>NC_135305.1:115706882-116006882 GCF_048772815.1 Callospermophilus lateralis | reverse complement strand
ATTTGGTGACGTAGATGATGGTGTGCTTTACATAAACACTCCATTTAACCCTCACCTATCCTGTGTCTCAGTGAGCAAATGGAGTTCAGAGAAATTAAGTAATTTGCTGATTGAGCTTCAAATAATTCCAAACAGCCCGTCTCTTTACTGCCCTTCTAATAGGGAAGAGGGTCTGGCCCCGGAGAGCCAATTCCTGAGGATCCACCCTGACAGAGGCTCTGGTGTGGGCCAGACTCGGAGCGGAGTTCTGGAAATAGAGAAGGTAAGGTGGTGTTCTTCCCGAGCTCCGGGTCCTGGAGGGCAGGTGAACGGGGCAGTTCAGGGCTGGCTAGTGAAGAGGCGAGCCGGGAGTGTCAGTTACATTTTTCTAGTAGCTGCATTTTAAAAGGTAAAAAAAGGGTGAAATTCATTTTAATAATATTTTTCTAACCAAATGGATCGAACCCATTATTTCAGCGTGTAGTCCAGCAGGGAAAGAGATGACACCCTATGTTCTTTTCCTCACGTGGTCTGAAATCCTGCGTGTCCCTCTGTCGCAGCACCTCTCCGTGCAGACTGGCCTCAGTCCCAGGCTCAGCCTTTGCTGTGTGAGGGAGCCGGGGTCAGGAAGGTTGATTGTCGCTACCATTCTCTCCTTTAAGGGGCACAAAAGCTGCTGGTGGGGTACGTCACTGCTGCGTCCTCCACACTGTGTCCCTGCGCTGGGTGGAATCGAGGACCAGGCTTTTCAGAGATCCTCATCATAAATCCTCCCCTATCAAAGGCCCAGCAAAATTACTGGATCCCGATTCTAGACGGAGAGGCCTTCCCTGCCCTAGTCCAGAGAGAAGCTGCCTGTGGCACCAGGGCTCAGTGACTTGCTGGTGGCTCTGCCAATGGCACATCCTTCCAGGAGGGGCTTGACTCTGTAATGACTGTATAACATCAAAACCTTAAAGAATCCATCTAAACAGGAGCATTTCACTTTACTGGGGTGTTTTTAAAACTCGGCTGGAGCACAAGCTGTCCGTAGAAGTGCTCTTCGGGGTGGTGTGGGTGGGCTGGCTTGGTGGCCAGATAATTTGGGATAGTAGGTCCCCTCCAGGAATCCCACGTCAGCACATGGAAGGCTCTGAGCAGTCCTGCCTTAACTGTCACTCAGCTCACAGGCCCGGGACAGTCTTCTAGATACCTCTTAGCGTGTCATGGGACGCGCCTCTGTTCCTTTGCCGACCCCGCGTTTGCGCAGTGGCTGTGGGACAGGGGGGAGAGCCACCCACAGCGGCCTTCACACCGCACACCTCAGGAAAGCTGTGGTTTCTGTGGAGGTGCTGTCTAGACCGCAGTCACTAGGACCCAGTGAACCACCGCAGAAAGGGGGACCCGAAAAGGAGCGCAGAGAGCGGGTGGGCCTCGGGCACCCTGGGGTGGGGGCCACTGCACATCCCTGGGCTCCAGGACCCTGGAGCTCCCTTCTCCATGGTCAAGCCCAACTCCAGCTCCCTTTGTGGTATTCACCCACGTGAGGGACCTGTCCAGAGTTTAGCCCAGGCATGAGTAACCGACTGACGGGCGGGCTGCCTCTTTAGGTTAAAGAAAGGCTGCTTGTTCTGGGAACGGACAGTGCTTCACTGTCTCCCTGTGGCCCCATGTGGTTCAGGAACTGTCATCAGGGCGAGCTGTTCTAGCCCAAGAATCCGGTTGTGGGGATGTAGAAACCACTCAGTGCTGCCCAGTCACCTCGCATCTGCTTGGAGGACAGGGCCCAGTCCATCCTCCTGTCCCCTCCCCTCCTCTCTTCTCATCTCCTCTCTCTTCTCCTCTCCTCTCTTCCTCTCCCTTCCCCTCCCCTCCTCTCCTTTCCCCTCCAGTCCCTTCCCCTCCCTCCCTCTGTCTCCCCCCCTGTCTTCTCTCCCCTCCCCTCCCCTCCCCTCCTCCTCCCTTCCCCTCCTCCCCTCCCCTCCTCCCCTCCCCTCCCTAGAACCTAAGCATCTCTCTTGTTCACTGTTGTTTTCTGCCCTGAGGGCACAGTGTCTTTCACTAATAGAGCATACAGTCACTCGGCTGCTTTCCAATCTCTGTGTTCCTGTCCTCTAAGGAACGTGCCTGTGTGTGTGCAGTCTCTGAGCCCCGAGCCAGGCGTTTTTCACCTAATTTATGCAGATGTCTCATAAGAGAAAGCTCATCCTTTTGTCTCTTACCCAGATTTTTGTAGCAAGCTAGGCAACATTTTTTTTTTTATTATTTAATGGACTGAGCATTTCTGAATTACTTATGAGCTTATCTTTATGCCAAATAAATTTCATTAATGATTTTTTAAAAACCAGCGTGAAGCCAACTGATGTGTCCTATTAATGATTGGTGATAATACTTTTTTTAAACAGTCCTGTATAAACCGTCGCAGGTAAGAAGCACATCGTGGAAGAAATATGATCCTCTTTCTGCGAGCCTGCACAGTATTGATCTCGACTGTTTTGTGTTACCAAAGTTCCAGGTGGAAAGGCATTCTTTATTCTTTTTCTCCCCCTCTCACTTAGAAGAGCTTTGGCAGCATCGCTGGCCATTACAGTGAGCACCCAGAAGCTGGGCGCCTGTCCAGGGTCACGATTGTGCCCCACCAGGGTGGGGGCAGGAACCTGTGCTCATTATCTTGTCCCCGACTCCAACCCCACTCCGGCACTTCAGTAAACGTTTGCCGAAAGAATGATAAAAGCATGTTAGCAAATTACGTCCAGGTCAATAGAGAGTCACCAACCACCGACTTTCCCTCTGGAGGCTCACAGAGCCTGAGCCTAAGGAGGTGGGACAGCTGCAGGTACATGCTAAGGTTCCCAGATGTCTGGCTTTGGGGAAGTCACTCCCGCCTTTGTACTTCAGTCCCTCCACCTAGAACTGAATCAACTCCTCCCCACCCCAGAGCTTGAGGTGGGGCAGGAGACATCCCGAGACTCCTGGCTAGACCGCAGGCAAGTCCAGGGGATGATTTGGAACTCTGGGACCCTTAGCATCCCCCAGCTCCCACCCTCTCCTCATGGAAGCCTTGTTTTATCGTCCCATGGTCATGAAGGCTACCGAGTGTGCTGGTTACATCCTCAAACTCTCAAAGCAGATTTCCTGGGTTTAAATCCCCATTTGCCACCTCCTGGCTGTGAGATGCTGGGTAAATTGCTTAACGTCTCTGTGACTCACCTGGAACAGGAGGATAATTGTAGCACCTGATTCATACCCTCTTCTGTGAGAATTAAATTAACACATGTGATGCGCCTTGAATAGTGCCAGGCACATACTAAGGTGTCAATGATTTTAGCTCTTTATTGTAAAATGATTTGTTGTACCCTGGGAATGGAGCTGGGCATTGTATGTGTTGTCATTCTGTCACCTAGCTACAGATATGAGACAGAGACCTGGCTATTTTACCCAAATGCTTGGAGAATGGGTCCAGAGCCCTTTGGAGCACAAACCATGCTCTTTATTTATAGGTGGATATAAGGTCTAGATATAGCTTGCTTTATTTGAAGTCAAACTGGAAAAAAAATAGATAAGTGAAATATTGCTACATAATAGGGGACAGGAAACAATGTTCTCAGAAGATGAACAGACCTTCAAAAATGTTTGACTTTAAGAATTAATAGTTTATAGAAGATCAGCACCCTCAGCCGGATGCCCAAAGATACGGAGCAGAAACTCCTAAGGAAAAAGCAGGTTGCTGTGGGGAAAGAATCGGATGGACCAGAAGCTGGATGATGGGAGGAGGAACCCAGGGAACCTAGCCCTCAGATCTGCTTAGACAGAACCAGGCAGAACCGATCCACAGAACTGGCGCCTAGAGGGGGGCTGCATTAGGTGTAGAAGAAGGGGGGGTGGGAAGAAGAGAGGGGCACTTTGGGCAGAGGCTCCTGACCTCATCTTCTCCCAGTGCATGGCCACAGTAAGGTGGCTTTGGCTGCAAAGGCAGGTTCAGGCCTGCCGTCCCCATCAGACCCCTTTCTTTGGCTCCCCTCTCAACACTAGAAAATGTGTCTCTTTTTCCACATCCTCCCCACGCACCCGGCCCATTTTAAATGGAATCCCTTATCCAGAGGGACATTACCAAGAGCCACGTTTGGTGTGGTCTTATCTCAGCGTGCCTTAGGAATGGCTTAGTTACTTTTGCCCAGTGAGATGAACGCTATCAGAAGAATTACTAAACTAAAACACTTTTTATCCTGTAGAATGGAGCTATGGAGAACAACATACTGATCAGTTTCATTACTAAGAAACGTGAGGAACGATTGTCTACATCCTTTAAAGCCATGTTGAATGATCCAAGTCTAAGCAAAGCTCCAGTGGCAGATAGCTGTCATCAAAATCCTTTTTTATCTTCCTTTAAGAACCTGGTCTTATTTTAATTATGTTTTAAAATTAGCACATAAATGTGATCCCAATAACATGAACAAAATAATCCACATCAAAACAACAAAAAACCCTCAGAGTATTGGGAGCTACATTAAAATGTTGCAATGATTATCTCAGACAATCACGAGGCTAGATAGATGATAGACACAAGATACATAGATATACAGAGCTATTTTCTGTATTTTTAAATATTTTCTATATTAACAGGAATCTTTTGGCTATAAGAAAATATTATTTGAAATGCTGTAAACAAATAAAGGCTTGTTTTTCTCACTAAACAATAAGTGTGAAGCATCCAACATAGATTCAGAGGCCCAGGAATAACAGAGCCTATTTTTCTAATTCTCTTGATTTTTCTCTCATTCTAATTCCATTTGCCTCATGCTCGGAGGAGGGCTGCTGAAGCTCCAGACATCATGACTCATTCAAATCAGAAGGGAGCTGATTCTCTGTCCTATCATCAGTAAAGCAAAAGCTTTTGCTAAAACCCCAGAGGAAGTCCCAGGAGACTTCTGTTTTTGTCTCATCAGCCAAGTAGTGGCCCTTGACCAGTCCTAGCTGCACAGAACTGGAAAGGTCAATATGGAGCTTTTTAGCTCCATCAGCAAAGGCAGGCAGGAAAGAGGGAGGTAAAAATGAGTGTTGGGGACGGGGGTGTGGCTCTACAGTAGAGCACTTGGCTAGCACTCGAGAGGTCCTGGGTTCCATCCCCCTCCCCACACATATACAAAATATGATGATGATGATAATGATAGAAAATGAGTGCCAGGTGACAGCCTTTGCTGTCTGCTTGCAAGACTTTTTTTTAATATTTATTTTTTAGGTGTAGATGGACACAACACAATGCCTTTATTTTTATGTGGTGCTGAGGATTGAACCTGGTCCCACTCATGCAAGTGCTCTACCACTGAACCACAATCCCAGCCCTTGTAAGCCTTTTAAAAAGTCATTTATTCTGGGGCTGGGGTGGTGTGGTGGCTCAGTGGTAGAACACTTGCCTGGCATGTGGGAGGCATTGGGTTCGATTCTCAGTATCACATAAAAATAAATAAAAAATAAAGTCCCTTGACAACTAAAAAAAAAAAAAAAAAATTTTATGCTGGGTGTGGTGGCACAGACCTGTGATCCCAGCAATTTAGGAGGCTGAGGCAGGAGGATCACAAGTTCAAACCAGCCTCAGCAAATTAGTGAGGCCCTAAGCAACTTAGTGAGGCCCTGTCTCTAAAACATTAAAAAGATCTGGTGGTGTGGCTCAGCGGTAAAGTGATCCTGGGTTCAATCCTCGGTATCAAAAGAGAGAGGTGGGGTACAGAGAGAGAGAGAGAGGAAATGTGTTACTTTTAAAATTGAAAAAAGGTAAGATTATGTTCAATCTTGAATCTACTATAAAATCTCAATTATGTAAAAATATGCACAACTAAAGGTGTGAAAAAAGCCATGGTGGCATGAAAGTTTTCTTCTTCAGTCTTGAGATAAATGGCATCCATGTTCCCCCCTGGCTACTAGGTGACCAGAGGCAGAAAGATTGGTGGTTCCTGGAAGAAGTGGGAAACTCGGAGAGGAGGGTGGATGGACAGGTCTGCAAGAAGAGACAGGCTAAGAAAGCACCCCTTGCTGATGTGTGTGGGCGGGGCTGAGGTGTCATCAACCAATGAGCGTTGGGGAAGCTGAAGTTCGCGTGATTTCTAGTAATCCTGACCTGCAACCCAAATAGAAGAGATAAGTGGGTTTTCAGATTGAAAGTAGATCACAAGCACTTTCTAGGAATACATGTAACAGTGGCATCTCCGTGATGTGCTTGAGCAAGTCAGCTTCAGAAGCCTCCAGTCCCGTAGATGGGGGACAACAGCTGACAGCAGTCAGTGCTGTCGCAATTGCAATCCCATTTGGTCCTTTCCGTGTTTTTGAAATGGCCCTAACCACAAGCCCATGTACTAATAGAAAAATGAGCAGAATATATGAATCACTTGTTTTGATAGCATTATGCTTAATCTAGCTAGAACACTTCACACAATCATAGAGTTTGAATTCTCAATCCAGTGTGAATTTTTAAAATGAAGCTTTTCAGACCCGATTGCCCTGGGAAAGCAGATTTCATAATTTGCTCTCCAGCCTTGCTAGAAAATCCATTTGTCTTTGCAATTGAATTTGCAAAGTGAAATCATTTTGAAGGGCTGCTCCTTTGGCCAGCTCTTCCACTCCACCTCCCTTTTCCTGTGCATTTCCAGGACTCCCTGTTGATCTGGGCAGACCAAGCCATCCTGTCATTCCATCTCAGCTGAAGGCGTGAGGCTGCTTGGGGGTGGGCTTTGTACTCACCACAGACTGCCTGGCTGAATTCTGCAGCAATTGCTGCCTCGGATTCTCAGAGGGGCAAAGGAACAGGGTGGGTGGGGAGTGCTGGGCCAGGAGGCTGTGGGCAGTGGGTCAGTCCTAGATCTGTAACTTAGGGACACCATCACATCTGTGAGCATCTTCAAAAGCAGATCCAGCCACCCTGCCTTTGTTCTAGAGTGAAATAAGATTATGAAGGTCCAGGGGCTTTGACAATGCCATAAAATGTTCCATTTAATTCAACTCAACAGTACAACAAATATTTTTGGAGATGGTGAGTTTCCGGCTGAGATGTAGCCAGGTAGACACATCCAGTAGGCAATTGGATTTATTAGACCAAGGCTTAGGACAGAACTCTGAGCTGAGATTACATGTTTGTGAGTCACAGTTTTTCTTGGTACCACTGCGCTGAGATCACAAAGGGGAATTTTGTATATTACTGTCATTATTATTGCTACTACTGTCTTACTATTTAGGAGAAGTTCACTCTCCCTTATTAATAATCATAATGAAGTTGGGAGGAAGCCCATGTATCAAGGTGTTTTAATTTATCTTCTTAATGAATTACATCTCACAGATAAGAAACTGGTGAATAAGATCTGCCAGTAAGCTGGATTTTCAAATTAAGGTTTCCAGTTTCTCAGACTTGCTTAAATTATTGGATACCAGCCAAAAGACTTCCCAATTAATTAGCTTTGATGATTTATTTTAACAACTTCAACTGATGACAGTACAGAAATGAAGTTGTTTTTTTAGATTATTAATTAGTAGTTCCAGAGTATAAAAATCACCTCGGAGCATCCACTGTTTCTCTTTGTAGTGCTTTTGGCATCTGGGACGCGATGGCTCCTCACTGTGTCTGACTTCCCCACGTGCCGCCTGGGTTCGCCTGTTTTCTATTGCTGATGACACAACACCACACACTAAGTTAGGAAGAGAAAGGTTTATCAGAGGCCCAGGACCTGGCAGTGGTCTTCTTATTGGAAGAGTCCTGAGGTGGCACTGGGCATCACATGGCAAGGGACAGGGAGCATGTGTGTGTCTGCCTATGTCTCTCTTCTTACAAAGCCACCAGTATTCAACCACAGGGGCTCCACCCCATGACCTTATCCAAGGTCAGTCACCTCCCAAGGGCCTCACCTCTAGACACCACAGTGGGATTAAGTTTCCACCTCACAGTGGGGCTTAAGTGTCAGCACCTGAAGCCTTGGGGACATCCAACCACATGCAAGCCACTTAGTACCCTAGGCCCCACAACCTCCTCCTGGTACCCTAGACAATCTGCCAATCAAAACTCCATGAGGCACTTCAAACACCCTGCAGGGGGCCCTCCAGCCCAAACACTTAAGGAAATGGGTCCCCTCTGTCATCACCTGTAGAGCTTGGCTATCATGTCCCCAGGGCCCATAATTGAGCACTGGTCTTTGGTGAGATGAGCTGGTGCCCAAGGCATTTACTTAGGAAATACTCTGCATCTAAGACTCAGAGTGACTTATGCTCCATATGAATACTGTTAGGAGCAGCAGCAGCTTTTTTATTTTGTCATTTGCAATATTGAGAACCACATGATGAAGCTGTTTGGACTAACGTCAGTGACCTAGAACATGGAACAGCAGGCTGTTTTGTTTGATCTTCACAACAGCCTTCTGAGAAAGTAGAAAACCTGAGGCCAGAGGAAGTAGTAACTTGCCTTTGTCACATGTGACAGTGAAGTAGTAAAACCAGAAATAGGGACCTTGAGATCCTGGCTGGAGCCTTTCCACCATAAAGCAGTCTCCAAGTAGCTGGCACCTCTGGGATCTTAAAGCCGGTAGGACTGGCCCAGGGAATGAATCACAGAGCTCAGGCAGCCAAGTGGGGGCACGGCAGCCCCATGCACTGCCACTGGTGTGGAAGGGGCTTTTGATGGCTTGTTTGTTTATTTAGCTTATGATATCAAATGACGGTGCAATTGAAATAGAAAATTCAAGCCTAGGGAAACGTAGAGCCAGGCGCAGTGGCGCACACCTATCATCCCAGCGACTCGGGAGGCTGAGGCAAGAGGATCACGAGTTCAAAGCCAGCCTCAGCCACAGCGAGGCCCTAAGCAGCTCAGTGAGACCCTGTCTCTAAATAAAATACAGAATAGGGCTGGGGTGGGGCTCAGTGGTCGAGGGCCCCTGAGTTCAATCCTGGTAGCAAAAAAAAAAAAAAAAAAGTAGAACACTAAGAGGAGAACCAAGAGCCCAGCCCACAGCCCAGGAGGCTGACCCGCTTGTCGTATTAGAGCTTCATTTTCCAGTCAGTCTCCTGACAGCCAAAGGGAAAGAGAAGGGCATGATTCACATTCCCCTGAAGTTGGGAGCACAGCCTTCCTCAGGGAGGGAAGCTGAGTACTAGGAGATCGCTCAAGAGGGTCTTATATGGGGGATTCTGGGGACAGATGTATGATGTTAACAAGATTTCATAGGAAATATTATAATCGAGTATATTATATTTATATTATATAAATATTATAATAGATCTAATTGTTCTTTTTTTAATAGCATCATTTAATCAAAAACAGATCAACTAACCCTGAGGGTGGGATGTGGACCCTCAGTTAAGCTGAGCCTGTTCTGTTTGGGTCCATGTAATTCGGTCCAAGATGACATACGTTAGTGGTCTCACTAGATCCAGGGCTAAAGTCTAAAGCGCCCAGAAGTGTGTATGGCTCAAAAACTCTTCTGGACACTTCTCTTAGTAGATGCCTCTCCTCTCGAGGGCTTCTTTGGGATGCAGGATGAGCTTGTAGGCTGTGACAAAGGCCTAGAAGGTTGGCACCATGCCAGTGGCACATCCCTCGGGGTATGATGGCACCTTAGCAACAGTGGCCTGAAACACCCAAGTGATGGAGTCACACGAGGCTGACAGCAGGTTCCTATGGCCCTCAAGTGACTCACTGATCCAGGCCTGCCACGTGTCACCTTCCCAGAGCTGCACCGTGGGGGACGCACAGCTTCTGCAGCCCCCGCGGCAGGACGAGAGGGAGCCGAGTGTCGCAGCCCAAGTGTTTCCCAGAACCACCCAGAAGGAACACGTCACTTCCCTTCACATTTCCATGGCAAGTCCTTGGCCGTGCCCGACTTCTCCTGAGTGCAGTGATGGAGGTAGAAGAAAATCAGACAGCAGCATCTCCCACAGCCAGGGAAGGAAGGCGGCCCACACCAGGAAGGGACGAAGGTCATTCATAGGAGAAGACGTGGGGGGAGGGAGCCAGAGGTGAGAGTGAGGGGCTGGTAGCCCTGGCAGCACCACGGGGACCCGGGGGTGGCTGGGTTGGCGCTGGGTGGGAAAGGCAATAAGTGCCACTTTAATTGGCCTCCACTCTGCAGGCCAGGGGACCTGGCGAGGTGCTCAGGAGGCGGGACTGGTCCTGCTCCAGGCCTGAACCAGGAGGCAGGAGCAGCTACCTCAGCACCTCAGAGTCCATCCAGGCCCTGAAACAGAAGGGACCCCGACATTTAACTTATGAGGTGCCTCCCGCCTCTTATTGTGATCCGGAGTGAAACCAGGCCCACTTGGGCTTTTCCAAGCAGTGACTAATGGCGGGGTTCGGCCAGCCAGGCCCAGCGCATTTTTCACTCGCTCCGGGCTTCCCGCCACAGTGGCCTGGCCAGAGCTGTTAGGGATGACTGTGCCTAGCACTCCCTACCTCACCATCCATCACCGAGCACCCTCTCCAGCCACCTCCTTTTTAATAGGTTTAATTATTACTTCTCCTGCTTCATGGCTCGATTAATCTTCCCATGGCCTCTGGATTTACAGCACACAGCCCGGGAATATCTGAGCTATTCACTACAGCCTCCGCCTCTCACTGTGTGAAGAGGCAGGAAGTGTGGCCGTGTGTGAAGCCAGAGGAATATCTATCTGTGGGCTCCAGGCTGGCTTCTTGTCACTGTGCATGCAGCCCAGACTTGGGGATGGTAGCAGTTGGGGACCACAGAGGAACTGAGTCTGCTCCCTTTAAGCTTCAGGTTGAACAATCAGGACCTCTGGATATCCTCAAGTTTGGTTAGGAAAATAGGTAGGCCAGGCACACACACTTGTCATCCCAGCAACTCGGGAGGCTGAGGCAGGAGGATCATGAGTTCAAAGCCAGCCTCAGCAAAAGCGAGGTGCTAAGCAACTCAGTGAGACCCTGTCTCTAAATAAAATACAAAATAGGGCTGGGATGTGGCTCAGGGTCCAAGGCCCCTAAGATCAATCCTTGGTACCCAAAATAAAATAAAAAAAAAGAAAAAGAAAAATAGGTAGTTTCCAGTGGAGTGGGCTGGGAGGAAAGAGGGATTTCCTCGACCCTGTTGACCTTGTTACATACAGCAGGCTCTTCAGAGGTAAGGCACTGAGGTCTGGGACAGAACTTTCCCCGTCTCAACTGTTATTGAAGCAAAAGAAGATATGGGGCTCCTAGCTTCACCGACCCCGGAGAGAACAGGCAGAGCTGCTGGGTTTGGTAAACCCAGTGGACCGGTCTAAGAGGCCAGAGATAGAGAGATGGCCCAGAGTTCCCCAGAGGTGGTGCCCACTGGCGATCACACCCCCTGCTCCTTCTACAGGCCGGAATCCCTTAGGATTTTTCTGGTCTCTAATGGACACTCTGCTCTCTAGATACAGACATAGTCAGACCATCCCTCTGTTGAGCTGCCAGCTTGGATGCTGAGCGACACAGGAGAAGCAGGCACAGAATCCTGTCCACCAGGCTTTCCAGGAGGAGCAGGGAAAGAGTCTGGCCCGTGAGCCACGCACATGGGTTCTAGTACCAACCTGCCTGACGGCCCTACAGGCCTGAGAATATTCTCCAACTTTCCATGGCTCTGGGATCACAGGATCAACCTTAAAGGATTGTTTCGAGGTGCGAATGAGGTCATGGGGCAAGGAGCCAGGCCCAGAGCGTTCCTGGAGGAGCCCACCGTGAGGGCCCGTCTGCAGCTGCAGTCCTGGGGGAGGTGATTCTGGGATTATCTGCCATTTAAAGTCTCATACCTTTGCTGCCCTCCTTTGGCACAAACAATGGAGACTTGTCTCCAGGGACACGCATAGTCACCAGAAAACACGTTCAACGTGACGTCCAGTGAGCCACACGTCTGGTGCTCTCACGCCCTGGATTCCAGCCATCTGTGTAGTAGCCAGGTCTGTCCCCTCATCCCCACCACAAGCTTCGAGGTATTTTACGAACAATGTGAAAGAACTATATGTGCAAACTTGAAGGGAGAGGGTCCAGAAGCATAAAGGTGTCTAGATAGGGATGATGAGTCCTCAGGGCCACCCTCCCCGTGTGCAGGAGGAGCTGGTGGAGTAGTCAGGACTCTCACCGTGAGCAGGTGGCCTCAGCTGTGCTTACTGTCCCCTCCTGTCCTAGATAAAGTACCACCCTATCCTCTAAGATCATTCAGAACAAAAGATAAAGTGTCATCGTCTGACCCAAGCTCAATCAGTGGGGTGAAGGGCTGTGTTGCTGCCAGTCCACACACGCCCTTCACACGCTCGAGACGGTATGAAGGCTGCAGTGACCTCTACTGAGGTCCCAGAGACAGAAAAATGGACTTAACCATCCACATCAGGACTTAGCTAGATCAGGACTCAAAAAAGTTTCCTGATCCAGAAGGGGTTACACAAGAACATGCCGCGTTAGCCAGGCGCTGTGGTTCACCCCTGGAATCCCAGCGACTCAGGAGGCTGAGGCAGGAGGATCACAAGTCTGAGGCCAGCCTCAGGAACTGAGACACTCTCAAAGTGAAAAATAAAAAGGGCTGGGGATGTAGGTTGGTGGTAAAGCAACCTCTGAGTTTAGTCCCCAGTTAAAAAAAGAAAAATGCAGTGCAAACTTCTCTATCAACCTTTTTTTTTAATATTTATTTTTTAGTTGTAGTTGGACACAATATCTTTATTTTACTTATTTATTTTTAGTGGTACTGAGGATTGAACCCAGTGCCTCACGTATGCCAGGCAGACACGGTACCACTTGAACCACATCCCCAGCCCCCTCTACCAATCTTTATTATTTACTCTCTATTATGGGCATTTTCACAGGTGGAGAGAATAGTGTAATGAACCCCACAAACTCATAACCCAGTTATCAACATTTGCTAATTTTGTTTCATCTATTTTCATAAATGTGCATGTGGGCAGGCACACACACGGCCCCTCTTTCCCTGCCACCACTGAGTACTGTTAAAGCACATCGTAGAAGCCATGCTGTTTCCTTTATAAATACTTGCACGTGTACCTCTCCGGAGACCTTTATCAGTGGCTACTGCCCATGGCACACCTGTCCTCGGTGGAAGCCGATGGGCTGGTGCAGCTAAGGAGGGGGTCCAAGGGTTCTCGCCCGGCTTTGCCCACTAACGCCGCCTCTTGCGGGGAGCGAGCTTGTGGGCCCCTCAGTCCCCAGGTCCTGTGTTTTCCTCGGGGGTCGCTGGATGAGGCAGATCTCAGTTCCCTTGAAAGCGGGAGAGGGTACGTCAGGGCTAGAAGCCCCTCCGGGTCGCGCACCAAGGGTGATCACAACGGGGATGTCTTAAGTGAGCGGAAGAGCGCACCCACTGTCGCAGAGGGGCACGGAGGCCCGGCGGAGAAGGGCAGCAGGGTCCACTGCTCGATACCCCGTGTTCGAGTCCTGGTGGAGATTGTTTGACATGCCCCGTTCGCAGCTCCTGTGCTCTTTGCTCCTCATGGGTAATGACGAAATCAAACGTTGGGAGCGCTCACTGTGCCCCAGGCCCCTGTGCCAGCCTCTCTTAAGCCGGCCCCCCAGCCTCACCACCACCCTCTGAAGAAGGCAGTGGCCGCAGGAGGCCCGCTCTGGGTTGGATTCGCGACCACGTGTCCTTCCCCCGCGCCCTGGTGAGAGCAGGGCTTTGTGAGGGTCTTCTGCCCCACTAATCTCCATTTAATTCCCTCCCTGCAGCACGTTGTCACCTCGCGCGCCCCTGCTGACAGGCCCTCTGTAAGTCTTCATCTGAGTGACGGCCCTGGGAAATCACGCTGTGGTCTGGAAAGGGAAGGAGGATCTGCAGATTATCCCCTCAGCATGTGCAGTCGCTCTGCTGGCAGCTCTCAGGGCCGCTTTTATGTCGCTCAACAAAGAGGCTGCCAGAGAGAGCAGGCACAGTGTTCCCTTCAGAACCCCCAGACCCGCGGCGGACTGCAGAGAGGGGCAGCAGAAAAAGTGCCCGCCCCGCCAGGCCCGCCGCTCGCCCTTGTCTGCTGCGGAAGGCTTTGTTTTGAGACCCTTCCTCTGGTCACTTCAGAGGCCCTGGGAAGGAAGAACCGAGGCTGGGGGAGAGGCTTGGAGGGCTGGCTGCAGGTCAGATCACTTTGCTGTCACCAGCAGGCAACTCCCTTCGCAAATCATCGAGCCCTGGGTAGCCATTATCTACCAACTGCTCCCTATTAACTAGCCCAGACTCTTCCGGCCAGAGTGAGGGAAGAGAGTCCCTTCCCTTTCTCTAAGTACTGCTCATGCCATGTTATATGTTCAAAACGCACATTGGTGGTTTTGTTTTTATTTTTCTTTTTGCAGAATTGGGCACTCTACCACTGAGCTACATCCCGTTTTTTTGTTTTTGGGTTTTTTTTGTTTTGTTTTGTTTTTTTGTTTTATTTTGAGACAGGTCTCATTTAATTGTGAAGGTTGGCCTCAAACCTGTGATCCTCCTGCCTCAACCTCCTGTGTAGCTGGGATTACAGGCATGTGCCTCCATGCCAGCTTCGTATGTGCTTCTCATACTCCTTCTTTGAGATGATTATCACCTGACATTGTTAGTAAGAAAGCAAAAAATGCCAAAATAAAACCAACTTTCAATTAAAACAATAGGAAAGTAAAGTTCAGAGACACTGACTGTCTCAAAGACACTCAGCTGAATGTGGCAGGAGCCAGGCCTGTAAAGCAGGACTTCTGGTGTATTCTGAAGCCCCGTGCCTTTTCTGTCATTATGTGCCTTGCTGAGACTCAGCTTTCTGAACAATCAATCCTGGAGGAGGGTGGGGGGCTAGCAAAGAGACCTTGTCTTTGGTGGGGGACATACATGAAGACCAACCTGCCTCTCATGGCCTTCTCTGAAGACCTCTGTTGCTTGCTTCCTGTCATTGTAGCAACCAAACGTAATTATACTGGTTTAAAACTCATTGCAGCCAGGCAAGGTGCAGCATTGCCCCCTGTAATCCCAGCAACTCGGGAGGCTGAAGCAGGAGGATCACAAGGTCAAGGCAGGCCCCATCCAAAAAAATTTTTAAAAGACAAGGATTGGGGACGTAGGAATGTGGCTCAGTGGCAGAGTTACCCTGGGTTCAGTCCCTAGTGCTGCAGAGAAGGGGGAGGTCATTGAAATAATCCAGTGCTATGGTGCCAAAAACACTGCAAGCCATCCCTGTGGGAGATCCAGGCACCCTGCCACCCACCCAGCTGCCCTCTGCTCACAACTTGAGATCCCAGGTGTTGCCGAGGCATTAGTGCCTCTCGGGCCCCTTAGAGTTCCTGACCTTGAGCCAGACTCTGAAACACCGCCAGCCTTCCAGCTGGGACGCCCCGATGCCGACAGCCTGGGACAGTGACCCCAGGGAGGGAGTGACTCCCAGATCAGTCCCAGAAACGTTACTTCTCCCATTGGACCAGAGTTCAAAACTACTTTAAGGATTATATGTTCCTTATTTTAAAAATATATATGTATTTATGGGGCCAGGGCTGTGGCTCAGTGGTAGAATGCTTGCCTAGCATATGTGAGGCCTAGGTTCAATCCCAGCACCGCATAAAAATAAATAAAATAAAGATATTGTGTCCATCTATAACTAAAAAAAAAATTAAATACAGATAAGTCAAAAGAAAAAAAACAACCTTCAATCCTACCACCACACACAAAAAGTAAATACGTTTGCATACATGTGCCCTGTTAGTCTTTATCAAAATGTGGCTTTGTAGCATATATATTTCCTTAATATAACTCTACATTACCATTTTAATGTTATCATGTTATCCCATTAATATAGATGTACTGTGATTTAGTTATCTTAAGATTATGGAATATTTGACTCATAAAAAACACACAGAAGAATTACGGTATTTTACCTCTGCCACCTCAAGAATTCCCTTTCCTGGAAGTATATAGTAATTGCAGTACTAATACTTGAATTTCACTTACAGTTTACAGTGCACTTGCAAATATTTTATGTCATTTGATTCTTATCACCACCCTCTAGTGTCACTATCACTATTCTTAATTCTCCTCGTTTTATAGAACTGAATACAGTGGAGTGGGGCTAAGTGATTTACCCAGTACCCTAAGTCCAGTTAATGTCAAAGAAGCGGCAGGCCCAGGAACAGGCAGGACTCCTGTGGCAGGGCAAATCTCCACGGCAGTGGGGAGGAAGGGCCATCGAGTGGCCCTGGCAGGCTCACCCCCACCCCCGCACCCCGTCAGCATTGATTATGTGTCCTGGCGGGATTCGCACCTGACCGCCACCCTATGGTTTTGTACAGAGGGCAGAGTGGCTTCATCTCTCTCTGTACCCCTGCGGCCACCACAAGTCTAGTTCACATTTGCTGGGTGAACAAGTCAGTGAACAAAGGGTGACATAAAATTAGGTAAGTTGCAAAGGCAGGGATTCGACAGCTCCCATTTTCAAATCAGACATTTGCACAAGAGCTCATCTTGGTGTCGCTAAGATTCCTGTGCCTCTGCTAGTGTTGGTCACCACTGCAGAGCTTGCTCACTGGTACACAGAAAGGTATATGCAAAATCAAGAGCCAGGAGGAAGCACACAAGAGGTTCTGCACCTCTTCGAATGCCCCTCCCGCCCCAGCTGGGATGGGCCACCTTGGCTACCCTGATGACACCCCTCATTTGGAACTAATTTATATTCATGATGCATCTCGCTTTGAACTGTGGATAAAACAGTGGCTTGGATTAGGAACTGGAGTGTAGTTTATGAGGGTTGTTGGAAGCGCTGTGATTGTTGATTGTCAAAGCATAGAGCAGAAAAAAAAAAAGGGAGGAGAAATGAATTACAGTAGATGGGGTAGAGAGAGAAGATGGGAGGGGACGGGAGGGGAGGGGGGATAGTAGAGGATAGGAAAGGCAGCAGAATACAACAGACACTAGTATGGCAATATGTAAAACAGTGGAAGTGTAACCGATGTGATTCTGCAATCTGTATATGGAGTAAAAATGGGAGTTCATAACCCACTTGAATCAAAGTGTGAAATATGATATGTCAAGAACTATGTAATGTTTTGAACAACCAACAATAAAAATTTTTTTAAAAATTAAAAAATAAACATCACAGAAACATATGCAAAAAAAAAAAAGCATAGAGCAGGGTTACAAGAAATTTTGGAACAAAAATCACTCAAATCCCCTCACTTAGCAAGGCAGCTACTTTCATCTTGTGGAGTCCCCTCCAGGTCTTGTCCACACACACAAATTTTGTTCTCCTAGTTATCACCTGCAGCTTGAAGCGTTGCTTCCTGCTTTTCCAGTTAACACGATTGTGAGATCATTTCCCGTTTTAATGCACAGACTTCATAATGACCTTTTTAATAACAGTGTCATCTTCTGTTGAGTTGATATGCCAAAATGCACTCGCACAGTCCCCCAGTGTTTGGCATTTAAGATATTTCTGATTTTCCACTTCTCTATAATGCTGCAGCAAAGACTAGAAGCACTTAGTTTGTGTGGCCGTTGACTGATTTCCTTAGCTTATGCTCCCTTGAGCAGGATGGTGGGTCAGAGTAGGACCAGATGCCCAGTGTGGTGACTCATACCCATAGTCCCAGAGACTCTGGAGGCTGAGGCAGGAGGATCTCAAGTTCAAGGCCAGCCTGGCAACTTAGAGAGACCCTGTCTCAAAAAAAGCTGGGGGCAGAGGGCTGGGTATATGGCTCAATGACAGACTCCCTGGGCTCAATCCCCAGTGTCTGTCTGTCTCTCTCTCTCTCTCTCTCTGTCTCTCTCTCACACACACACACACACACACACGCACATGCACATGCACACGCAGTGGGGCTGTCTTCGTTTGGCACACTGCTGATCCAAAGGTTGTTCTTGTTTATGTCCTCAGCAGTTGTTATGTTTATCAATTTCAGGGCAACCTAATCAGTATAGGGGGTGTTTAAATTTTTTATTTGCTAATTTAGCAGGAGTAAAATGGTACTTCAGGGTTGGTTTATTTTGCATTTCTTTGATTATTAAAGGAAATTAGCATTTCCCCCTGTGGTTACTCTTTGTATTTCTTTGGATGTGAGTTGTCTGCTAACATTTCTAGTTCTTTGCCTCTTTTAATAAATTGGGGGGCTGGGGTTGTAGCTCAGTTGTAGAGCACTCGCCTGGCACATATGAGGCACTGGGTTTGAGCTTGGCACCACATTAGAAAATATAAATAAATAAAATGAAGGTATTGTGTCCACCTACAACTAAAAATATTTTTCTAAAAAATAAATCAGGGTCTTGATTTTTTTCTAAAACTGAATGATATCTTTACTCACCATAGATATTAAACTTTTTCATATGTGTTTCACATATATCCCAGTGTTTGTTGCCTTTTAATTTTAGATATTTATTTGCAGTAGAAAAGTCCTTATTTTTGTAATCAAATCTGTCGATGTTTTTTCCTGTTGCTTTGAAGCTTAGAAAGCTCTCCTCCCTCTGGAGAGATGATAAATATTTAATTCTACCTTCTGTTATTTGAAATTCTTTAATTCATCTGGATAGTATTTACTATAAATTGAGTTGCAAATTACATTTTTTTTCCTAAATTACCCATCAGTTACGCCCATCTTCCTGGCCTTCTCCCTTCCTTCCCAGGGATCATCCACCAGATGAAAGGCGACTACGACACTGCGCTGAAGCTGCACAAGACGCACCTGTGCATCGCCCAGGAGCTGAGCGATTACGCCGCCCAGGGCCGCGCCTACGGGAACATGGGCAACGCCTACAACGCCCTGGGCCTGTACGACCAGGCGGTCAAGTACCACCGGCAGGAGCTGCAGATCTCCATGGAAGTGAACGACCGCGCCTCCCAGGCGTCCACGCACGGGAACCTCGCCGTGGCCTACCAGGCCCTGGGCGCCCACGACCGGGCCCTGCAGCACTATCAGAACCACCTGAACATCGCCCGGGAGCTGAGGGACATCCAGAGCGAGGCCCGGGCCCTCAGCAACCTGGGGAACTTCCACTGCTCCCGGGGAGAGTATGTCCAGGCTGCCCCCTATTATGAACAGTACCTGCGGCTCGCTCCCGACCTCCAGGACATGGAGGGAGAAGGGAAGGTCTGCCACAATCTCGGCTATGCCCATTACTGCCTTGGCAATTACCAGGAGGCGGTGAAGTACTACGAGCAGGATCTGGCATTGGCCAAAGACCTTCATGACAAGTTGAGCCAGGCGAAAGCCTACTGCAACCTGGGCCTGGCATTCAAGGCACTGCTGAATTTCAGCAAAGCTGAGGAGTGTCAGAAGTACCTGCTGTCCTTAGCCCAGTCCCTGAATAATTCCCAGGCTAAATTCCGGGCCCTAGGGAACCTGGGTGATATATTCATCTGTAAAAAAGATATAAATGGTGCAATAAAATTCTACGAGCAGCAGCTGGGCTTAGCCCATCACGTAAAGGACCGAAGACTGGAGGCCAGCGCATACGCAGCCCTGGGCACTGCGTACCGGATGATCCAGAAGTATGACAAGGCCCTGGGCTATCACACACAGGAGCTCGAGGTGTACCAGGAGGTCAGCGACCTGCCAGGGGAGTGCAGAGCCCACGGGCACCTGGCTGCGGTCTACATGGCCCTTGGCAAGTACACGATGGCCTTCAAGTGTTACGAGGAGCAGCTGGATCTGGGGCAGAAGCTGAAGGACCCAAGCCTAGAGGCCCAGGTCTATGGCAACATGGGCATCACGAAGATGAACATGAACGTGATGGAGGAAGCCATCGGCTACTTTGAGCAGCAGTTGGCTATGCTGCAGCAGCTCAGCGGCAATGAGTCTGTGCTCGACAGGGGCCGCGCCTACGGCAACCTGGGGGATTGCTACGAGGCCCTGGGTGACTACGAGGAAGCCATCAAGTACTACGAGCAGTATTTATCTGTGGCCCAGAGTCTGAATCGCATGCAAGACCAAGCCAAGGCTTACCGGGGGCTAGGAAACGGACACAGGTAAAAATGACAGAGGACAGATCAGGTAGATAAGCCTACAACAGGAGCAGCAGTGAGGGTGAGAGTGCCTCTGCGTGGCAGCTTATTAACTACAAAGCGTTTCCACACGAACCTCCTTTGCTTTCTCCCACAGTCTTTGTGTTAAGCAGGTGATATTATTACCTTTGTGTTACGGAAGAAGAAACCAAAGCCCAGAGAGGTTAGGTTAATACTTAAGATTACACAGCTTAAAAGGGATAACTAAGAGTCACACCCAGGGCTCTGACTCCAGAAGTGGTGTTTTTTGGATGATATCAAAAGGATCAAGATAAAAGAGTGAATGGGGATGGGAATGGGAATGAATCAATTTGACAGGGCTTTTCTAAATACCTCCCACATTTTTTGAATGTGTTTATCTGTACATCACTACCCACTAACTCCTTTTCCTAAAAGCCCCCGGATATTTGCAGGAGTGGATGGACCCCTCCCCCATGCCCTCACCAGGCTGGGCCCTTCTCAGAGCTCTCTTGACAGAGCAGTCCTGGTTTCTGTGCACTATCACCTGCCAGACCTGGCGATGTGTCCCCCCCCCCCCAGAAACTGAGACCCAGGAAAGGGAATCCTTAGGCCCCACACAACTGGTTTGATTTGCTGCCAGGTCCCATGCTCTTCCCATTCTGATCATGTCATCTCCGAGCAGCACACAAAGACACACAGTTGGCCAAGGGCGCTTTTCTTCCAAATGTGGGGTGCCTGTGTCTGCAGAATCTATGGCCTCACCACATAGGCAGGGGATTAGGGCCCCGGGATGGGAGGAAGGGGAAGGGTCAAACTAAATCATCACCCACAGAGTGCTCTGAGAAGCCCAGGTGACAGATTTATAGCCTCTGTAAAGTGATTTCAAAAACATAGTCTAAGCAGTAGTGGAAATTGGGAAGCCCGACGAACCCAACAGTTCACTTGCTATCATTGTGCCTATTAATATGTTTTATGTTTCCTCTGGGGTGTATATCCCATTGAATCTCGAGCTCTTGGGAAGGTCACTAAGGGATGACTTTTGAATTGCTTTCCAGATTATGAAATTCCTCTGCATCTCACTCTAAGGGCACATGATAGATTTTAGCTAGAAGAGGAGTTAAGAGCTTCTATAGTAAGTGACAGTGACAAATGCTTTCCATTTTCTCAGGGGCTTTGGCATGTCTGCACCTGCACGAAATAATATCATTGCTTTTCTGTCTCCATCCCCACAGGGCCATGGGGAGCCTGCAGCAAGCCCTCGTGTGCTTTGAAAAGAGGCTGGTGGTGGCCCACGAGCTTGGGGAGGCCTCCAACAAAGCCCAGGCCTACGGTGAGCTGGGGAGTCTGCACAGCCAGCTGGGGAACTATGAGCAGGCCATTTCCTGCCTCGAGCGCCAACTCAGCATCGCTCGGGAGATGAAGGACCGAGCCCTGGAAAGTGACGCGGCCTGTGGCCTGGGGGGCGTCTACCAGCAGATGGGCGAGTACGACACAGCCCTGCAGTACCACCAGCTCGATCTGCAGATCGCCGAGGAAACCAACAACCCCACGTGCCAGGGCCGAGCCTACGGGAACTTGGGCCTGACGTACGAGTCCCTGGGCACCTTCGAGAGGGCTGTGGTCTACCAAGAGCAGCACTTGAGCATCGCCGCGCAGATGAATGACCTGGTGGCCAAGACGGTGTCCTACAGTAGCCTCGGAAGGACCCACCATGCCTTGCAGAACTACTCCCAGGCCGTCATGTACTTACAGGAAGGTAGGTGACCAGGCCACCCTGTCTCCGTCTTCCAGAGACTCCGGGAATATACAGTTTGAGGGGTCGTCTCTGCATGGAGTGAGGGTCTCAGAGGCCACATTGTCTCAACTCCAGAGTCACAGTGGCTCCCTGGGTGGTTCTGAAGCGCTTCACTGATGGTTCTTTTTTGTGTTCCTGCCATGCTGGGGATCGAACCCCGGCCTTGCACGTGCTAGGAAAGTGCTCTGACATCGAGCCACACGCCGAGCCCTGAGTCATTGTCCAGAACACCTTATCCTGCTCTGTGGGCCCAGATTGCCACACTGTCAGTGACACCAGCTGCCCAGGGAGCAGCTCCTCAGAACCCTCTGCTGGGTGAACGACTCAAATGACACCAGAGTCAAGTGAGACCTGGTCACGTCTAGCTGAGGTCTGTGTGCCTCAAGTCCTGTTGTCCCCTAGGAAATACCTGACCTGTACCACAGCTGTGTAGTCATCAGCTCTGAGCCGGCGACTGAGGCCCAACCTGAGCACCCTCCCGAGTGTCGCCAGAGCCGTCAGCCAGCTTTCCTCCTGGGCCTGCAGTGCTGGGCTGCCGCATGGCGGGGCTCTGTTCCGGGTGTCCCTGGGAACTGGCTGCTTCTCCTCCTCCTCTGCCATCAGGTTCCCTCCATTTGCTGAGCACAGTGGGTCCTTGGACGCCTCCTTTTCTCCAGAGCAGAAGCCCCGCGGCAGGGTCTGCCCTCCCCCTGTTTACCCTGGGTGGCCTCTTCTCTGAGGTCCTCCCACAGACACTGGGCTCCTCCGAGCCTGGACAGGAGAGGGCAGAGGCGATGCCCTCCACTCACCAGTGAAAGGAAATGATTGCTGTTTTCCTATGAAACCTCTTATTTATAGTTTCCAAAAGGTTTTGCACAGGTAGTTTATTTAATCTGATTTAATCCTCGCAACCTTGAAGGTTGCAGCTAAGTCATCTGAGGCTCGGGGTTAGGGTCTTTGTTTCCTGCCCATGCGGTTGGTTAGTTGCAGAGTGGGGCTCTGGGTTTTCTCACCCGGGAACCAAACAAGCCCTGTGGGGGCCCATTTCCAACTGCAGAGAGCAGTGCAGGGTTGGGGGGTGCTGTCCTGGCTACTGCTGAGCCCCAGCTGGGAACCGGGAGAGAAGCAGGGGCCAGTGGAGGGCGAGGGAGGGGCTCCCTGTTCTTGCACAGATGGGCCCGCCGGCTGCAGGCTGAGGGTCCTGGGGGACTGCAAGCCTCTGTCCAGGCCTTATTTAGCTCCCCCTCCCTGCAGATGGGGCCGTGCCTTGGTGCATTCAATATGAACAATGGCTTCTGGCTTCCGGAGCCACTTGACTGGTGAAATTCCAACAGTCTAGGGGCAATTTTCAGTTGAATTTGTGAAAACTATTAAATTGAGACCCAGCATCTGACAACTTCTCAGCTGTGTTCTCCAGACCTTCCTGAAATACTGTTTCCGTGCCACAGCTGGCTACCCGAAACACCACACCATCACCAGGGAAAACCGCCAGCTCCTTTTTTATTACTTCTTGCAATTCCTGAGTCTCATGGAGACCTGAAGACTCGTGTTTGTAGTCTCTCGTGGTGTCTGCCTTATGGAGAGCTCGCAGCCAGAGCAGCCCTCCATGCCCTGCTCACAGGGTCGGGCCCATACAGGTGCAGGTCCCTGCAAGGTGCTCTCGTGTGCTCCAAGATTGGTCTGCAGCCTCTTGCACCCAGTGCCTTCTCCTGGCCTTCAGAGGGGAGGGGGCTGCAGATCAGCATCGCCCTTCCCCTGCATTGGCATCTCCCAGTGAGGCTGGGTCTAAGTCAGATGAACAAGCTCCCCAGGTGATGTGGATGGATGCCTCCGGGTAGAGCCTCTGGTTTCTCATCTTGCAGATGAAGAAAGGGAGACTGGGCAGTTTGGTGATTTACTTGGGGTTATGCCGCCAGTCTCTGGCGCTCCACCCCGGGGAGCTGTGTGGGCAGTTCTGCCTCCTGAACAGCAGATGTACATAGGAGCTGGGCAGGCCACTCACCATGTCTGGGAGGGTGTTGTGTTGTTTTTTTACAATTCTGGGAATTGAACCCAGAGCTTCACACATGCTGGACAAGTGCTCTGCCACTGAGATGTACCTTTAGCCCTTTGTAAATTTTATTTTGACACAGGGTTTGAGTTGCCCAGGATGGCCTTGAATTTGCGATCCTCCTGCTGGAATTGCCCGTATGCACCATGCACTTGGCTGTCCAGTGGGCTTTTACCTGTTTGTCATAGAGCCCTGCCTAATGCAAGTTAGGTGTCCTAGGTGCTGGGCTACAACAGGAACCAAGAAAAGCTCCTGTTCTCACCAAACATGCCTTCTAATTTGGCTTCCCCAGGCAGTTTACTTGACTCACACCCACACCTGGCAGGGACATCAAACTGGAGAACCAACCTGGCAGCTTGTTGAAAGTTAAAACAATCAGTATCCTCCTGGTGTTCTCTTAAGAAACATCTTTTTTCCACATGTGTTTCCTTTTGTGAAGTGTTTAAAAATATGAGTTGCTGGGCATGGTGGCTCATGCCTGTAATTCCAGCAACGTGGGAGGCTGAGGCAGGAGGATCACAAGTTCAAGGCCAGCCTTAGCAATTTAGCAAGGCCCTAAGCAACTCAGTGAGACCCTGTCTCTTAATAATTAAAAATGGCTGGGGATGGGGCTCCGTGGTAAAATGCTTTTGGCTTCAATCCCCAGTCTCCACCCCACCCCAAAATATAAGATAATGTGCATTTGAAATATGTGTTTCATGAGCCTGAACCGGAGAGTCCCTTTTATCAGGGCCTTTCCTCCAGCTCAGCCCCTCTCCAGCAGCTGACAAGTGACAGGTTGGTGTGTGCAGAGGCAGCGCCACCTCTGACATAGACCAGGGGAAGCCCTGCTTTTTACGTGGAACAGGCTGGGGACCCCCATGCTGTCTTCCTTACGAGCCAGCCGCTCTGTACCGGGAGCAGGAGAATGAGGGCAGAGTGACACTGAGAATGGCTTAGTGACCGATACAGTAAGCAGCTGCCTTTAGATTGGACTCCCACAGGCCCCAGAGGCTGCTGGTGTCCTGAAGCCCAGAAGCTTGCTATGGGTAAGTGAACCAGACTGCAGGGGCCTATGTGAGGCCATTAAAATGAGGACAGTCTCAATTAAGTCTTTTGACACGAGTGCACATCAAAGGCTCAGACTCTCGGGAAACAGAGTGGACATGGAACGTGCCGTCTCAGCAGCTGCGGGGGCAGGCTAGATCCCGTTCTGCTTTCAGGAGAACACTGCGTGCCTCCCCCAGCGCCCACTTGATGCTGTGCGGCGACACAGGAAGAAGCATTATCGTGGCTTCTGCGCTTCACTCTCAGGAAAAGCTTTTCCCAGCCAGAGAATCGGACAAGATGAATTCCTCAGCCAGTAGTCTCCATGTGCAAAGCTCCGGGTTCGCATCTGGGAGGGCGCCAGGTTCAGGTTCCATTTGTTTCCGTTTCTGCCCGCCCAGCAAACCTGTCTGCTGCTCACAGCACCACCTGAGCTCTTGCTGGGCCTCCTCTGAGTATCCTGGAAACTGTGCCACCAACGTGGCATTTGAAGAGAGCTCTTGTCTCATTCCCCCTCTACTGTGCTGTTAGCGTTCTTTACCCCTGAAGCAAAGTCACCTGCCAGGACTCGTTGAGGGGTGGAGCTATCTGTCTTCTCTGAATCTTTAAATTTTTCTATCTGGTTTCAGGTTTAAGGTTAGCTGAGCAACTGGGCCGAAGAGAAGATGAGGCAAAAATTCGCCATGGTCTAGGCCTCTCCCTTTGGGCTAGTGGAAACCTGGAGGAGGCCCAGCACCAGGTGAGCAGGAGAACCCTGACCCCAGTGGAGTTCATGGGCAGAAGCATGGGAGGGATGGCCGAGGTGGAATGCACCAGATACCGACTCATGCCTTGAGTCAATGCACAGGGTTCCCAGCCCGTGCCGGCCCAGAGGTGTTGACACTTCACACAGGGAAGACCCTTGCTCACTCACATGATAGGTGACCTAGTCATTTCTTTGGAATTCTTATATTATGTGCTGCTGCTCCACATTAAACTTTAATAGAGGCAAAACAAGAATTCACGATTATTGGATTTAATGTCTTTCTAAGTCTCCAGTTATAGCAAGATATTACCTCTCTCCCATGGTGAGTCCATGCCCCTGTGTGAGTGCAGACAGTTGAAGAGCAGTTCCTTGACACGCATCTCTGGAGAGCAGAAAGATCCCTAGAGTTACGGCCTCCTCCGTTAGGTTGGAGCAGGAGGGAGATGGCTGCTTCTCAGGTCACCACTCACCCCTTAGCCAAGGGGAAGGAGGAGAGGTCAGTCAAGGCTCCTCCCTGGTGCTCAAAGCACTGAGGACCTGCCATCATCTCCTGGAATGTTAGGGCATTTTAGTCTACTTTTATTTATTTATTTTATTTATTTATTTTTTTATTTATTGGTTGTTCAAAACATTATAAAGCTCTTGACATATCATATTTCATACATTAGATTCAAGATGGTTATGAACTCCCAATTTTACCCCAAATACAGATTGCAGAATCACATCGGTTACACATCCACATTTTTACATAATGCCCTATTAGTGATTGTTGTATTCTGCTGCCTTTCCTATCCTCTACTATCCCCCCTCCCCTCCCCTCCCATCTTCTCTCCCTACCCCATCTACTATAATTCATTTCTCTCCTTGTTAATTTTCCAGTTTCCCTTCAATAGATGAATGGATAAAAAAAAATGTGGCATTTATACACCATGGAGTATTACGCAGCACTAAAAAATGACAAAATCATGGAATTTGCAGGGAAATGGATAGCACTAGAGCAGATTATGCTTAGTGAAGCTAGCCAATCCCTAAAAAACAAATGCTAAATGTCTTCTTTGATATAATGGGAACAACTAAGAACAGAGCAGGGAGGAAGAGCGGGAAGAAAAGATTAACACTAAACAGATACATGAGGTGGGAGGGAAAGGGAGAAAAAAAGGAAATTGCATGGTAATGGAGGGAGACCCTCATTGTTATACAAAATTACATATAAGAGGTTGTAAGGGGAATGGGAAAATTAACAAGGAGAGAAATGAATTTTAGTCTACTTTTAAACTATTAAAGGCAATTTAAAGAATTAACTCTGTTTTTCTGGCTGCAAAAGTTAAAATTTATATTGATGGAGTGATTTACTATTTTCAAAGTACTTTTGCTCACTGAATTTTTTTCTTCAAAATACCCATGAAGTTGAAGGATGATTGTTCCCTTCACAGATAGGGAGCTGTTGCCCTGAGTCTCGCCAAGTCACACAGCGGTCAGTAGCACAGTCCTTGCTGAGCGCTGTCCTGGGTAGGGCTCTTAGTATTAGAACGGGCTTCTTTAGGTTTGGAGAAACAACAGGACAGGATCTCCATTAGGAATGCCAATTGTCTGGTCCTCAGAGTGCTCGTGTGAGTGGGCGAGGCCAGCCCTCAAGGGCCCCATGCGAGTGGGTGAGGGTGGTCCTCAAGGGGTTTGTGCCAGTGGGCGTGGCCCCTCAGGGAGCTTGTCCAGCATGGTCCTGACCCTGGGGAGGGTGGGGAGTGATTGGGTCTGCGGCACTGAACCACCTGCAGAGGCTGCCACTGTCCTGAGAGTGTGGCGCCTCTGCCCTTGCCCTGGCCTCATCCATCTCCAGGGTGCCTCCACCGCATGGGCCCATTCCCATCCTTACGCACCCTTTTCCTGGGGACAATGGATCATGGTTGCCTGATGACAAGAAGAGAACTTTTGTTTTAGTCAAAATTAGCATTTATTTGGATTAATAGTTTTTTCTTAACTTCCTTTGGACCTGATGTCTATAATCCTGTGTTTAGATCTCTTGACCAAAGTTGATTCCATAAGCTATGATTTACTGGGGACAGGGTGACACTTCTTCAGCCCACAATGGCCTCCCTGGAAATAGATTATTTTCAAACCTTTAAGAACACGTGGGTGGTACCAGGTGTTAGCAGGAGTCATCTGTACTCTGGGAAGAGCTGGCCTGGCTCTGGGAGGTGGGTGACGACCTTCTCCCCCACTACAGCTCTACAGGGCGTCGGCCTTGTTCGAGACCATCCGGCACGAGGCGCAGCTGAGCACCGACTGCAGACTCTCGCTCTTCGACCTGCAGACATCGTCCTACCAGGCCTTGCAGCGGGTGCTCGTCAGCCTTGGTGAGAGTGGTTGGTGTGTGCTCGCTGTCCCCAGGGTGCCCACCACAGCTCTGATGCAGTGTGATTTGTTGTCACAACAGATTCTGAAGGCACAATCAGCAGTTGAACACTCCTTCCTTTATTTGACAAAGACTGATAGAGAACCTACTGTGTGCATGCCAATGCCAGCCCTGGGGATAATAGTTCACGTAGTTCAGTACCCATTGTTTGTGCTAAAGTAGAGAAACTCCAGTACTGGGAAGTATAGCAGTCCGGGGAGCCTGAGCAGGTGTCCCTGAGACAGATGCCTGGGCCAGGAGTCCCTGACCCTCACGTTCCTTCCCTTCTTCACCCCTCCTGGCTCAAGCCTCTGACCAAGGGGAAGCACCTGAGAAGACACAGGTGTCTTCCGTTTCCCCAGCACACAGCCTCCCCAATGCTGTTCAGGGAGTGCGCCCTTTTGGCCTGACCTCTGGGCTGTGACGTTCACGGTCGGGGCTCATTCTCTCAGGCCTGCATGATCTGGGGCACTGGGGCAGCCTGCAGTTCCTCTCATCCAAGCCTTAACTGTCCCCGTCCAACTCCTCAGTCACCTGCCTCTTCCCAAAAGATATTCACTAACAGTCTTTGAAGTTGAATGTTGGGGACTTTTCAGTAACCTGCCCTTTCCTCTGTGTAGGAACACTCAAGTTTCCCCTTGAAAAGTTAAATACTCATTGCCCAGGATTGTAATTTACCATCTATTAGAGTCACAGTGCTGAGTCTGTCCAGCACCATGGGACTGATTTTCCAGCGAGCACAGGAGCTGTCCCAGCTGTTCCCATTGATAACTTAATAGGGTAAAAGATACATTTGCACACACTCCCGTGAATGCCCACTTTGTGCCAATGCCTGAATGGTGGGCAGCAAGGCATTCTTGATGTGCCACCACAGCTGTGGCGTCTGGTCCCCTGCCTCTGCATGCTCTCTCCACGGACCTGGCTCTAGCAGCTCTTCCATGCTCATATTTACCTGAGATCCGTCCTCTGCATTGCGCTGCCCACTTACATAAGCCCCCTGGAAGGCAGAGGGCTCTGCAATTTTTGAGGCTTCACATCCATGAATCAGCTTTGAAGCCACATTATAGACTAGCTTCCTGCAGTAAGTGGATGAGAAGTTGGGTTGAAAGACTGGAGGAATGCTTGAAAGAAGCGATTTTAAAGCAATAGAGACCTCAGAGGTTGAAGCCCTTTGCCCAGGGGGACTGGAAGAGAGAAGATGAGAGGGAAGCGTGCCAGAGCCAGCGTGGAATAAAGTGTCAGCTTTAATATTAACAGTGCCACTTGTCATACAGGTGGTGCTTCAGGAACACCTTCACACAGAGTGCCTCGCTTGATTTTGAAAGTAGCCCTTTTGAGAGAGGTGGGACAACTAGTGCAATCCCTCTTTTTGAGACAAGTGTGGTGAATAGGGAAAGGGCACCCAGCAGAGGACAGGCACAGTATAGGCATGGAGGTGTCATTGGGGGACTTGGGAGGGGGGCTGGATGATGTGATGCACGAAGGGGCCACATCTAGGAGAGAGGAGCCAGAGGTGGGTCCTGCAGATCAGATGCAGGTGGAGGAGGGAAGCTGGTGAGGTGGGGGTGCTGGGGGCGAGGTCAGGGAGCTCCTGGGATGAGGAGCAGAGTGGGCCATGCTCCCAGCTGCAGGGACTGTTGTGTGGCTGCAAGACAGGAAGGCCCAGTGACTTACGGTGATATGAAATGGGTCTTGTTGAATCACAGAACAGGATTCTGTGTGTGCATCCTGCCCCCACTGGTGATCAGAGGCAGAAACGGACTCCGTAGTCTGTCACTCTAGGGGAGCAGAGGTAGTGGCGTTTCTGCCTACAATCTAACCCAGATGCCAGTTGTCCTTGAGGGGGCTTACTCACCACGGAGCACTCAGCCTGTCCCTTTGTCTCTTAGGCCACCACGATGAAGCCCTGGCTGTAGCAGAAAGAGGTCGGACAAGGGCATTTGCTGATCTTCTGGTGGAGCGACAGACAGGACAGCAGGACTCGGACCCCTACTCCCCAGTCACCATCGACCAGATCCTGGAGATGGTCAACAGCCAGAGGGGACTGGTGCTCTACTACTCGCTGGCGGCCGGCTACCTGTACAGCTGGCTGCTGGCTCCAGGAGCAGGTGAGGCTGCTGCCCTTGGGGACCAGGCGTCCTAGCTTTGTCATGCCTGTGACCAAAGACCTGACCAGAACAACAAGGGGAGGAAAGACTGGTTTGTACTCAGGGTTTCAGGGGTCAGGTCCACAGTGGGCTGACTCCATGGCTCTGGGCCCAAGGTGGGGCAGGGCATCCTGGCGGATGAAAGCTGCCCAGGACGTGGCCACAAGGAAGCAGAGAAAGAGCATCCCTGTCAGGGACAAAGGACAAAATACAAACCCCAGAGACCCACCTCCCCCAGCCACACCCTCCTTGTTCATAGTTCAGCCCAGCCAATCCATATCAGTGGATTAATCCACTGCTTAGACGACAGCTCTCCTCATCTACGCATCTCACCTGTGAACGTTCTTGCATTGCGTCACACATGAGCCTTGGGGACACCTCACACTTAAACCACAACATCAGGCAACAGAAACACCAGCCCTGAAAAGGAAAATCGTGAAAGGGGAAAGACTAGATGAAGGAGCCATTGTCAGGTTCCAGTAAAACTGCCACCGTGGATATTCCACAGTGGGACATCCAATTAATAAGACATTCAGCTTTCCCCCTCTACCAAGAAACTGTGGCCCTCACAGTGAGTCAGGAAGCACTTGTCAGGGAAGAGCAGGAGGAAGAGGTGGCATTTCAGTAGCGCCCTACTCTTAGGCAGCTGCTGCTCATTAACTAATAAGGAAGACGGCCACTCCTAAAGAGTTCTTTCTAGATATGATTTGATAATTGTGGTCCTTTGTCATGGCAAATTTAGACTAAAATGATAATGGCAACCCTCAGTCTCCAGCTTGAAATTTCTGGGTTTAACAGAACCCCCTTTTTTACCAGTTTTGTTGAAAAATCTATTTTAGGGGTAAAAATCCCCTTTGATTAAATCGGCATTAAACGTTCAGGATGTAACTGTTTCGCTGAGTACAGAACCACTAATTGGCTGTTAGGGCCATATTTTTTGCATAATAAAATGCTGATGGCTTTACCTCGTTGGAGACAGACCAGATCCAATTAGAGTTTATTGACTGGGGAAGTGGATCTTATAATTGGGAATCTTGAAGAATGGGCTTCTTGAATGTCTGTAAAAAGTTCAACTGCCAGTGAGAATTGACAAGATTTTCTTGAATATGTTTCTTTCCCTTTGATTTAAAAAAAGAAAAAAATGGTGCTGGATGACAGCTCCCAGCTGCTCTTTGGTCCCGCGCCCTCGCGCCTCCGCGTTCAGTTGTCTCACTTTTATTTTTGCAATCTTTCCCCTCCAAGTCCATATTCTTATGGGCTTCCCACAAGAACGCCCTTGCCCCTGACCTTTCTATGCTAAAAGTTTTAAGTTACTATTTTCGGAGTGACCTGGTGAACGAGTGTCAGCCACAGCGGCATCCCCAAGTGTCCCCACTCCCAGAAGGCACTGGTGCTCCTGAGGAAGAAGCTGACAACTGGCGGGTATCAAGCTCTTTCTCTCTGTGGTTGTTACGTCTTGGGGACATGATTTGACAGGTGGCATATCCAGATCCCTGTAATAATGAGCCGTGTGTAATGAGGCCCCTATTGTTTCCCTTTTCATTCCTCTTTGCTCTTAATGACACTCCGAAGCTTTCACTGGGGGCTCTAATCCAATCAGAGAGGACCGGCGTTTTCCAGGGCCGACACAGCTCATTACCACTTGAGAATCTGCCCCATGTTTACTGCCAGAAAACCAGCATGGATGGCTTTGGTTTCACGGAGACATCATTTTTTGCACCTTTAATCCATTAACGACCACTGACCAGTTAGTCTTATTTTTAAAAGGGTGTTTTTATTTGACCTTTATACTGTATGTTTATTTTTATTTGCTTTTGTGACATGACAGGTTTTTGTGACACAATTTCCACTTGGCTAATTACCTGTTTGTTCAGGATTTCAGCCTCCACAGAGAACCTACCTGGGCACGTTCATGCACAGTCCCCGAGAGCAGGCCTTCCCTAGCTGGTGATTCTGCAAAGCAGGAGTTTGGAAACGCATAGGGAGTAGTCTAATTACCCAGGAGCTTCTGAATGTGTCATCAGCAGCAAAGGCTGCATCTTGATTCCCTGTCATCAGGCCCACCCTTGATGGCAAAAGCTGTGGAAAGGGCACTGACCTGGGCTCAGGAGGACCTCTGGGGCGCTTTACAAAGAAGTCACATAGCCTCGGCACTCCCAGCCCTGCCCTCGGCCGCTCTCTCCAGCCAGCCCAACCCCCTGTGATGCTGGCTGTGCCTGTCTGGTTTCAGGAATTCTGAAGTTCCATGAGCACTACCTGGGTGACAGCACCGTGGAAAACTCCAGCGACTTCCAGGCCAGCAGCAGTGCAGCGCTCCCAACGGCAGCCAGCTCGGCCCTGGAGCAGCACATCGCCAGCGTCCGCGAGGCCCTGGGGGTGGAGTCTTACTACTCGAGGTAGGAGCACGGCGTCCCAGGCCACCTCAGTTAACTCTCAGGCCTCTGTTCCATAAGTCTCCTGTTTGGACTAGTACCCGGAACCCTGTGGAAATCACGCGTTTGTTCGCCATCTACGCAGGGCTGCTGTGGCAGAGCAAGTCTGTCCCGGTGTGCAGCCCTGGGGGCCGTCTTGATTCTTCTTGGTAATTTCCCTTCAGATGGGAAGGGCCTCGTCAGAGACGCCCATTCCCTGAGCAGAGTATGTAGACTGTTTAAAGTGAGCATGACTTTGAATGTGGCAGACCAGCTAATTAAAACTGAGGCTGGTTTTGGTTTGTAAACAGATGATAATGAGTGAGTTTGGATGTCGCTGATGGCTCATTGGAGAGCATAATTTAACATGAGTAAGGGAGTTGTGCACTGCTGCCTGTGGAGGCGCTCAGGTGAAAGGAGCTGAACTCCAAATACCAAAAACAGAGAAGGCAAGTGCTTCCTGCCAGGCTTGTGAAGGTCTCAGCTTACGGGTACATTTGCTCATAGTGATTGACTGTTGAACACACGGGAGATAGTTTCCACAAGCACCTGTGTCTGGGTTACAGCACCAGAAGAGGGTACCATGGTGCCAGGCACCCAGCTTCCCTGGGCCCCTCAGTCCTCCAGGCATGAACCCCAGTGTCCAGTAGCTCTGGTGGTAGAGAATCTGCTTTTCCTTGCGACAGGTCCAAGGACAAATGTCGGCTTGTTCCCCACCCCACCCCACCCCCGACCCAATGGCATCTGCAGTCGTCGCAGTCCTGAGCTGTCTCCACGACTAGTCCCCGTAGAGATGCTTTGCCCAAACTCTGTGTGTGTGGTGGTCGTTTCCAGAAGTCAGACTGGTCTGTGGGGTGCTTATGAAGTTGGGGGAGACTCTTGGGTGAGATAATCATGCATGTAATATCAAGATCTGGTCCAGCCCCTGGTTCAACAGAAGCCAGCACTGGAACAGGACTCACTGGGGGCCCTGCAGGGTCAGAGCCTGGGTCAGAGCAGTCAAGAATTCCCCCCAGCCTTCTAGGCCAGGTGTGTTCTGTTTTTAATTATCAAAATCAATGTCATATTTTGAGAAAATAGCCAAGGCAGGTAAGAATGTCATTCTGTAGCTTCTGGTTTTGTGAAGTATGAGCAGGCCTTAGCCGCGCGCACACAGTGGTCTGATTTGTCTTGACTGCTGGGCGTCCTAGAGTACCCTGTCCTTACACCCGGGAAATAGTATGGCGATTACAGGGGTTGACAGTGTGGTGACCCCCACGCCCTTGGGTGTACAACTGCCCTCTGAGATTTAAGTTACAAATGCCCCAGACTAGGTCAGACTAGCAGTATGCAAAGCCACGTCAGCAGAGAGAAAGGCGGATGGGCCTATGTGATCAGACTGGCCACCAGAGGAGTTCCCGTCTGAGGAAGGAGTCGGGGAAGTGGTCGGCAGGCAGGGAGGGACAAGGGACCGAGTCAGCAGGACCGACTCCTGCAACAAGCCCGTTCGGGGCACTATCAGGAGGACAGAGGATCGAGTCCCATCAGCAAGGCTGCTCCACGGTGGTAAGCGGTTGCCATGTTCCTCTTCATTCCCCTTCTGCCTCCTCTTCCTCCCATAAGGCCCGGTGTCACAGTGTACAGGGCTCGTCATGCACGAAGCAGATGTGGCTCCCGCTCTCACTGACCTGGGAAACAGTAAAAAGTAATAATAGCAAAAAAGACAGCCTACAAAATAGTTAATTAAAATTGTGGTAAGAGCTTAAATGAAAGTGCAGGGTGTAATGAGGTCCAGGCTGTGGTGAGATGGGAAGACCTGTAGTGCGAGCAGTGGAGGCTTCTCTGAATGGGGACAGAGGAGTGACAAGAAATAAGCTGCAGACAGACAGTATCCCAGGCACTGGGCACAACCCTTGGTGGAGAAGTTCCACCACCATCACTTCCTCGCGTCCTGCCCATCTCTCTGGTGATCATTTGGTTTCTCCTGTAAAAACACTTGTATATAAAAGTCATTATTCCAGTAATAACTGGAATTCTAGTGTGTCAACTCTCTTTGTGCTTAGCCAATGAAAGTTCACTCCCCAGAGGCAAAAATTCCACCTCTGTGGGCACATTAGCAAGGTCAGTCAGGTTTATCAGACTTAGAAGGCCACAGTCCTGAGCCTGAATAAAACCTGAAGGTACCGGGTGTGCGCACCTGCCATCCGCTCCACAAGCTCAGGGATCTCTGTGCACTCTCTTCCACGGAGAACAGCCCAGCCCAGACCACTGAGGGGGCTTCGCCCAGGGGAAACACAGACGCACTGGATCCCAGTTGTCGGGTATCCAGACTAACACTCACTGTGAGAAGGAAGGGGACTCGTGGTGGTTGAGCTCCAAACACTTGTGCCCAAGCAGTTCCTTTACGAGGCTGGAGGCTGAAAAAGTCATTTCCCAGGGGTCTTTTCCACCGAAGAGTGGCTTGGGGTTATAGTTCAGCTCTTCCTCACTGGAAGGGAGAAGGGAGGGCTGGAACTTGCTGGAATTCCCCATGTTAGTGTTTCCTTCCACCTAGAGCAGAAGCTAAGTCAGCATGAGTCCTCAGGGACTGCAGCATACCCTGTGACTTGGGCTGCCCTCTGTAGCTCGGATCCCCCCTTGCACCACCAGGAATGAGGACTTTCCTGTCATTTTGGAGAAATGTATTCATGCGCCTCTGGGTTCAATTCTGGTACCAAAAAATGAACAAACAAACAATTGTATTCATAGTTTGTGAGTTAACTCATGTTCCTGATTATGATAGTAAAGTTGAACACTTCATTGGCATGGTTTGAATTTAATGGAATGGAATTTTTGTGAGATTCTGGTTTCTGCCTCACAATTTCATGAAGAGAGTTAAGAAAATCTCAATTTCATATCTCCCCCGTTTTTTTAGTTGTTGATGCACCATTATTTTATTTATTTGTATGTGGTGCTGAGAATTGAACCCAGCGCCTCACACATGCTAGGCAAATGCTCTACCATTAAGCCACAACCCCAGCCCACGACATATCCCTTTTAATCTATTAAATTAGTAAATATTTTGGAAGCTATATTTCTCAATGATTAGAAGGGTGCAGGGAATGACCAGGCATATTCCCTAGGAGTCTAATAAATAGGTTTATCCTTTCAAAAAACAATTTTCCAATAATATTAAAATTCTTTAAAATGTTTGTGTCTTTTCATCCCCAAATTCTCCATTTGAGAACTGGAGCAAAGATATGTACATAGGAATATTTATCATAGGCCTATAATATTATATATAGAGAGGGAACACCGCCTGCATATCCAATTGAATGCCAAACAGATTACATTCATCCAATAGATCATTGCTATTAAAATTATCTTTATAGAGATTTTTAATGATATAGCCAAATATTTGTGAAAAAATATTAAGTGAAAAAATAGGATGTAGAATTACTTTGTATAGTGTAATTTTAGTTTTGCAATATATGCAAAGTATGCAAATGAAAAGAAAAAATTCTTGGAAGAAATAGGGCATAGTACTAGTGCTAATTATAAGTGGATGGTTGTAATTATGGATTATGCTTATTATTTTATTCATTCTTAATTTTTATGTGTTTTTTATGGTGGAAATATATTATTTTTGAAATTAGAAATAAATAAATATGAACAAACAACTCTGCCATTCAAAAAGGGCGGGGAACCTTCCTGTAATTTTACTTCATAGAGAATAACACCCAAATTTGAAAGCCTGTCACCAGAATCTGTTCCTAGGAGGGCATTTCAGGTCCTTGTGGAGACTGTGCCTGCCTCAGCTGCTACACCTTCCCCGCACTGAGTGTGCTCTGTCACTTGTCCCTCCACTCCATCTTGGGTGCCTCTGGGCTCTGGGTCTGTAGCTGTAGCTACCCATTAAATATCTCTGTCTGGGCATCTTCTAATCTAAAATTTCTAATGCCCAACTCCTGAGTTTCCTATTTTTACCCCAATCTTTACCCAGTTCTTATATCATCATGTAAAGAAGATCATCACCTGTTATTCTCTTTCCTTCATTTTCCAACCCATAAGTAAATCTTGCAGATTCTCCCTATAAAATTCTGCCAACTCTGAACCATGAAGAAATAAAACATCTGAACAGATTTATATCTAGTAAGGAGATTGAATCAGTAATCCAAACCTCCCAACAAAGAAAGTCCATGACCAGGACCAAACATGTAAAGAGAATGAACACTGATCCTTCTCAAAGTCCTTCAGACAAGTGTGAAGGAAGAATCATTCCAAACTCATTTTATGACACCAGAATTACACCAATACCAAGATCTGACAAAGATGCCACAAGAAAATGACAGACCAGTGTTCCCAATGGATTGATGCAGAAATCCTCAAAAAATACTGCAAACAAAATCAACAACATATAAACAGATACTAGAGCATGACCAAGTGGGATTGATTCTTGAAATACAAGGATGGTTCAGCATAGGATTCAGTCAGTATAATGCATGGCACTAACAGAACTAAAGACCAAAGAGCACATGCTTATCTCGGTTGGTGCAGGAAAAAGGATTTGTAAAATGCAACATTTTTTCATGGTAAAAACACAAAATAAGGTAGGAACAGGAAGAAATTACAACATAAAGAACAGCCACATGTGAAAAGCCACAGCTAACATTATACTTGATTGTGAAAAACTGAAAACATTCTTCCTAAAATCGAGAAAAGAAAAGGTTGGCTTGGTTTGCCACTTTTATTCAAGATAGAACTGGAAGGCCTGGTCAGAGGAGTTAGGCAAGGAAGGGGGTTAAAATGTACCCAACCAGAAAGGAAGTAAAAAGTAAAATAATCTCTGCTCACAAATGACCTGATCTTTGTAGAAAACCCTAAAGTTCACCCCAAACCTGAGTCCTAATAAACAAATCCAGCAAAGTTACATGATATAAAGAAACCAATTGTGTCTCTACAGACTAGCAGTGAATAATCAGAAAATGAAGTTAAGAAAATAAGCCAATTATAATAGCATCAGAAAAAATAAAATAAAATATTCAGGATTTAACCAAGAAGGCAAAAAAAGACGGATACACTTTAAAAAATTACAAAATGCTGCTGAAAGAAATTAAGCCATAGGTATTGGGAAGCCATCCCATATTCATGGATTAAATGTTCATACTACCCAAAGCAATCTACAGGTTCAATGAAACCTTTCCCAAAATCCCAGTGGCATTTTTTTTGCAAAATCAAACAAGCAAGCAAAAAAGTTTAGTATTTCATATGGAATCTTAAAGGACTCAGCACAGTCCAGATAAATCCAGGGACACTTTATCACCGAGCTACATCCCCAATACCTTTTATTTTTAAAATTTATTTTAGTAGAGCACGATAGTCATCCATAGTAGTTGAGTTCATTGACAAAATCACACGCATAGAATTTGGTTGACTCCATTTCAGTCCCTGACCCTCCAACCCCCACCACAAATTTCCTTCCCTTCTCTCTTCCCCTATTCTTCTTTCTCTACTCTGCTGATCTTCCTTTAACTCGTTTATCTATTTATTTTGATTGGTGCTTTACACATACACATAAAGGTGGAAATCTCTGTGGTATATTTATATATACTCGTAGGGTGATTTTTTCACATTTCCTCCCCTTTCCCATTCCTCTTCTCTCCCTCTTGATAGCTTCCTCCTACTGCACTGACCTTCCCCATATTTTCCTGATATCTGGCCCCCCACACACACTTTTCCCCTTTATTTTGCTTTAGCTTTCACGTATGAGAGAAAAACATTTGATCTTTGATTTTTCTGAGTGGTTTATTTCACTTAGCATGATGTTCTCCATATACATTCATTTACTAGCAAATATCATAAATTCATTCTTATTTATGGCTGGACAATACTCCATTGTGCATATATACATTTTCTTTATGCATTCATTTAGCTATTGACAGGCACCTGGGCTAATTCCATAATTTGGCTATTATAAATTTCAATGTTATAAACATTAGTGTGCCTGTATCACTATAGCATGCTGATTTTAGTTCTTTGGGTAAATACTGAGGAGTGGGGTAGCTGGGTCATATGACGATTCCATTCCTAGTTTTTTGAGGAACCTCCACACTGCTTTCCATAGTGGCTATACTAATTTGCAATTCTACCAGAAATGTACCAGTATATTTTTCCCTACATCTTTACCAGCATTTATTATTATTTGAATTTTTTGATCATTGCCATTCTGACTGAGTGAGGTGAAATCTTAGTGTAATTTTTAAAAAATGTTTATTTTTTAGTTGCAGATGGATACAATACCTTTGTTTTTATTTATTTATTTTTATGTGGTGGTAAGGACTGAACCCAGGACCTTGCACATGCCTGGCGAGTGCTCTACCACTGAGCCACAACCCCAGCCCCTTAGTGTAATTTTGATTTGCATTTCTCTGATTGCTAGAGATATTGAACATTTTTTCATATATTTGTTATACATTTTATTGCTTTTAGGAATTTTCTGATAATTTCTTTTGTCCATTTATTGATTAGGTGGTACTAGTAGTAGCAGTAGTAGTAGTAGTAGCAGTAGTAGTAGTAGTAGTATGTTAAGCTTTTTTAGTTCTGTATATATTCTGAATATTAATCCCATGCCAAAAGAGTAGCTGACAGGGATTTTCTCCCATCCTGTAGGCGCTCTCTTCACACTCTTAAGCATTTCCTTTCCTAGGCAGAAGCTTTTTAATTTGATGGCATCTCACTTATTGATTCTTGGTTTTATTTCTTGAGCTTCAAGTTTGTTTGTTTTATTTAAAGAAGTTGGCACCAATATGTAGGCATGGTGACCCTGTGTTTTCTTCTAGCAGTTTGTAAGGTTTCTGTTCTAATTCCTAAGTCTTTGATCCGTCTTGATTTGACTTTGGTGCAAGGTGAGGGATAGGGATCTAGTTTAATCCATAGTATGGCTTTCCAGTTTTCCTTGAACCATTTGTTTAAAAGGCTCTTTTCTTCAACATACATTTTGTCACCTTTGTCAACTATCAAATGACTGTAAGTATGTGTGGGTCTGTCTCTGTGTCTTCTATTCTCCTCCATTGTTCTTCATGTTATGAGATGACACATGCTGGTCTTGTCACTCTACCTCTGTAATGTAACTTGGAGCCAGCGTTGGAATGCTTCCTCACTCCTCACTCCTCCTCTTGCTCAGGATTGCCTTGGCAATCCTGAGTCTCTTATTCTTCCAGATGAATTCAAGTACTTTCTTTTCTAGTTCTATGAAGCATGTTCTTTGTATGTTCATGGGGATTGCATTCAATCTGTATGTTGTTTTTGATAGTTGGCCGTTTTGACAACATTAATCTGCCTCTCTGAGAACATGGGAAGTCTCTCCATCTTCTAAGGTCTTCTTCAGTTTCTTCCTTTAGTGTTCTGTGTGTAGCTTTCATTGTAGAGGTCTTTCACCTCTTTTGTTACATTGATTCCCATTTTTTTTTTTTTTTGAGGCTATTGTGGATGGGGTAGTTTTTCTAATTTGTCTTTCAGTGGATTCATCTTGAAGTTAAAAGAAACAGCTGGAGGCCTTATACTTCCTGAGTTCAAAACATTATCACAAACTACAGTAATCAAAACAGTAGGACACTGGCAAAAAGACACACACACACACACACACACACACACCACTGAAACAGGACAGAGAACACAGAAACGAACCCTTATGTGTGTGGTCAGAGGACCTTTGACAAGGGTACTAAAGCCACACAATGGGAAAGGACAGTCTCTTCAGCAAACAGTATTAGGAAAACAGGACATCCACATGCAAAAGAATGAAATGGGCCCCTTACCTCACACCACACACAAACACTAACTCAAAATGAAATAAAGACCGTTTAGTCAGCTTTTTTGCTGCTATGACCAAAAGACCTGACAAGAACAACTAGAGGAGGAAAAATTTATTTGGGGCTCACAGTTTCAGAGGTCTCAATCCATAGGTGGCTGAATCCATTACTCTGGGCCCCAATGAGGCAGAAGAGTGTGATGGAGGGAAGTGTCTCAGGACATGACAATCGGGCAGCAGAGAGAGAGCTCCACTCACCAGGGACTCACCAGGGACAAAATATAATTCCAAAGGCACACCCCAGGGATCCACCTCCTCCGCCACACCGTGACCCCTCAGTTAACCCCTAACAGCAGATTAATGCACCAATATGTCAAGACTCTCATAACCCAGGCACTGCACCTCTAAACTTTCTTGCATTGTCTCACACATGAGAGGCATGTGTGGGGGACACCTCATATCTAAACCATAACATGACCTAAACATAAGACCTGAAATTATAGGACTCCTTAAAGAAAATATAAGGGCAAACTTCACAACATTGGATTTGGCAATTATTTCTTTCAGGCAACAAATTTTAAAGTATACAAAGAGGACTACATCTACTTTTAAAACTCCTGTGTAGCAAAGGAAAAAAAGAACAGTAAAAAGGCAATCTTCAGAACAGGAGACAATATTTGCTAGCCTTATTATATCTGAGAAAGGTTAATATTCAGAATATATAACGAACTTCTACAATTCAACAACTTACACAGGAAAAAAATCCAATTAAAAATGGGCAAAGGTCTTGAATAGATATTTCTCCAAAGAGATATATAAATGACCAACAAGCATATGAAAAGATGCTCAAGATCAGTTCTAATTAGGGGAATGTGAACTGAAACCACAATGAGAGCCAGGCATGAGGGTACATGCCTATAGTTCCAGCGGCTCAGGAGGCTGAGGCAGGAGGATGGCAAGTTCAAAGCCAACCTCAGCAACTTAGCAAGACTGTGCCTCAAAAAGGGTTGGGATGTCACTCAGTGGTAAAGTGCCCCTGGATTCAATCTCCTGGAAGGAAGGAAGGAAGGAAGGGAGGGAGGGAAGGAAGGAAGGAAGGAAGGGAGGGAGGGAAGGAGGGAAGGGGAAAGGGAAGGGAGGCGAGAGGTGGGGAGAGAGGAAGGGAGGGAGGGAAAAAGGAAGGAGGAAACCACAGGAAGATGCCCCCTCACCCAGGAGACCGGCAACTCTCAAAAAGCAATCCCAGTAGCTCTGGAGGCTGAGGCAGAAGGATGGAGTTCAGAGCCAGCCTCAGCAAAAGCGAGGCGCTAAGCAACTCAGTGAGACCCTGTCTCTAAATAAAATGCAAAATAGGGCTGGGGATGGGGCTCAGTGGTCACGTGTCCCTGAGTTCAATCCCTAGTACCAAAAAAATAAATAAATAACAGAGTTGGCAAGTATGTGCAGAAATAGGACCCATGTGCATGGTTTGTGGGAATATAAAATAGTGCAACCACTATAGAGTAATCTAAATGTCCACCTGTGGATGAATAGGTAAAGAAAATGGGTTATAGACAGACCATGGAATATTGTTCAGCCTTGAAAAAGAAGGTCCTGTCACATATTATAAGATGAATGAACCTGGAGGACATCATGCCTAGGAAATAAGTCGGATACAAAAAGACACATGCTGTGTGAGTCCTCTGAGGTTTCCACAGCAGCCCAACTCTTAGAAAGTGGAGGAGTGCAGGTCAGCAGGGAGGTAGATAGGGAAGGAGCTGTTCAATGGCTCTGGAGTTTCAGTTTCCTGAGATGAACAAGTTCTAGAGATTGTTACACAGCAAGATACATAGAGTTGATATTACTGTTCACTAAAAATGGCTAAGGTGGTAAATCTCCTGTGCTTTATACTATAGTCACCTATTAAAATGCATTTTTAGCTGGACGCGGTGGTGCACGCCTGTAATCCCAGCAGCTAGGAGGCTGAGGCAGGAGGATCACGAGTTCAAAGTTAGCCTCAGCAGATTAGTGAGGCACTTAGCAACTCAGCAAGACCTGTCTCTAATAAAATATTTTAAAAAGGCTGTGGATGGGGCTTAGGGATTAACCACCCCTGGGTTCAGTCCCAGTACCAAAATAATAATAATAATAAAATAACTTTTTTATAAGAGAGAGAGAATTTTTTAATATTTATTTTTTAGTTTTCGGTGAATACAACATCTTTATTTTATTTTTATGTGGTGCTGAGGATTGAACCCAGCGCCCCGCGCATGCCAGGCAAGCGTGCCACCCCTTGAGCCACATCCCCAGCCCCAATAACAAAACGACTTTTAGTCCCTCTGCCTCTCCCTCCAGGGCTCTCAGCAGGGTGCAGTTGCTGTCTCCTGCCCCTGAGCCTCTGCTATGCCCTCCTCTTGCCTCCCTCCTCCTTCCCTACTCCTGGACCTCCCACTCCCTTAGCCAGGTCCTGCCCAGATATGTTTGGGTCTCTGTTTCCTTGCCCTCCCACCCGTCACAAACCCCAACAGACACACTCCAATTCCTTGAGGGTTTGGAAGGCCTTTAGACTCCACCTGAACCCCCTGGGATCAGCCTCTGCCACCTTCAACAGCCTGGAGCCTGGTTGCGCCTGGCGTCTTCCCAGGGGCCGGGCCTCGCTTGCCCTCCTGCAACCAGGGCCATTCTTGCCTTAGACTTCTGTACTCGCTTCCTTCACTCTGCAAAGTTCTTCCCCTTCTCTTCCTGTGGCTGCTGCTTTTCACACTTCAAATTCCTGTGGAAACACTCCCTTCCCAGGCCTTTCAGATGCTCCCGACCAGTCTCTCCAGCTCTGTGCACCGGTCCCTGTGTAGCCCCAGACACAGGAGGCGCTTAGTCAGTGCTGGAATGAGGGCCCGTCTCTTCTGCGAGAGCTGTCTCTCATCTCCTGCAGACATTCTGACCACCCTCTGCCCTGTGCCAACCTCACTGTTTCCACCGGAACAGCCCTGCTCTTTAGTAGTCCAGCTCAGGTTCCCCTCTGTGCCGCCTAGTAACAGTGCTTCCTCGGCTCCTTCTTGTTTCATAATCTGGTGGTTTGCACATCCTCCCAAGCAAATGGCAGCAGCACCCTGGGGAGCAGGTGCTGTGTCCCCACTCTGAATTCTCACCAGGCCGTGCCCAGCCCGTGGTGGGACATAGGTGATTGGAATGTAGTCACCAGAAGATGTGCTCTGAGCAGACTGTTCCTGCTGGCTGGTTACTGCTTCCTTCTCTGGTGGTTGTAAAATGCACCGCGCCCCTAGAAATTGAGTCCCTGCGCCTTGGGGGATACCTTCATTCAATTACCCGCCACTTGCTGCCGTGTCCTTGTTATTCTACAGACCGTTTTGCTCTCCTTAATGGCATCTTGCTGCTGAAAGGAAGTAAAATGCTACAAAGGAGTTTCTGAAAATGGATTTAAAAATAAAAGAATTGCTTTTATTAAGTGTTTAATAGAAACTTCCAGTCCCTTCCTCCCCGATCAAAGGAGGCGGGGATGGAAACCACTCTGCAGACCGTGAACCTCCCGTGAGGAAGGTGGCATGAATTTCAAAACACATCTTCAGTTTTTAACCCTGACGTGTAGCCAGACTCTTGCAGCATGGAGGCTGCTCTCTGGGCCCCTGGGACAGTTCAGTGGCCTTCGGGGAGCCAAGGACTGGTTAGCACATCGGCAGGGCTGTGTTCAGTAGCAGACATGTTCCCAGGGGCTGTGAGTGAATCGCAATTGTGGACTTCCTTTTAATGGGGTGAGCGGTCCTGCATTGGGAGGGAAGGTTAAACCCTGGTAACTGTAAACTATCGTCGTGTTTTTTCCTCCCATTTGGGGCTTTTCCATAGTCAGAGTTGGTTTTGCAATCAGGCATTTTCTTATTTCAAGACACTGATTCATTTAGATCGCGCTGTTTCAAATATGCTGCCGACTCCTTTGGTTCTACTCTGAGAACAAGCGGCAGATATTAACGAGTCTGATCATACAGGCACTGAAGGTGACATGGGAGACCATGGGGGCCACAGGCTTTCTGCCGTGTGGCTGGTGGGCAAGTGAGTGGGCACAACCCCAACAGCAGAAGTTTGGCATCACCCTCTAGAGGCGAAGAATCACGAACCCTTTGTGTGTTAGGCGTGAGACCCAAGGGAATGCTTGCCTGTAGGGGAGAGTGATCAGAGCTGTGCTGTGAGGAGTGCAACATCTGGGACCAACCCACATGTCATCAGTGAGAAGGCAGATGAGCAAATGGTGGCACGACTCCAAATGGAATATTAGGCAGCTTTCAAAAACAAATGAGCAGGGCTGGGCGTGTGGCTCAGCGGTGGAGCACCTGCCCAGCATGCATGAGGCACTGGGTTCGATCCTCAGCACCACATTAAAAATAAATAAAGATTTCCATCTACAAGTAAAAAAAAAATTTTTTTAATTACCAAAGAAATGAAAACAGGCAATGCATGAGGGAAGGGCGACACAAACCAGATTGTGATTACTGCAATCCCAAAAAGATCTCCCCAAAAAAGAAAATGAAGGGTTCTTAGGCAACTTGATCGCAAAAGCAAGATTGCAATTATAACACATGTAATCTGTTCATAGACTGAGTCACTTTATTTGATCTGTTCTTCAGGGTGGGAACCCAGATACTGACTACTGTGTCATTGCTACCTCATTAGCCCCACTCCGGTTAGAAAAAAACGATCTTCATAGACATATTTTCTAATTCTGGCTTTTTGTTAATGGAGGCCATCCTCCCAATTAATCCAAACTGACAAGATTTTGCTTTAATAAGACAAATTTTTTTCTTACCACAAATCCTTTCCAGAACTCAGTGGAGAAAAAGTAGATATCCTGGTTTTTGGCATTGATATTGTCCCTTAAACAGCTTCAGATTTCATAGTGAGCGGGTAGTACCGCTCCGGAATGTTTCATGAGCACCTAGTGTGCGCCAGGCTGAAGCCGGGCCTGGACCGGGAGGGAGCTCGGCGGCGGCTGGGGTCCTCAGCCTTCCAGGAGCGACAGAGTGGGATGCAGCAAGTTGTGAATGAGGAATCTGCCACGCGGGAAGAGCTGAGCTAAAGGTGGGAACCAGAGGCCCCGCCTCACTCTGTCTAACTGGGGGCAAGGGAACGGTTCTAGGGCGTGGGAGGTGATATCTGAGGGGAGAAGGTGCTTCCCAGGCAGGAGCTCCTCCACTGAAGAGGGAGGGGGCGTGGCCTCCAGTGTTGAGTGGCATCTGGGAGAGGAAGTGGGTCTGCCCTTGCTGCAGGAGCCCTGCATAGTTTCCCCATCCAGGCCCTGGGCGTCTGCCTCCTGGGACAAGATCCAAGGCCCTCCCGGATGGGGCTTGCCTGGCTCAGCCTGCCTTGCGGAGGCTGGGCCCCAAAGGGCAGGCACAGCCTCGGCCTCACAGCGATGCCCAGACTCAATCACATCTGATTGAAGGAGATACGATGCTGCCAGGTTGGGCCTGGAGCACTAGAGGAGCACACGGGCCAAGCGCACGGTCTCCCCGTCTCCCCCACAGGGTTCCTTCCCACAGCGGTGGAGCTCTGGAGGCTCAGGAAGCTCTCGGGTAGCAAGGAGGTGGGCGTGGCTGGCTTTCCCCTGGCCTCCGAGGCAGTCTGTGTGGAGTCCCCTTTTGGGTTTCTCCTGACCTTTTTTGTAAAGCAGGTGTGTTGAAATCACCAGATCTCTGAGTTCTCCCATTGTCCACAGGAGGATTGTCCACAGGAGGGGTAACCTGGTGAGAGACAGGATGAGCTAAAGAAGTAGATCTGCTGATTCAGGAAAACCTTCGGGAGCCTGCCCCTGGGCGTGTGCAAGAGCTGGGACCTTAGTGGCTGGGGCTGCCTGCTGCCCCTGCCGTGGGGCAGGGGCCAGCTTGTAGTGTCAGAGCTGCTGTGGAGCACCCGACCTCCCGGCTTTATCTCTTGTCCCAGATGCTTAGTTTGTGGTCCCAAAGCTTGGGGTAGTGTTTTTTCTAGAATGAGGGCCTGGGGAAGGGGCAGCCGGTTCTGAGACTCCTGACCAGTCCAGACGTCCAGTCTCTCTCTCTCTGGGATCCCTGTCAGCAGTAGGCTGGGTGTTGCCACAACCAATTGTGGAGGAGCTCTTTCAACTTATCAAATCTCAATATCCCTGGCTTTGTATACCCTGCCCTTTGCCCCAGTGAAACTCCCCTGTCTTCTCTTTCACATTGATCGCACACAGCTTTATTTAGCAATCAATATTTAAGACATTTAATACATAACTCTTGACTTATCTTGCTTTGAGAAAATAACCCCAGAAGACAGTCACCAAGTTCTCCTTTGAAGTGGCTGAAATAAGCATTGTTTTTCATCCTGTTTGTGCTTTTGATTCTGCACAGTAGTCAGGAGGCCTGGAGGGGTGACCTTCCTACAAGGGGTGCCTTTGACCGCGGCAGACCCCACTTGTGCTGTGCTAGTCAGATGTTCCCTGATAGTGCCACAAGGCATCCCAGGATTCCATGGACTTAGAGCCCCAAGCATTATCTCTTGCCCTCAGTCTTCAGGTCACCTGGTGGCTCTGCTTCCCAGTGCCCATTTGGGTTTGGGTCAGCACCCTGTGCCTTGTCCTGTGGCTAGTGGGGCCTAGGGAAGACTCTTCTGGCAGAAGTCAGGACTGTAGGAGATCCAGCAAAACAAGGAGGCTCATCCACAGCTCCACGCGCCCTCATCTGCTCACATTCCCTAGGCCAGAGCACATCAGGAGCACATCCAGCATCTGAGGGCAGGATGAGGTCCTCCCACGGGGTGACATGTGTGGACCAGGGCTCCCGCCTCCCACTCACAGCCACCGCCAGCGGGGCCTGGAGACAGAGACAGGGTCTCCCTCAGGCTCCCTGTGCTGTGTTCCCTGTAGCAGCCCACGGAGGACATTTCTCTGCTCAGTTCTGCCAGTACCTGCCACAGCCAGGTGTGGGTGAGGGCCTGCAGGCCCTCCTTCCACTTCCGGGGCTCTGGGCACCCTTGGTCCTTGCACTTTCCCTTGGAAACTGAGTCTGTCTGAAGGACACAGATGTACCTCCCCAGCCATTGTCACCCTTAATTTTTAGGCTTACTTCCCCTTGCCCCCAGGAATTCCAGAGCCCCTCTCAGCACACCTGCTGGGCTTGCTGTTAGTCCCAGCGTTGTTCGAGTACTTTAAAGCCTCATCTTTTTCCCCTAAGTTCCTTAGTTTTCCTTAGTTTCGAGGCACTTGCAACATTTGTCCCTAAATCTCCCTTTCCTTTATTGCCATCTGTTTTTTTCAGTGCCTGGCTGCTGTCTGATCTTGCCCGTCTGCTCCTAGAATCCTCCCTTGTCTCTTGTGGTGGGCCGGGCTCTAACCAGAACATGCCCTGGGACCTGGTGGCCTTCCTGCCTCCTGCCCTGGGGGTGCCTCTGGTCCTCTGCTGCCGGAGGCCATTTCTATGAGCTCACTGCCGTCCACCTGCTCTCATGCAGGGGCCACACACAATGGTGTGGCTGAGGGGTGCCATCAGGCCAATCCTTCCATACCGTGTGGCCCAGTCTACCTCCCGATGCCAGCCCTCTGTTCCAACAGAGCCAGCTTCCCCTGTCCCCTGTGCCCCAGGCATTTTTCAGTAAGCTTGTGGTGACCGTGTGCTCTGTTCTTCTGTCCTTGGGGTCCTTGGCCCACCCCCAGGGCGTGGCTCTTTCTAGCAGTCTTACCCTCCAGGTGCAGCAGGAACTGCTCACCCTGGTGGGGAGCCCGACAGGGCTGGCCTGGCTGAAGAGGAGGGCGCCTGCAGGGGACTCGCCCACCTGTGCTTCGCCTCCTCTCCCAACCAGGATGCAGAGAGCTCTGGACACACAGTATATGGAACTGTGATGAGTGCCCTCGAGGTCAGAGAGGACTGGGCGGTGTGCATCCGGTCTCCGCAGGGCCAGCGCCTGGCAGTGCCTAGGCCAGAAGAGGCCTTGAGGATGCTGATTGAATGAGTGGACAAGTGGGGACGAACCCCGCCTTCTCCTGAACACGCAGTCCAAGAGCATCGTCAGCAGATGGTCAACACGTCGTCAACGTGACAAAGGGTGGCCCAAGTGATAACATGTATCTCATAGTCGCTCTGTTTCTCTAGCCTCCTCCTCCCCTAAGGAGTGTCGTGAAGGCATGATCTCACCCCAGATGCCCAGGGAGGTGGGCTTCCCTCCGTCAGACAGCGAGCGGCACCTCCACGGTGCAGCCTCACCTCCAGGCCCGCGCCCGAGACGCCTCTGATTCCCACTAGCACGTGAGGTCAGGACTTGTTGAGGTGTCATAAGGGGCAAGATATCCTTCCCTGGCTTTCAGAAGACTTATGTTAATGCAGCAAGGAGTCGCTGCTAACAAGCAGGGAGAGACAGATTGATGTAAGATCTGTCACTTTGAAAAACACGCCTGCTGATGGAGACCGAGTCACCGTCATAAGCTCATCTTTTTCTTATTTCTTGTGCACTCCCCGCTAATTAAGAGACATCGTGAGATGACACTTCATTTTCTGGTCCTAATCAGAGGCTCCTGGGTTTAGAAAGGGACTGAGCACCCTTCCAGCTCGCACAGGGCTGCAGCACGCACTCCTTCGAATTCCCAGGTCCCAGCACTGGGCCGCCTCAAGCCGCCACCCGCTGGGGACTTCAGCTTGCTTTCTGGTCTCACCTCCTGTCTCACAGGTGCACCCAGCAGCAGTGATGCTTCCACAGAAAACCAAGTGTTAGGGTGACGGAAGAATCTAGCTGGGAGATAACGTGCAGGTCGCACTGCAGGCATTTATTTATATATATTTATTTATTTACTTATTTATTAATTTAGACTGATGAGGGTCACGTATTGATCATCACCTCAAGGCTAGAGACAGCCTTTCCTTGATGAAGATTAAATGGGGAGAGTGAGTGACACACGACATCGATTTCCTTCTTTAGCTCTCTACTTTAAACCATCCCTCTGTCTTCTGGACTTGCCTCTTAAGGATATTTTAGATGCTGCATCCCTGTTGGGGGGCTTAAGAAATCTCTGGGGTTGTTTCAAACAGAGCTCTGGCAGGCGTGGGCAGCTTGCTGTTGTAGTTCCCCCGTCCCCTTCCCTCTGAGCACCCTGGGTTCCCCTTCGACAGCCCTAATCGTAGAGCTGTAATAGTATTTGTGGGGTTCAATGTGGGATGTCTGTCTCTCTCATCGGCTGCCAACCTCTGAGGACAGGATGGAGCCTGTCCGGTTCCCATGGATGGTGTAGGCCCTGGCACAGAGTTGGCTCTAAGGGAACAGTCATTGATGACTACCGAGCCGCCCGTTTCCCCAGGTAAATGCACTCTTCATAATTCTGTTAGAGCTGCAGCTCGGCCAGCCTCTGGCCAGTGTTAGAATGGGTCTGGCTGTGCTCGAAAAACCATTATCTCCACAGGAGGAGCCCAGCAGAGGGAACTGAGGGGACACCAGAGTGAAATGGAAAAGAGGACGGGGAGCGTGAGTGTGTGCACGCATGTGCACGTGTGCGTGTGGTTGTGTGTGTGCACGTGTGTGTGTGCTGAGGGGCTTCCTTCTTCTAGCGTAGACTAACACTTTATTGTATTTTTCTTCTTGTCCGCTTCCTCTGGCTTTGGTTCTATATTGAGTTTCAGACCCTACAGATGAACTCAGTAGAGTTTATAGAGAGGAAGGACCTTGGAATACAGTGTTTTGAATGTTAGAAGTGGCAGTGTTTAAAAGACATGGAGAATTGTAGTTGGAAGAAAGTTGTAAAGAGGAAAAAATCTATTTGTCTAACTCATCTTTGGGAGTGCGTCAAGAGGCAAGAGACTCCAGCTTCTACATTATACTGGTCAGTTCAGTTTCCCACGCAGTAGGATTTCCCAGTAGATAAGACAAAATTCTGATTTCATCTTCCACTAATGAGCAATGTTAATAAGCCAAGGCGTGCAGATGTCTGGTTGGGGGTCCCATCAGGCCTAGCTGATGTTGGTGTGTGAGCTCTTGCTTTTTTATGAACTAAGACAAGAGAAATGGCGTCTTTGGGGCCTTTTCTACGTGCTAGGCACTAGTGTCTGAACTCACTAGGTATGTCTCCTGAGGTGGTGTGGTGATTTTGGTCTCTCTTTTACAGAGGACCAACCTGAGGCTCGCAGTGGTTCAGCAAGTTGTCTAGGGGCTCACTCAAAGCTACATGCTTGATGGGAGCAGTGACACAGGCCTGTCACCCCAGCAGCTTGGGAGGCTGAGGCAGGAGGACCACAAACTCAAAGCCAGCCTCAGCAACTTAGCGAGGCCCTAAGCAACTCAGTGAGACCCTGTCTCTACATAAAAAATAAAAAGGGCTGGGGATATGGCTCAGTGATTAAGCACCCCTGGGTTCAATCCCTGGTACAATAAACAACTAAATGATGGTACTGGAATTCAAATGTGGGTTTTATTTTATTTTTTTAAGAGAGAGAGAGAGAATTTTTTAATATTTTTTTTTTTAGTTTTCAGCGAACACAACATCTTTTATTTGTATATGGTGCTGAGGATCAAACCCAGCACTGCGCGCATACCAGGCAAGCACGCTACTGCTTGAGCCACATCCCCAGCCCTCAAATGTGGGTTTTAGAAGGGCTCTCAAAGTCAGCATGCTAGCCTCCTAGGACTCTGGAATTACATTTTCAGATGATTTTGTTTGAGAATGAAAAAGATGCCTTTCTAGACTTTTGGAAATGTTGGTAGACCTCTTTTCTAGAAACTTCCTCGTGGTCTCCAAATCTGGGTAAGGTGGGGGGAAGAAAAACGTAGAAAAACATGCAAAGTGAAGATATTCTGATACCAGCGGTCTGACACATCAATTAAACAATCTTCCTCTAGTAAACATGAGAGCAAATAGCATGGCTTCTCATTGAGAAATGAAAGTCCTTTAGTTTGAAGAATTTTTTCAAAAAAATAAATCCATTACCCTAGATATTTCTTGAAATAACAATGGTTCATATCAAGGCACATCATGAAAGAAATAATTCAGCAGTCCTTGAGAATTTACCTATTTTCCATTCAAACATTAAAGTGATCGTTTAATCTTACACACAATTCCCTGAACTCCTCCTAAATAATTGCCTTGGTGATTTTAGCTCAACCTTGAAACAAACTTGGATCTGTAGTGTATTTGACTTCATTTGAAAGAGAGAAACAGTTTTAAAGCAGTAGAGACCTCGAGGTTTAGACCCTTCGCCCACAGGGACTAGAAGACAGGAAGCTCCGGGAGTCCAGAATGGAACGAGGTCCCCGCTCCAACAGTAACAGTGCCACCTGTCACACAGGCACTTGAACAGCATCTGCCAGGCAGCCTCAGAGAGCATCTCCCTTATGGCGACAGTGCAGTAGCAATCACTATGATCCCTCTTCTTTGGGATGGGGAAATTGAGCCTAGACTAACTGAGGTAGCCAGAGTGACACAGCTCACGGTCAGGCCCAGCACTTGAACCCAGTCTCCAGACTCCAGTCTCCACAAGGCCACTTGTCTCTCTCACAGGTGGCACTGACATGGACACATTCTTGTTAGAAAGATCTGCCCACGAGAACCCTTTGATTGTGATGGAGTTTTTCCTGTGTTTGAGATGGCTGGCTGTTTCCTGGGTCTTATAACATTATTTATAGAAATGGAATCTGAGCTGTGATAATGACATTCTGAGTTATTCGCTGCTGTAACTAAGGTTTACAGATGAGCTAAGTGTAAGTCAGTAGTGTATCAGAACTGGTCTACTTAGCCTCTGCTGTGTGAGCATGCAGCTTCCAGGAGACATCTGAAGCTGCTTAAATCAAAGTGGGGTAAGAGGCAGGTAGCAAGAGGAGATAAATAAGATGTCAGTGTGACACAACTCTGCTTCAAAGAACAGCCAGGAGGTGTTTGGAATCAAAATAGTGCGGACAATTTTAAATGCATTCTTTTTCTTTTCTGGTACTAGGGATTGAACCAGGGGCTCTTTACCACTGAACTATATCCTTAGCCCTTTTTAATTTCTATTTTGAGAAAAGGTCTTGCTAAGTTGCTTTGGGCCTCTTTAGGTAACTGAGGCTGCGATCCTCCTGCCTCAGCCTCCAGCTGCTGGGGATATATATGTGCACTGCTGCGCCCAGTTGATTGCATTTTTCAAGTGAGTCAATCTTATATGCACATAGAGTTTGAAACAGAGTATCCGTTTGTCCTTTTATCCATCTATTCATTCAGAAAGAATGTATTGAGGACCCACCTTGGGCCAGGTGCTGTTCTGGGCCTCAAAAATTTAGAGAGGGGGGCTGGGGATGTGGCTCAAGTGGTAGCGCGCTCGCCTGGCATGCGTGCAGCCCGGGTTCGATTCTTAGCACCACGTACAAACAAAGATGTTGTGTCCGCCGATAACTAAAAAATAAATATCAAAAAAAAAATTCTCTCTCTCTCTCTCTCTCTCTCCTCTCTCACTCTCTCTTTAAAAAAAAAATTTTAGAGAGGGAAAAAAAATACAGTTCCTATCCTCGAGGTACTGGTAAATGGTAACTTTGCAGGCATCACAGGTAGAGGCCCTGGAAACACAAGTGGGAGCTTCATGGCAATCTAGAATTCATCATATGGCAGGCACAAAGTTTACCTGCCCCCTCATTTTCTAAATCTTTTATTTTTACTATTTCATATAACGAGATATTGCAATCAGTCAAACTTGTGAGAAACCTGAATGCTGAGACGCCCATTCATTGAGCAGACATTTGCCAAATGCATGCCATGTGCAGTTCCTCTTCTGAGGATCCAGGTTATAGAGATGAAGTCAGTATATTCCCTGCTGTAAGGACTCTCAGTTTAAGAGGAGAGAAAAACAATCAAATACACCAATCCTGACTCTGCCACTTACTAATGCATAGTCCTTAGCAAGCAATTCAATCTCGTGGAGTTTTTGTAACCACAATGTATACAGAGGAGATGAATGTGGAGGCAGAGATCCTAGAAATCAGGAGAGCAGAACCCAGTACATAGGCGCCCTCATCCAGTTATCAGAGGAGGACAGGTCAGGTGCCCAGAGGCGCACAGGTCGGGGGCACCAGCACTACCGGGCAGGCTTGGGAGAGGCTTCCTGCAGGACATGCTCCTTGATCTGCCCCGGAGACTGTGGGTTTTGCCATGTTGAGCCCAGGTGGAGGGGCAGCCTGAGCTGCGGCAGGGGCTGACAACAGCCACACAAGGGAGATGCAGGGGGCAGTGCGGTCAGAATGTAAAGTACAGGAATAACATAAACCAGCGCACCACGGGAAAGAGGCTAGGCTGGTGCGCAGGACAGGTGCCGGGCAGCCACGAAGGAGCCGGGCAGGAGTACATAAAGGCAGGCTTGCAGGGGAGAGAGACCACACGGTCCCAGAGGTCCAATGAGAACCCAGGACCACTTTGCTCCGTTCTCTGTTGGTGTCTTACATTACATATTCCAATGGTCTGTGATTTTAAAAGAAAAGAATTTTTAAAAATCTTCTATATGAGTGTTCACTTATATGTGGGAGCTAAAAGAGTTGAACTCATGGAAGCAGAGAATAATGAATGATGGGGGGTGGAGAAGTGGAAGATTTGGGTCAAAGGGTACACACATCCGGCCCTATAGGATGATAAGTAAGTCCAGAGATCTAAGTAAGGTACCCAGTGGTGACTACAGTTAACAGTTCTGTGTTTTATACTTGACATTTGCAAACAGTAGGTCTTAAGTGTCCCCACCCCCACACATGCACACTGACCATAAGTAGTTGAGTCAGTGGATGTGTTGGGTAATTTGATTATGAGCATGGCATGGTGGTGCACATCTGTAATCCCAGCAGCTTGGGAGGCTGAAGCCAGAGGATCCCAAGTTCAAGGCCAGCCTCAGCAACTTAGCTAGAACCTGGTTCCAAATAAAAATAAAAGGTTCAGGGGATATAGCTCAGTGGTAGAGCATCCCTGGTGCTTCAGTCCCCAGTACTGCAAACAAACCAACAAACCTAAATGATTGTGGTAATCATTTCACAATACCTATATCAAATTATTCCATGCACCTTGAATATATACAATTTTAACTTATCATTTCTACCTAAATAAGACTGGGGAAAAACCCCAAATATTTCTATTAAAAAATCCTGGTGGACAGTTAAAAGTCATATTGAGTCTCTGCCTTTAAGAAGAAATATTATGCATACCAGGGGGAGATTCAATTTCTAGTTCTAGAGAAAACCAGAAATTAACATTCTGACTTGATCCAGCAAAATGTTGCAAGAATAAATCAAGTACAAAATACTTATCTCTTAGTAATGTCTTTGGTTTTGTTGGCAGAAAACCACCTTCCTGGGATAAGTGTTTGGAGAGACAGCTGACCACAGTCCAAAACCTAACCCCTGCCCTCTGCACCTACCTGGCCTGGCTGGGCCTGCAACCTGGAGTAGAATCAAAGTCTCTTCACCCAGTTTCCTTTTAGAATTAAAGTTGAATACTTTTGTCCTGATGTCACTCAAAATAAGTAGAAAGAAAACAAAGAAATCCCCCTTTCTGAAGGGCAGACAGGGCTGTGCCACGGTACCGTCTGGGGGCTGCGGTGGCGGAGCTGTCAGAGCAGCTCGTTGGCTCTCAGCTTAGCCACAGAAAACAGGTTTGCCTCAATTATCTTGGCCTCATAGGGTGTTTTCTTAAAAGAAAAACGATCGCAGTTAGCATGCCTGACCCTTGGTGGCCTGACCATTTTATGAAAAATAGTAATGTTGTTATGGCAGAGCGGTCTGGAGAGAATGTCAGCTCGCTCAGGTTAAAGATGCTCAGTGACCTCGGAGCCCACACTCCTGCAGAAGGACGAGCCGAAGGCCAAGTGCGCAGACTGTGAACCGTGGCGCCGGCTCCAGGGCTTGCTCCTGCGTTCCTGGGCTTTCATTTCCTTCTTTGGAAGAATCTCTTCTTGGTGGGAAGTGTAATTATCCTTGCTTATACCACGTTGGGGAGAGAACGTGTGTCCATAATCGCGGAAAGGAAATACTCCGCGGGGTCGCTCTGTCCCGGCTGACCTCAGGGGCTTTCCAGGTGCCGCCAAGCCGTGGGGCGCAGGCCGTGGCGGGGCTGGATTCCAGAGGTCTCCTGGCTTGCGGGTGCCATGGGGAAGCCGCGCCCCTGTCTACGAGGCACCTGAACAGCGCACGGGTGAAGCGGGGGCTTTCCCCTGTGCACCTCCTCATTTGCTGTCTACATTTTTATTGGGTGTTGAGTACGTGGCGCTCGCTCCCAGCACCTCCAGCGCTCTTGCTCACCACCCGCTTCCCTCTCTAGTTGCCCTGTGAGATGTCCCCGGCTCCTGGCTGCCTTTCCAGACGTGGCATCACTCGTCAGCGCGTCATGCGCCTGTCCCCTTGCTTCTGGAGGGTGACAGTCAATATGGTGGACTGCTTCGCGACCTTAGTTCTGAACCTAGAGCTGACTCGAAGGCGTGGCGCTCTGTGGGGGAGGGGTGTAATTCGGCCTATTGAACACTGCGCGTGTGTGATATTTTGTAATACGTGATATTTGTAATAGCAAAATGTTTGAGTCCGTGTTTGTTCTGCCCTGTTACACTCTAGAAAACCCAGAAGAGGCGGGTAAAAGAGAAAGGGAGGCAGGGTTTGGCGCATGGCAGCTACTGGTTCCCTTGCGTCCAGCTTGGGTCAGCGGGCCAGGCCAGGTTGCAGAGGGAGTCGCCACGTGGTAAGTTTTAAATGGTAAATGAAATGTTCTGAGCTCAGAAATACTTTGCCTCCCATCTTCAAAAATATCAGGGGGAAAATTCTAGAGATCAGAGGGAGCAACACTGTGAAGATGTTTTAAAGCCAACGCACCCCAAAAACCTATCCCTGCGCACTCTTTGTGCCCAGCGCTGAGCCAGGTGCTCTCTGTTGACTGTGTGATGTCACAACCACCCTGTAAGGTGGACGGCATTAACCATCTCACAGGTGAGAGAACAGGGGCCCAGAGAGATGAGGGAGAGTACTCACATACAACTTGAAAATGGAACAGCCGGAATTCGCCTCCAGATCTGCACTTGCCTCTGCCAAGTGGTACTGATTGGAGCTGCAGATAAGGTTGTGATCTCGAGCATAGATGTTTTATTTATTTAAAGATCTAACAAGTACACATCATTAGTAGTAGTTACCAGCAGTTAATAAAAGATTATCAAAATCCAAGTGTTAGACTCTTTTAAAAAATACCACAGAACATTACTTTGAAAAGTAAAAAATTGAGTCCCTGCTTTCAGCATGCTGCTGTCAAGTTGAAGGCACAGAAGTAACACAAATACGCATTGGAACATAAATAACGTGATCATGAAAACCACACTCGGAAACAGAATCAGAGAGTTTGGAAGGCAGAGGGGCCCAGGAGGTAACTCAGAGACCTCATCCAAGCCTGAAGTCATCCTTTTCCCTCGGATTTGTGTGTCAGTGATATCACCACCTCCCCAGACTCCAAACCCACAAACATGGCCTTCTAGGACATTCCTCCCACTGCTCCTTCATCTCGTCTCCTGAGGAGCAGACTCACAAACTACACTTAAAGTGATCATCAATATTATGCTTCCCGGGCCAGGGTTGTGGCTCAGTGGCAGAGCGCTTGCCTCTCACATGTGTGGCACTCGGTTGGATCCTCAGCACCACATAAAAATAAAGGTATGTGTCCATCTACAACTAAGAAAAAAATTTTTAAAAAATATTGTGCTTCTCCCTCCTCTCCAGGAAAACCAATAAGCACACACCTGCTTCCACCCATCCCCACCCACCAACCTGCTTATCCTGGTTCCTGTCCCCTCAATCTGGACCAAAAGAGAGGGCACTAACCCAGATCCCTGGACCCCAGTCTCTTTATGGTTCAGTCAACACTCTGCAGGCATAGAACCTTCTAGAATACCACTCTCTGTCCCCTTGCTTCTGGAGGGTGACAGTCAATATGGTGGACTGCTTCGTGAAGGCTGTGTGGACTTGCATCTGCCTGGTCCCCACTTCAGCACTCAACTCTGCCTGGCAACAGCCATGCTGCTGTCTTCCCCAGCCGCTCCCAGGGCAGGTTCTGGTCTGACTCTGACTTTTGCTTGGTATGGAATCTTCATCCAGATGCCTCCCGGCCTGGGTTATTTGAGCACCAGCCTGGGTTGTTTGTAAATAATATTTACAAATAATATTTAAAATAATATTTAAAAATTGAGTTCCTGCTTTCAGCATGTGCTGTCAAGATGAAGGCACAGAAGAAACACAAATGAGCATCGGAACCTGGGAGTTGGTGCCATCCCCAGTTGCATACCTGCCACAGGTATGGTAGGCAGGTAGAGTGTGGCAGGAACACACCCTGGGGTGCTGTGTTAGCAGTGGACATTGCAGTGGTCACGCTCAAGCTCCTTCTAGAACAGTCCTCCCACAAGTAACTCAAAACACCATTACCCAGAGGTGCTTGAAAGGGAACAAAAGCGGACAGATTCTAGAGGGTGCCAAAGCACAGAAGGGCATGGCCGCGTGCTTGCCACTTTATGGCGTTTAGCCTGAGGTCAGAGCATGGTCAGTAGCCACATTTGTCATTTAAAACTCCAGTAGTAAACGACAGCCTTTCTGATCTGAAGAACCAGATGACAGTGTTCTAGGAAACCACAGCTTCTGAAAAATGAGGGGCCTCTGTGTCCTGGGATGGAAGGACCCAGAGAGTGGAAAACCAAATTTTAAATGTGGACTCAGCCCAAGTCTCTAGCTGATCCCTGAATCACAAATTCAGGGGACAAATTTTTAAGATATAAGAACTAAATTGAGATTTGAGTTGCCACACTCAACCCAAATTTCCCATTTGATCAAGTTCAATGAAGTTAGCTCCCTGCTTTGAAACCAAAAAATAATTACTTTTTATTGAAATATAACAGAATCCACATCAAAACAGTGTCCATGACAGGTTGCAAAATCACCAGAGAAACAGGAAAATGTGACTCATATGTCATGGAAAAGAAGGTAAGTTGATACCATCTATAAGATGACTCAGGCCAAGCATATTGGCTCATATCTGTAATCCCAGCCACTTGGGAGGCCGAAGCAGGAGGATTACAAATTGAGGCCAGCCTCAGCAACTTAGTAAGACCCTAAGCAACTTAGACTCTATCTCAAAATTTAAAAAAAGGAACTGGGGATGTAGCTCAGTGGTAAACAGCTCCTGGGTTCAATCCCTAGTATCAGAATAAATAAATAAATAAGACTCAGATGTTGAAATAGCAGTCAGAAATTCAAACCAATTATGAATTTGCTCATGAACTATATCCACAGTGGCTAAAAATATAAGACATTTCACCAGAGAACTAGGAATTTAATATAATGCAATGGAAATTCTAGAGCTGAAGAATACAATGTCTGAAATTAAAAATCCACTAGATAGATTTAGCAACATAATGTAAATAACAAATGAATGGGTAGGCTTGAGGACAGATCAGTGAGAAGTTATCAAATATTAAAAACACAGAGAAAAGAGATTGAAAAAATAAAAACTAGAGCCTCAGATCTGTGGGAAAATATCAGAAGATCTAACATGCATGTCATTTGAATCAAAGGAAAAAAAAAAAAGATTTCAAGGCAGAAAAACACTTGAAGAAATAATGGCTGAAATATTCCCAAATTTGGTGAAGTAAGTCATTTAAAAATTTATAAGGCTCAGAGAAGCCTAAGAAGAATAAACAAGGAGAAGAGCCACGCCTAGGCATGTCACTGCCCGCCTTTTGTAAACAAGATAAAGGAAAAAATCTAGAAAGCAACAAGAGAAAATCAGCACATGACATAGAAGGGACTAGGGATGTCCCTTCAGAAGGACACAGGGGAAAGACAGTGGGTGACGTCTTCAGTCGGAATTCTATAAATGGCCAAAGGTGAAGGAAAAACTAAGATGTCTTTAGATGGCAGAGCAGAGGGCGCAGATACCAGAAGACCCGCGTCACGGGCGTGCTGGCGGTGATGTGGGCAGGAGGAGAGTGCTAACCGGTGTCCAGCAGGGATGGGGAGCCGCAGGAATGGGAAACAAAGGGCAAAACCCCAGTTGAGCTTCCCCTTGTTTCTGGAAGTATGCACGATGACATAAGAAATCAGACTCTCCTGTGGTGGCAGTGGCAGGAGGGAGAGCCTGACAACAGCCTTACACCAGTGAATTCTACAACTGAGGTGAATGCAAACACCCCTTGAAAATTTTATTGTACTGAAAACTAATGCTAAATTAAACAAAATAAAAATAGCCCTGTGTTTATTGAGGATATTAAATTCATTATCAAAAGTCTTTTAACCGTAACAATAGACTCAAGGCCTGGCGGTGGGAGGAGAGAAAGGGTGTGTGTGTGTGTGTGTGTGTGTGTGTGTGCGCGCGCGTGTGTGTGTGTGTGTGTGTGTGCGCGCGTGTGCGTGTGTTCCTTACCACTGAGCCACATTTCCAGCCCTTTTTCTTCATATTTTATTTTGAGATAGGTTCTCACTAAGTTACTTAAAGCCTTGCTAAGTTGCTGAGGCTGACTTTGAACTTTCGATCCTCCTGCCTCAGCCTCCCCAGCTGCTGGGATTACAGGCATACGCTATCGCTATCGTGCCTGTCTGGTCATTTGATTTTTGACAAAGACACCCAAACAGTACAATGGAGAAAGGTGTGGAAATAATCAATTTTTTTTTATCTCTACACACACACACACACAAAAAAAAAAAGACAAAAGTTAATTCAAGAGGGATCATAGACTGAAAAGCAACGGCTAAGCTGATAAAACTTTCAGAAGAAAAGATAGGAGAGTGGCTTCTGACTTAGGGGTAGAGAGGTCATAGGAAACAATAACCATAAAAGAAAAAATTATCAGTTAGATGTCATTACTTAACACTTGGGCTCATCATACACTTCATGAAGGCAATGAAGAGGCAGGCCACAAATCATACATCTGACAGGAGGCCACTCAGAACACGTGAAGGACTCCTGCAACCCAATGACAACAGCACAAACAACCCATCTAAGATGTGGGAAGATTTGAACAGATAATACTTCATTGAAAAAGTTATGTGATGGTGATATGCACATTGAAAATGTTTAATCTTGTTAGTCATTAAGGAAGTGTAATTTAAAGCACAAGAAGAAACCACTAGGAGGAATAAAATTTTGAAAGCTGACATCACAAATGCTAGTGAGGATATGGAGGAACTAGAAGGTTTGTCTGTTTATTATAATATTTTTTGGGGCAATGGAGGTTGAACTCAGGGATATTTTACCACTGAGCCACACCCACAGCCCTTTTTATTTTTTATTTTGAGATAGGTCTTACTAAGTTCTGAGGCTGGCCTTGAATTAAGGATCCTCCTGCCTCGGCCTCCCAAGTTGCTGGGATTACAGGGCTGTGCACTGCGCCACACTGGAAGGTTCATCTATTATCTAGGGACACAAACGTAGAGTCACTCTGGAAAACATTCTCACAGGTTGTTTTTTTGTAAAGTCTGAGGATTGAACCCAGAGCCTCATGCAAGCCGGGAAGATTTTCTAACACTGAGCTACATCCCCAGTCCTTTTTATTTTATTTTGAGACAAGGTTGTCTTGCTTAATTGCCCAGGCTGGTCTCAAACCTGTAATCCTCCTGCCTCAGCCTCCTCAGTAGCTGGGACGACAGATGAGGGCCAATCTGCCTGGCTTCTAACAGTTTTTACAAAACTAAAGGTATACATCTCCAATGGGCCATCAATTTCACTCTGAGGTGTTGACCCAAGAGAAATGAAAATATATGTTCACATGAGGAATTCTACATGAGTGTTTTTGGCAGCTTTATTCCTAAACCCCCAAACTAGATAACAGCTGGGTGTGTCTCAGTAGGAGAATGACCAGCGCACGGTGCCCATTCACACAGCAGGATGGTCCTCCCAGCCAAGTGGAGCAAACCCTCAGTACAGGCGTCAGCAGGTGAATCTCAGAACCACATCATCCCAGCCGCTCAGGGGGCTGAGGCAGGAGGATCATGAGTTCAAAGCCAGCCTCAGCAATTGTGAGGTGCTAAGCAAGTTGGTCCTAGAATGGGCTTACTGAATCTCTGGTGGAAGAAAATCAGAGCAGTGCTTGCCTCTTGGAGGGGCAGAAATTACCTGGGAAAGGTCATGAAGGAACTTTCTGGGGTGATGGTGACATTTTATTTCTCCATAGGCTCTATGAGCACAAGCACATGTGTTTGTCAGAACTCAATGATTATGTGCATTAAGATGTGCAGTTCATTTTATGTCATTATTTTTTATTGTATATACATTTTATATTAGAATCTTTAAGTGAATATTGTACTCTAGCTGATAATATGCCTTCTGAAATATTTAGGGGAACTTTAGCTGAAATATGCAATTTACTTTGAATTGCATCCAAACGCAAAATGAATGGCTGAATGGAAAGAGGAAAATAGTTAAGACAGATATGCAATAAAGCAATTTTATTAAAATGTTAATGATAGAATCAAGGCAATAGGTATGTGGGTATCCAGTATAAAACACTTTTAGGATTATTTATTTATTTTAGGGGGCGCACCAGGGATTGAACTCAGGGGCCCTCGACCACTGAGCCACATCCCCAGCCCTATTCTGTATTTTATTTAGAGACAGGGTCTCACTGAGTTGCTTAGTGCCTCACCATTGCTGAGGCTGGCTTTGAACTCATGATCCTCCTGCCTCAGCCTCCTGAGCGGCTGGGATGACAGGCATGCGCCACTGCACCTGGCTAGGTTTAATTTTTTTTTAATAGGATATTTTCTTTTTTTAATTTTTTTTGTAGTTGTAATTAGATACAATATCTTTATTTTATTTTTATGTAGTGCTGAGGATCGAACCCAGGGCCTTGCACATGCCAGGCGAGTGCTCTACCACTGAGCCACAATCTCAGCCCCAGGTCTAATCTTTTTATCATAAGATTTTGGGAAAATCTACAAAGCTGCACTGTCAGATCTTGAGCATATAGAATGTAGTAGGAAAATAAGATAATTAACTATATAAAACAATATCAGAGGCATGATTAAAATAGTTATATCTGCAGATTTGGGGAGAGAAATTTAGGCAAAATGATCCACAATAAGCACATAGAGTAGTTGCAGCGGGCAAAGGAATAGGAGTGAGGACGACAGGGACGAGTGGCAGATGTGCGGCTGCCTATGGGCCTTGCATGGACCATGAGAGTAATGAGGGGGTGCGGGCAGGGCCCACAGAGAGGTCTCAAACTTGGAATCAGATGTTGGCCCGCGTTACCAGCTTGGTCACGGGGCCAGGTGGGCATTCTTAGACTCCCTCTTCTCCCCTGGGAAACGGTCATCATCTCCCCTCACAGAGGGTCGTGAATATTGGGACTAGGTCACATCTGGGAACCCCTGGCAAGGCCTTACCATGGCAGACACTCAGCAGAGCGCTCCTTCCTTCCTGTTCACCTGGCTCCGTGGTGCCTTCCTAACTGTTCTTCAAGGACGTCATCACTGGTGGCCCACGCTGCTGTGTCACGGTCACTCCTGTAGGGCGTCCTTGGGGGTGTGTCCATCTCACCTCTAGTACCGTGAACTACTGCACAGATCCCTGAGGGCTCAGGGTGAGTACACTTCACTCCACGGGGAGGGAACGCGGCAAATGCTCGAGGAGGAATGCGTGAAGGGGCAGACAGAGCCTGCTTCTCAGAGCCCTCTCCAGGGAGCACACTGCTGTCTCGTCATTTGTTACCCCCTTCCCACACTGTCACCCTCGCTGAGCTGTCAAGCCAACAGATGTTGTGGCGTGAGACCAACCCAGATCTGCCGTGGAGTGTGGACCCTGAAACACAAAGCTGGGCCCTCGTCACCATGGTATTTGAGGGATCTGAGGTCGTGTGTACCAGGAGCCTGGAGCGCTGCAGGTCAGATAAAAGAAGCTGAGTTCACCAGTCGGGACTAGGGATGGCCTTGGTGGGGGAGGTTCACAGTAAGCAGGGTTTAGTGGCGGGGAGAGATGTGGGCTGTCTAAAGAGGGCAGAACATTCCAAGGGTGTAGAGTGACATGATCTGGGTTGGGGATGGCGGCAGATCTGTGCTGTAGGGAACCCACAGAGGGGCTCTGGCTGCACATCAGGATGATCACATTTCGCACAGGGGACAAGATGGTGCTTGGATGGGTGGAAAGCCGTCTCCGTCCTCCCTCTGCTCTGTCCTTTGCAATGCCCCGTCTCATCACTGATTTGGTCCTGACCCCTTCTCCTTTTATCTGGGCCAGAGATATGGCTCGAATGCTGACTTTAAAATGAAATCCAAATGACACATTTGGAAATCTACGTTTCAGCCCGGAAATGTTGGTTTTGCGTTGTGCATGTGGCACACGTAGCAGCCAGCTGAGATGGCCCCAAACCCAGGGGGGACCCTTGGCACAGCCTCAGCCTGATGTTTCCATGTCTTCGGATCAGTCCAAGCTACTCATTAGGAGGCCTCGAGTGGGCCAGCAGCCTGCCACACACGGCCATCCTGGGATCCCCATGGCCCCACTTTGGTCCATGTCATCATCCCCCCCATTCCTGCCCCCACCACGTTTCTGGATCCTGAGACACAGCTGCAGGAACACAGCCCTCCCTCCTCCCGGAGGGCCAGTACCCGCCTGTGTGCCTGCCTTCCCCAACAGGGACCCGTGCAGTCTCCTAACAACGATCGTCCCTTGGACTCCGCAAATGTATCCGAGATTTGTTTGAGCCTTTTTCTGGCTAATAAGCATCAGTACACATTTATATTTAAAAGAAGAATTATTTAATGTATTCTTCCTTTTTTTTTTGATACTGAGGATTGAACCAGGGATGCTTTACCACTGAGCCACATCCCCAGACTTTTTTTTATATTTTATTTAGAAACAGGGTCCCTCTGAGTTGCTAAGTGCCTCACTAAGTTGCTGAGGCTGGCTTTGAACTCATGATCCTCCTGCCTCAGCCTCCCGTGCCTCTGGGATTATAGGTGTGTGCCACTGCACCTGGCTAATACAGTCTTAAACCCCTAAAAATCAAGTGTCCCTCAGTAGCACTACCTTTTGCTCTAGACACCAGTGTGCACTTTATCTAGCTAAAGCCTGTCTTTCCAGAACAGCTTGCTTCTTTTTTTTCTAGGAACTGTTGCCCTGTGCTTCCTTTTCTTTCCTCTAATCATTAAAAGCGAAAAAGGAACACAGCTGCCCTGTAAGCACCTTCCTGGACTCCAGGGCCTCTGGCTCGAGTGCAGCCAAGGGCAGGTGAGCAGCGCCCGGTCAGGAGAGGACCTCGTTCAGAGTGTCAGCCATTCCATTCAATGGGCAGCCGCCTTTCCTCATTTAACACTGCTACAATTCATGCAATAAAAATAACCCTGCAGAAATTGAAGCTCTTATTACCCTTGCTCTTTGAATTTGAATTTTCCAATACTTTCATCTTGAGTCCTAATGACATAGTTATTGCAATTTGTCACTTCTTATGGTGCAAATAGTAAATCCTGGATGCCGAGGTCTGCACCCCGATCCTGTCTGACATAGAAGTTACTTTTCTTACATGCTTTCTCAAGATCCATTACCCTGTTCTTCTTTAAGGCTGAAAAAATAAAAATAGACCACCAGCAGAGTAATTTGGACCCGTGTAGATTCTGTGCAGAGGCCCAGTGGGAGAAGATGGGCCACCTGCATCCAGGAGGGAGGTGGACCGTCTGTGCCCTCGGGGCTCACTGAGGACCAGCTTTCAAGCCTGACAAAGCAGAAGCCATTTCATTGCCTGCATTTCTTTGAGGCCCTTGTGTCGACACATTCCCTGAGCTGTGTAGACAGTCTCTCTAGTACCAGCAGCTTTTATTCCTGCTCCTACCCATTGTAAACCCAGAAACAAATATTTAGCTGGCTGTGGAGAGCCTTCCCCGCGAGCGCGCTCCCTCTGGGGGTCTGCACACACAGCGCCTGGCTGGTCTTTTCACGTCGCACAGGACATATAATATATTTACGTCTCGCGTAACCATAGAAACCTGTTGTGTCGAAGACGACTTTATGATTTTGCTCCTCTCCAGAAAGAGATGAATAAAGCCACAGGGCAACCTGCCACCTCTTGTTTAGTGACTTTGTAATTGTTTAGCAATTAAGACCCCAGAACGTATTTACTATAATTTTCACATCTGTAGACATTTCATAAAGTATTGAATATACATAAGGACATAAAACCACTCGTGATGTTATTTTAGAAGCCCTATAGCCAAATCAGTTTTATTATTATTATTACCTGTGCAATTTGTACTTTATTAATTGTTCTTGGGAAAGCCTGGTCTTTCCTGTGTTGCCCTTCCCTTTAGGGAATCCTTAGCATAAGGAATGCACACATCTTGCCTTGCTGGCTACACAATAGGGCAGCAGAAAACACCAGTCTGGAGCTGGGAAGGGTGGGCTAGACGGCCCAATTTGAATCTGGCTCTTCTGCTTACTAGCTGAGTCCCCCAGGACAAGTGACTGAATCACACATAGCTTTTGGGGCTTTTTACAGAAATCTATAAAATGGGAATAGCGATAGATCATTTTGAGGAAAGCAGTAATTTAGGGAAAGGCCTGCCATGTGATCAAGGGTCACTATATGGCACTATTATTGCACTTATTCTTAATTTCCATGTCTCCGGTCTAATGCAGAATGCATGTGTACATTGTGACACCTGCAAAAGCTTGTTTTGTTCAGCACATAGATGGTACTTCATACTTATCAAAGGCTTCACAAATATTTATTAATTATAAAACCCCCAAGGGAGCTGAGGAATACAAATTCCATCTCTTTTCCAATTAATTCTGCACCTTTCCATTTGGCAAATACATGGGTTTCAGGGCTTTTAATAGAGCAAGGAACCCCCTTGGCTCTTTTGTCTATGCCTTGGATTGTTTAAAGGAATTATCTGGGATGTGATGTCGCGGAAGCTCAGGCTTAGCTGCTAGATGACTTGGGCGCCCCCTGCTGGCAGGCTGCAAAATCAGACATGGCCACCGAGCCAAAAGCTGCGTCCTACCCCCAGGCCCAGTATAAATTTGCTGTAGACTGTGTGGACTGTGGGTGGTAGGGTATAATCATGGCTGTGAAGGCATGGAGTTTACTCTTATTGTTATTATTTTCTTTATTATTGTTATTTAAATGGAGGTATTAGAATGCAGGGGACGTTTCCCACCAGCTAATAACCATTTAAGTTGCCGTTGGGGGCTTTCACGACTTGACAACAGCTTTTCAAAATCTCGGGCTGTTAAACCCCCTACCGGGTTAATGTGGCAGAAAAAGACAAGAACGACACCAGCCAGGGGCTTTTTGTACAGTGCTGTATCTTCAGCATCTGGAAGAGAGAAGGGGAAAGGGGTCCTTTCAGAAAATCCAATTAGAGCGAGAAGGGAGTATGCTTTGGAGAGAGAGAGGGGACGGGGTCTCCCCGGGGTAAGAGGCCCGATGTTAACAAAGGAAAATCCTCTGTTACTTTGACTTGCTTCAAAAAACCAGTGTTTCTGGAAACCAGGAAGCAAACAGTGCAGACAAACAGGGACCATTTCCACCCAAAGTTCAATTCAGGCATCAACAAATATGACTGTCCAAAGCCAAGGGGATGCGGAGGGGCTCCATGACTCCTCCCAGAGGGCCCGCTCTGCCTCTCTCTTCCTGATGTTGAATGGTCCCAGGGAGATCTAGAGAAGCCAGCGGTGGGCTCTGGTGTCTGTGCAAGCAGCCCTCGCCCCAGGCTGCTAGCACTGGGGCACACCTTGGCCCTCTGTTAAATGGTCTCATTACAGAGACCAAAGAGACTTGGTTTGGTGACTCTCATGACATTATTTGCATAGAAATTTTAAATGTGTACAATTTACCTGGATTTAGAGGATTATAAACAGAGGTGCTGCACACCCCTCCGGTTCTCCTCATTAAGGGGATCACGGGGGATTAGAATGTGCATTCCGTTGTGACGTGTCTCAGGGCTGCTGTGCCTAGAGCAAGCCGAGGCAGGCCTCTGCAGCACAGTGAGCGCTGGCCGCAGGACTCCCATCATAAGCAGGCCCTATAGGAGCTGAGCAGTGATATTCTCATTATCCTCCACCTCTGCTGCTTCTCACTTGTTAAAGGGTCAATCAGTGTTTCAATAGGACTTGCAACAGTGCATTTGAAGGAGACGGAAGTCCACACACCTGACCACTGGGTCTGTCTGGAGCAGCTGGCGAGAGGCACGCCCATCCTGCACCGCCTCTCCAGCTCCTCGGAACACTGCCTGTGCTCCCTGTGCTCTTTCCAGAGCACCTTGCTCTTAGCAGGCAGTGGACAAGGGAAATGGCCCTCAGAGTGACCTTGGAGACCATTTTCAGTCATAAGAGCCTGGGTTTTGCACAGTGAAAGCGAAAAGCCCGTGTGCCTCTGGCAGCTGGAGCTTCAGGGGGAGCTCGTCTGATGCAGGTGCTTTTGTGAACCTGAGCTCCTCTGCCCCTGATCGCCCTGGGAAAATGTGATCCTGGATTGGCTTCTGAGCCCCCAGAGGCTGGAGGGTATCATGGAAGACATAGGTCTGGATTCAGTTTCCCTCCTTCTGGCCCATTCTGCCGCTCACTCCTGGAGTCTCCAGTTAGGCCTTGTTAACAGAGAGAGGACGTTCTGCCTCCCAGCTAGGCCTGGGACTGATGGTCACACGTGAGGAGGATCCCTACGCTCCGTAACCGACTTTGGTATTACTGATGACACGTGTCACCCCAGTTGCCCTGTGGGTTTGGAATTGGGGCCTACAGATTAGAAAGGGTACTTAACTGCATATGCTCAGTGTAAGGACTCCAAGCTACTCACTTGATTAAATGCCTGTCCCCTCAACCCTCTCTCTCCCATGCACCCCCACGAGATGCCTCATGCACACTCATCTCGTGTCCCACCCACCGCACGCTGCAGACATGCACTTGCAGCTTCACGTTATGCGTGCACACACACATGACCCGCCGTGAAGTGAAAGGGACCATCAGGAGCCTTCATACAGTCCCCGCCAAAGTAGGAAAAGAAAAAGCCAAGTGCCATGGGTTTCAGACCAGTCTCCAAGGGTACACTGTCCTCTAGTGCTCCAGAAACCTGACCCCAATCAACCCTGCTCAAAAAAAAAAAAAAATTCAAGCCTTTCTATAAGAATCCACCTTCTCTCTGGGCACCTTACAGAAAGAGTGTTCAGGATTCTGGAAAGGAAATGGAAAAGAGTCTAACAATTGCTTCAAAACTACTGATTGCTGAACAGGCACATTTTGGTCTTCCAGTGACCGCTTGGCTGTCCTGGGAGGTGATGGAGGTTGGCCTGCTTGTGGAATTTTCTGCAGACCATCCCACAGCGATTGGTCATGTGGTCAGGGCTGTGGAGAGTGTCTTAGGCACTGGCGATGCGGTCAGGGAGGCCCTCTGGAGTCCTTATGCTGCCCTGTGCCTGGACTGGCCTCTGCCAGAGCCTGGGCCTGTGCTAGGCCTTGTGAGGGCCAGAGATGGGCCTGGCCCTCCACGCCTGGCCCTCCAGCCAGGGGCAGACAGCAGACTGCACGGTCCTCACGGCTCCAACCTTAGGGTCGCTCGCAGAAGGGAGAGCTCACGATGGACAGAGGTGTGCGCGCTCTCTCTAGACGAAAGGCAGGTCCTGGAGGGCAGCATCGGTTCCCCGCGTCAGGTCAGGGTTCTGCATGATGGACCAGGGCTGATGGATGGAGTGGCGGTCCATCTGGAGCAAAGCAGGGGCACACGTGTGTCTGTGGAGAGGAGGGTCCCTGGTTTAGGTGGAGCCAGCTTCTTTCACATGGTGGCAGAGGTGCGATTTAGAAGATGACCATGCCTGGACACCAGCTGCTGTCCTGGCTGCCGGGACTCCTGCAGTTGAGGCCCAGCTGGGAGCTGGCTCTCAGAGGGATGTGATGGTGTCTGTTTTACCCTGAGGCCCCTCTGCTTCTCTTTTGCCATTTCCTCCTCCTGATCTCTTCCCACCACCCTCACCGCCCTGATCCTGGGTTGTTCCTGACTCCTCTCAAGTGCCACTGTCTCTGAGAAGACAGGAAGGGCCTCCTTTCAGTGTGCCGCTGGGCCCTTGCTCCACATCCACCCCCTCGGGCTTCCAACTCTAGCAGCTCCTGGCTTGGGCCTCTGTCTGCATTGGCTCCCTCTCTGGCTGGGGCTCCTGAAGGCTTGGTGGGCCGGCTTTCTTGTGATACTTTGCAGGCCAACCGGAGGTTGGGGTGAATGCTGCCTTCCGTTTTGGACACCTCACCTGTGCTGCTCAGAGACTAGGAGCCTGGTCAGAAGGCTCCCACGTGGGCATCCACAGCTCAAGGGGGTGGGTGGGGTGCAGGGCCCTGTCCTGAGGAGGGAGAAGGAGCTGGTGGTTCACTCTGCATTTGAGCAACAACCTGACTCCAGGAGGAGGCCAAGACACCTTCCTCCCCCCACCCCCCCACCCCGGTGCCTGAGAGCCATGACTTCCGGGACCAGTTCAGGGCTGGGTGTGTCCCCACCGTCCCACAGAAGCAGGCAGCATGCCCCCTGGGCTGGAAGCCTGCGGAGGTAGGGGTGGCCCCTCACTGCTGCCCCTGGTGCTGATGGACGGAGGGAAGGAGACGGTACTGAATCCTGCTTGGCTGGGTGGCTGGGGGCCTCTGGGTCTGGCAGATGGTTACAGTGGAGTCTTGCCTTTGCCACTTTCTGGGCCCTTGGCGAGAGGCGTGCTTTTCCTCTGGGCCCTTGGCGTCTGGTGCGCTTCCCCTGGCCTCCCAGGTGGCTGTGTTAGATGAACCTGAGATGGCACCCGACCCCCAAAAAGAAACCCTGCCAGCACAGACCCATTTCCTGCAGCCTGGTGGAGCAGGGGCAGGGTGGCCAGGGAGACTGACCGCAGGGTCAGGCCCTGTCCTGACTCCAGGGTAGACGCCAGGCTTTCTGTGAAAACAGCTGACTGCCAGCAGCGGGGGAGGTGGGGCTCCTTCCTCTTCTCCCAGAGAAGCTGGTGGGGGGCGCTGCTCCAAGGGAAGCTCCTCAGTGTCCTCTCTCCCTCCTCTCTGACCCTGGTCTGGGTGGGGACCCATACCGCTGGGACAGCACAGGCATTTCCTGGGCCTCAGCCTCCCCTTGGTGTCTGGCATTATTGTGCTGACACCTCTATGTGGAAGGTGCTCTGATGTCCTGTGTCCTGTGCATACACCCCCACAGATACGTGTGCACTGCCTGGCTCAGGCATGCTGTGTGTTCAGTTATAGCGCTCACTCGGGTGGGGAGGGGAGTCTCACTTGCTCACCTTCTGAATGAGTTCAAAGCATTTACCACAGAATTAAAAGAAGGTAAAGAAGATTGAGTGGCCGTACTATCTTCTAGTCTTTGGCATTTTCCCAAGAAAAGCATGCATTGCTGCTAAATATTGGTATAGCAAAACACCCAGTAAGCTGGGCATGGTGATACATGCCTAATCCCAGAGGCTCGGGAGGCTGAGGCAGGAGGATCACGAGTTCAAAGCCAGCCTCAGTAACTTAGCAAGGCCTGAGCAACTCAGAGAGACCTTGTCTCTAAATAAAATATTAAAAAGGTTTGGGGATGTGGCTGAGTTGTTGAGCACCCCTGGGTTCAATTGCTGGTACCAGTAAGTACTGAGGTGACAGAGAGTGGCAACTTTGGCTCACACAGTCTGCCCTTTCAGTGGGCTTTCACACAGGCTCCTGTTTGGTGCTCAGGCTGTGTAGCTGGGTCGACTGTCATTGGATGTATCTGTACATGTGAGTGTGTGTGCATTGAATTCCCATTCATCTTACACACAGACACAGAACTGGGAAGGGACAGTGTCCATCAAGTCCAATAGTGTGGGCCAGACGCCAAGGCCCACTGTTCATCAGTCTTGCCATCACCCACTTCTGCCTGTGAGGAGGAGGCTGGCCTGCCCTCTCCAAGCGTCCAGAAGGCCTGGGACTCACCCGTCTCCCAGATTCCCGGGCCGTGGCTCTTTCTACGCAGAGCAGGTTGATCAGGCTCTGCTGATGTGACCGAACCACACGGATGCGAGAGCCTCGAGAGCCACTGTGTCAGGAAGGCACTGCGCTGCCAGCGCGTTCCCAGAGCTCTCACCAACAGGACCCCCAAGAGCCAGGCCTTCGGTCAGCCAGGGTCCTTCTGAGTCCTGCACACAGGGTGTTGAAGGGAGGCCTCCTCACGTGTCTGATCTCTGTGTTTACTGAAAGAAGAGAACCTAGGGGAACCCTGTGATCCTCCTTTTAACACTCAAGTACAGACTAGATGATTCCAGGCCCTGAGATAAGCCGGGTGCTCAAGACGCTTCTGAGTGACATTGCACAGTCGTTCTGGGTCCCAGAGGTCTTTTTTTTTTTTTTTTTAATCAAATAGTTTTCTTAATAAAGCATTTTAGAAGAGGACTTTTATTGTTTTACCACTTTAATAATCAAAGCACACATCAGAGTTTATTGATCCTGTGTGCATGCGTGTGTGCGTGCGTGTGTGTGCGCGTGTGGGCTCCTGGCAGGTAAATGTAATCATTTGCCCTTAGACCAACAGAAGGTTTGTTCTATAAATAACTGCAATAACAGTGTGGATTACAGTCTTGAGAGGACACAGGGAAAAGCAATTTCTAGAGTGACACCCAGGAGCAAGGAATTATATCTAGTTTCATCCAAATATCAGCATTTCCAGAGAGACGAGTGTGTGACCGGGAAGGGCTTTCTGATAAGCGCTGTTCCCCTGCCGGTGGCGAGGCCTCCCTGCCAGCGAGGTGTGAGCAGGGGCTTCCCCTAGGCGCCTGCTCCCTGGGCTGCACCGCCCCACACCGTGGTGTGGCCTCTGGAACCTGTCGTGAGCGAGCTCATGGGAGGAAATCCCTAAGGTAAGCAGCCTCAGGCCGTCCCTGCCCTTCTGGAAGATTCTAGAACTCCTTTTCTGTGTGCACCCATTCTGCCTACCCACTGGCTCTGCCAGGTGTCTCCATTTTTGGCTGATGTCAGAGCCGCTGGGAAGCTGTGGGGCCACACAGGTGTCTAGGACGCCCCTCGCGCCCATTGCCCAGCAGTCCTCTCACATGCTCGTCTGTGAGCCGGGTGCAGGCCAGCCCAGAGGAGGAAGCTGTTGTCGGGAGCCTTGGGCTGGGCGAGGCAAACGGTTCTCCTCCTGGGGAGATGGGCATCGGGTGGGACACTTCCCCTCTTTTCTTCGCTTCCCCAAAAGTAAGCCTCAGGCTCCTTCTATCTTAGGGTTCACTGAACTACCATGAAAACACAGACGAGTAAGGGATGCTCCCAGGAGAGTTTCAGAGGTCCCGTCCTGGGTCCCCAAGTCTCGGGCTGGTTTCCGGCCTCTTGTTAGGTGGCTTCTTGCAGCAGACCTGCCATGCAATCCAGAAGGTGCCCTTTTCTCACCTCTGAGGCCTTCTCTGCTTCCAGGCTGTGGAGCCAGGGCCCCCTGCAGTCTGACCCGACCTCCCAGAGTGGGCTCCAAATGATCTCAGTGGTGACACAGGGACTGACTGGCTGCTGAGTGCCCCCTGCTGGGAGATCTTTGCTCTGAGAAGGGGCATTTGCCACCTTTGGTGGCCTCCATCTGGAAGGGCTGGTGTTGTGGCTCCCCACCGTGCACAGGAAACTCCTCACCACCTTCCAGCCTCCGTGGGCAGCTGCTGGTCTTCAGCAGGTGCCTAGATCCCAGGCCAGAGAGGCCTGGAGATGAGGGCGGGGCCTGGAGGAAGAATCAGGCAGCAGGACATTGAGGCGTAAATCAGAGCTGCCTCTGGAGCCCAGTCGGGGCTGTCAGAGGGATGACAGAGAGGCTGCAGTTGGAGAGATCTCAGGAGGCCACGCTTGCAAATGAAAATCCTCTCTGGAGCCTCTTGCCAAGCCCTGTCCCCAAGAACAGGATGAGCTTTGGCTCAGCTCCGCGAGGCTTGATTCATAGCCATGTCCATCTCTGGGGAGAGCCGCGTGGGAACAGCATTTGGATCCGGCCTCTGGTGACGGTGTGATTTATATTCCCCAGAGCAGGCGGGCCAGGCCTCTCATGGGGTCCCAGGGACAGATGCTGGCAGGCTACTGCCTGCCACTGGCCTGCCCCCTCACCAGTTGCCCTCTTGACCCTCTCCAGGACGTGTCCCTCACCACCCTCCCTTAGGCCAGCTTCTGCTGGTGCTGACCTTTGTCCTCAATTATTCTCCATGACCCAAGACGGCGCCCAACCCCAGGCTGGGGACTGGAGCAAGAGCAGAGTCCTCCACACTGCTCGAGGGTCCAGGGTAGAAAGGACCAAAGTTCAAGCTGGACCCTTGACCTACAGAGCCACAAGGGAGAGGGACACAGTGTGGCTGATAAGTGCAGGAGAGTATGGCGGGCAGGGCCAGGTGGATGCCAGCATGTCAGCCATGGGGAGCAGAGAGAGGTGGAGTCCTGGCCAACTTGCTCGTGCTGGGGGACAGGGGTCAGGGGTGTCCTTTCCACTCCTCCCACCTTGCCACCTCGCTCACGTGCCTCTCTCCCTTGAGACCCTCCAAGTCTCTCCCTGCTGAGCTGGGACCACACATGTGTTGCACATCACTGCCACCAGAAGGGTGACAGGAGACTCTCGCTGTTGGTTGGCGCATGTGTCATCTCACACCCGCTCTCCAGGCCCCAGCGCTCTCCACCATCCCATGTGTGTGCTCACTGTTGTCAGTGTGGTCTCTCATTCTGGGTCGCAGAGGTCAGCGCATCTGTCCAGCACCCTTCTTGAGCTTCCCAAGCCCAGGGGCCGTCTGTGCATGAAGTCATCCCGGTCCCAGCCAAAGGATGGCACCCAGTGATCGCCCAGTGAGCGCCTGAGGGTCAGTCAGCTGTGTTTGCATAATTGTGTGAGTGGCACCAAAGTGTGACTTACAGTCTTAATCAACAGGATTTAGTCTATATACTAGATTGACAGTGCGCAGCAGTCAGTCTCAAAACAGGCCCGGGAAGCCACTCAGCCACTGATGAGGAATGGCTTAAGGTACAGAGCTGCTCGCTGTAACAGAGACTGGCGGTCAGAGGGAGCCCTCTAGCCAGGCGCAGCACAGCTGCCCCAGAGGCCGAGAGGGAAGGTCACTTGAGTCCACAAGTTCAAGGCCAGCCTGGGCAACATAGACCCTACCTGAAAAAATAAAGGAAGAGAGAACTCCCAAGAATCTAGTCCTGCTAGACAGTAGGTGCCTCGAAGGTGGGCGTGATGTGACCCTCTCTGTTTAGGTCCCACTCTGCATAATGGCTGGTAAGTGCATTGACCCAGGGCCTGTGGTGACCATGTGTGGTATGATGTGCCATCTCTAGAACCTGCTGGGAGGGAGGGACAGAGGAGGGACCATGGCTGGTGGCAAGCACTCTTGGGACCCTGCTATACAGACAAGGCTCCTTTTGTAAATGGGAGATTCCCTTATCGGTGACATCTCATGTTTGTTTTCCCCTTTGGTGTTAATACTTCAAAGGGTCAGGGAATAGGAAACAACCCCATTAAGCCTGCGATTCTGAGGGCTCGGTTTGCGGCTGACAGCTGGAGTGGAGCTGTGAGATAATGGAGCCGATACTAGTCCCAGCCAATTCCTCTCCCCTTTGCAAAGCACTGAATGACAAGCAGATCGCTCAGCTCCAAGCAGGCAGTCGCATTCAGATGACAAATGTGTCCCTGGACAGAGGAGCTTGTTGAGTGATATTTACCAGGGTCTCTGGGAAGGGCTCTCCACTCCCAAGAGAGCAGTCCAAGCCTTGGCCTCTGCGCCTGCCCAGGCCCGAGGGGAACCAGCCCTCCCTCCCTCCTCTCCATCTCTGGAAGCCCTGGTGATTTATTTAGATGCTAGAAGTTTCCTGTGCTCTTCCTTCTTCCTCCTTGTATTCCACCTTCCTCTCCCCATCAAACCCCAGCAGCCTGGAGCTTGCAGGCAGGGGTAGGAGGGGGGCCTGCCTTAGTCCGCGTGGCCCAGCCCCACCCAAGTGCTCCGGTCAGTTTCCTCCATCCTTGGAGCCTCAATCTCCTGAGATCCAAGAAAGAGCTAAGAAGAGCGACTGCTCAGGCTCGCCATCCAGGTAGAGAAATCTGTGTTCCCACACGTCATCCCACGTCACTTAGCCACCCCTCCCCACACACCCCCTGGTGCCAGGTACTGTCTTTTGTTGGAAGAGCCAGTTCCAGACAGTGTGTTTGAGAAGCAAAGGAGGCCAGTGGCCAGGGCTGCCAGCCTCCGAGTGGTTCTGGGGGTTCCCACCAGGGCCTTTTACCTGAGCCCACGGGAAAGACAGAAGCCAGAGAAGATGGACACGTGTACATGGGTACGTACGTAGGCGCCTGCATGAAGGTATAAACATGCTCATTTACCTGCTGAATACATACAGACAGGGCGTGGCTTTACATGTACACTATTCACTTATACCAAGGGCAAGAGGTTTGCTGCAAACAAAGTCAGCTCACAGGATCATGGAGTCTGAGGCCTGGGCTCAGCAGCCGGCCACCTGGAGGCCCAGGACAGCCGACTCCATAGCTCTGGTCCTAGTTGCAGTCTGAACTCAAGACAGGACAGACAGATTGCCCTCCTCCCTGCCTTTTGGTTCTATTCAGGCCTTCACGGGTCGGAGGAGGCCACCCGTGTGGGAGGGGTGCTGCACTTTCTGCGGTTCAGAGGCCCATCTCATGCTGACACTCACAGACCCCCGGAACATCTGGGCATCTGTGGTCAGTCAAGTGGACATAAAGTCAACCACTACTCTAGCCTGGGTTCACATACCATGTTGAGTTTACCAAGCAGATGGTACTTCATTTGGCCTCCGGAATGATCCAGTGAGGCGCTGTCAGCCTCTTTGTCCCAGGTGTCACCAGCCTGGCGTTTGAAGTGCAGTATGTTCACCACAATCCCATATCACCATGTGCCAAGGCTCTTCCCTCCCAGAGACAAGACACCCCTTCCCAGAGTCCCACCCGCCTGCCCCGCATGTGAGGGGCTGAGAGCTCTCCCCCGGTCCCTGGCCTCTCCTCTGCCCTCACTGCTCCTAGTAAACAGGAAAGGTCGTCCTGTGGGCTGAGCCGCGGTGGAGGTGTCCCCAGACATCTCCGACAGCTGGGTGTGATCCAAGGAAGGGCACTAGGTGGGCAGCTTCCCTGGGACAGGAGTGCCCTTCTTGTGCCCGTCATTGTCACCTTAGGGCAAAGTGCATGGCATTTACACTTAATAAGCTTTTGTCACCATGATCCTGCTGGTAGATCAAGGCACCATGGAGTGTGTCCCTTTATTTAAGACAGTGCAAGGTGTTCTGGCAGAGTCTGTCACAGGGGCGTATGAATCAACTCTAAAATGGTCACATCCTCACAGTGAGCTTGGAAAGGGCCACGGAGCAGCCTTCCTCAGGTTTTCATGCCCACACGGCCTGGTGTGGTGGCCACGCCTGAGTGTGTTGGTCCATCTGGAAATTTCCTTCCAGGCTGCCTCGCCGGCATGGTGGAGGAACTATCTTTCTGTTTCTGGAGGGAACTGGACTGGACCTTGTCTGGGAGGACTGTCCTGTAGCCACACTGGCCTTAGCCCCTCGTGGGGAGAGTGCCTGGCTGGGCCTGCAGAGAGCCGGGTGTGGTGTATGTGCCAGCCCCTGGGACGGCCATGCTTGTCCGCACGGAGCTGTGGTCTGTGGAGAGGCCACAGCTGAGCTGGGACAGCGGGCCCTGAGCAACCACCCAGAGTCCAGTGTGAGAAGCACTATGTGGTGACAGCCTCTAGGCCACCAAGGGGGCTTGGTGAGATCCCAGCACCAGGGGGCATCCATGCTGGGGTTCATGGGTGGCAGGTGGCATGGGACCTCAGAGCTGACTCTGTGTGTGTGTGTGGCACTGGGGATTGAACCCGGGGTGCTCTGCCACTGAGCTCCATCCTCAGCCCTTTTATTATTTTTATTTTGAGACAGAGTCTTGCTAAGTGGCTGAGGCTGCCTCAGCCTCCTGCATGGCCAGGATGACAGGCAATGCCACCCGGCCAGCCTCAGAGCCGACCTTTCTCTGACCACCCTTTTCTGCCATCCCCCGCAGGGCCTGTGCCAGCAGCGAGACGGAGAGCGAAGCTGGAGACCTCATGGACCAGCAGTTCGAGGAGATGAACAACAAGCTCAACTCAGTCACTGACCCCACCGGCTTCCTGCGGATGGTCCGCCGCAATAACCTGGTGAACAGGTGCGTGTGGGCTCTTGCTCCAGGCCTGGCACAGCCCAGGTGACGCGTCCACAGCCGACACTCCTTCCAGCCAGGCGGGCTCCTGGCCCTCACCGCACAGCTGCAGAAGCAAGTGGGGGGCTGTTTACAGCAGCCTCTAGCTGCAGCGGGGACTGGCTATGGGCCTGACTGGCAGTCCTGGCTGGGCTGGGCGGGGAGGCCCAGGTGGTGACCTGTTCTCCACACTCCTCCCAGCTGACACTCTGAACCCAGGTGAGACCCGAGTCGCTCCACATCCTGCCGCAGGGAACTCTCAGGTCAGGCACCTGTGCTGCTTCCTGGCCTGGGACCCAGGGAGGCAGGGAGTGCAGAGCCAGTGTTGCTGAACAGAGAGGCTGACCAGTGAGCTCGGCCACTAGCTAGTAGCCCAGGACCTCCATCCCCATTGCCCACCCAGTGGCCTTGACAGTCAGGATATCCTGAGTCAGGATGGCCAGCCCACCAGCCCCTCCACCTTTTTCCCAGCTGTGAGGCCAGGTTGGGTCCAGATCAGCAGAGCACTTCTCACACTGTCACTTGGTTCCCCGGCAGCAACCTGAGCGTCACGTTTTGACAGACTGCTGCAGAGAGACACCTCAGACTGCCCGGGTCCCTGCCTCAGCCTGGGAGGCCTTCGAGGGAGGCTGGACCAGGGCCGTGGAGGCTGTGCGCTGGGTGGGGCACGGCCTCTGCCTGTTGGTTCATTTCAGTGGCACCAAGTGCCCTCTCGTCCCTCCCCCAGCCCTGGCTTCCTCTCATTCTTGTGCTGTCAGGGTGACAAACGTGTGTTTACTTTCCCAGGGCCAAACGCCCGGGGAAGGGCGCCAGGGCCAGGGCAGAGGACGGCAGCGAGGTTAGGAAGGAGGTCGAAACGTCCAGCCAGCCCCGCCCATGGCCTCTTTCCTGCCACCTTTGCAAGGGTCCCTGGAGGCTTCGTTTGTGGGAACATAGCCAGAAGGGAGCAGGCCTGGCTCTGCGGGGGCCCAGGAGGCAGGGGCCGCAGCTCTGCCGGGGGTGACCTGTCAGAGCGGAGGCTCGGGCGGCTCTGGCCTCACTGCTCTTCAGCTGGGTGACGCTGGACGGCCGTCTTGCCATTGCCAGCCTCTGTGTCTTCAGCCCTGGGATGGCCTCCCTTAATGTGGGATCCGAGGGGCGGGAGTAGCAATAGCACACTGGCCAGCTTCCTGATGCTACAGAGGCCTGTCCACAGGTGGCTCCCTGTGCTGGGATGAAGTGGGAGGAACCATGCTGGACCCGATTCCCAGGACACTGTGGGTGGATAGACTTTGGAGGGGTGGCATCCCTAGGTGCCTCTGTGACAGTGCTGGCTGTCCTGGGCCGTGGCCATACACCCGTCGTCCGATTCTCGTTTCACACCACCATGGCAGCCACCAGACATCATGGCCACCTGACTGCAGGTTTCCACACGGTTCTGGACACTCTAGGGTCAGGAGAAGGTCGGGTCAGGTGTGCCTAAACCCTAGTTTTCAACCTCGGGTCCATGGTGGTATGAGTTTGGGAACTGTGAGTTTTAGAAAGATGGTTTTGTCCTGAGCAGCTCTGAGACTGAGCAGGATCCTGTGAGCAGGATGTTGTAGATTAGCTTATTGGTTCATTTAAATGACACCATCTGGGTCCCCAGGAAGGGGGGCAGTGCTGGCCCAGCTCTGGGACCCCTTGGGGAGCAGTAAGGCCCACAGCCCTGGAGCCTGGGCCAGCCCTTGCCCAGACACTCTGTACCCAGCTCCCTTGGCAGGGGCCAAGCTGGCCAGGATTCTGGTGCCCTGCGGGAGAGCAAGGGGACTAGGAGCCTCTGCAGACTCCAGCCCTGGCCTTTCAGGGGCTGCTGGGGCTGCCTAGGAAGGAAGTAGCCTATGTTCTTTCAGCCTTGCTGCAGAGAGCCCTTAAGGACAGTCGGCGCTCAGTGTGTCCCCTGCTGCCTTCCTGTTGGGCCTGGAGCAGAGAGGCTGTGGCCTCCGAGCCCACGGGTGGGGAGCTACAGCCAGGGACCTACAGAGGGAGCAGCATCCTTGCCAGCTAGCAGCGTGATCCCTGGTGATCTGCCAGGGCAGCCTCCTGTCCTCCAGCTGAGCACACGGGCAGGAGGACAGAGACCTGTCACACCTCCCGGCTGCCTGCAGTCAGTGTCTCCTGTGCCCCCTTTCTGCCCCTTCCAGGGCCAGCGATCTGAGCTGAGAGGTGTGCCAGCTTGTCACTGCACAGAGCAGCCCAGAAGTGGCTTCCTGCAGATCCCACACAGTGGCCAGGGCCTGCCACACCCACAGAGGCGAAGGGGAGCAGCCAAGGGCATGGGCCTTGTGTGCTGGAGGCGCTGGCTGCCCTCTCCGGGGCTCCCTGACTCAGGGGCTCCCTGACTCGGGGACTTTAGGATTCCTCTGCCCTTCCTTTCCTGAGAGCTTGGCTGGGCGGTGTTGGCAGCAAGGCCGCCGTAGCTAATGCAAGTCGAGTGAGGCTTGGCTGCAGCGTTTCTCTTGCCACTCTGGGTTTGGGCTTTGTTCTGCTTTGTTTCTGAGGTCTCTGCAGCTGCTATTTTTCTTCTTGCCTGTGCACTTTGGCAGAAAATGCTTTTGCATTTGAGCCCAAGGCAGGCATCACTGGTGAACAGAAAACAAGGGACTTTCTTTTGGCTGGCACCATAGCCCCTGTGTGGGTCCCAGAGGGCAGAGCAGCAGCCGCGAGCCTCAGAAGTTATGCTGAGGCCTGGAAAGCTAGTGTGCAAATGCACGTGTGTGCGTGTGTCTCCGCGCACGTATGTATTTATGTATGTGTGTGTGTGGTGAGGGGGGCGTGTCGCTGACTGAACCTGGGGTACTCAGCAGACCACATCTGCCACAGAAAAGACAGAGGCAGAGTGGCTCTTGACTGCACCCTGCATCCCTGGTAGCACCTTGGCATTAGCAGGGTGCAGCCCTGGGTCATAGGACCAGCTCCTGGAGGAACATTCCAGCTGCCGCTGCCACTGCTGGGTGACGTGCGTTCTAGGTCTCGGATTCTCCACCTACGGTTGTAGCATGACACCAAGCTGCAAGGGGCTTCCCTGGTGCCCAGACTGATGTCTAAAGCCAACACAGAGGACAAAGAGGTGATGTGTCTCCCCCTTCTTTTTCTTTTTAATATTTATTTTTTAGCTGTAGTTGGACACAATATCCTTATTTTACTTATTTATTTTTATGTGGTGCTGAGGATCGAGCCTCAACATGCTAGGCGAGTGCTTAGCTGAGCTTCCCTAGGGACTCTGCGGCTCCCACCTGGCACCCTGCACGCTCACCAGTGCTCGTGAAGACTGGGGGATCAAGCACGAATCCTGGGCCTGGTGGAGGGTCCTCTCAGAAAGTCTGTCATGCCAAGGGGAGGGAAGCCTCTCTGTCTCATAGGCCAGCCATGGAGGCTGTGCACAGGGAGAGAAGAGACTCACCCGAGGGCCCTGGTGAGGGGACTGGCCCGGTGAGGTCCACATGCCCACGAGGAGCAGGCTCAGAGGCGTGTGTCCTGCTGGTGGGTCACATGAGAATCCCACAGCGGAGATGGGGTGCATAGCCCGTGGCAAGGCAGAGGGGCTCTGGCAGGCTCTCCCCCTCTGCTCTCACCTCAGCTCAGACCCTGCAGTGGGGAGAGGGCTGCCCCAGAGCCCACCCTTCCCTCCACTCCATGAGCAGCAGCCTGGCCTGCAGGGGTGGCAGGAGGGCCAAGGGCTGCAGCACAGGAGGGTTTCCTGAAGGCGTGGAGGGGACGGTGGGTAGGATGACCGGGTCCATGTGGCCAGCCCCGTGTGCTTGCGCACGTCCCTCTCTGTGCCTCCACTGACCATGCAGTGCCTGTGTGGTCTTGTGAACCTCCGCTTGGGCCCGAGGGAGTCCAGCATGGAGGCAGGTGCTGCCCACGCAGGGCCCAGGCGTCCTGAGGTGAGGCAGAGTGTGGGAAGGCCTTGCCCTGGCGCCTGGCAGGCCTCTACTTGAACCTGGCTCTGCCCCAGTGCACCGGTCACCTTGAGCCTTTTATATATTTTACTTGTCATCTGAGCTTGGTAGTCGTGCATTGTCCTTGTCGCAACACACTCATGCATGTGGAATTCAATCTGGAGAACCGGGGGACACTGCCTGCTGCCAGGGTCGTCCTGTCGTGCCGCACGGTGGGAGGCCAGGTGGCGCTCTGTCCAGGGCTTCTTTCCTTCCCTCCTCTCCTTGCATTGGAGGTTTCTGTGGCATCCAAGGTGACTGGGGGGATTCAGTCGCCCACCCAAAAGACCAAGATCAGAAACCTGACTGGGCTGCTGGACGCTTCTCCCCTCTCAGGCCACCAGGTCCTGGAAAGACTGTGACATAGATGCACAGTGATGACCAGTCATATCAGCTGTAGCCATGGGCCTCTCCCCGAGGCCCCCAGCTCTCTGGCTCCTGCCCTGCCACCTTGTCCCCTGCTCTTTGGAGGTGGCACATGGCTCCTGACTCTGACCTGCAGTGAATCCACCACAGGGCTGTCCCCGGCACCCCTGCCAACAGCAGCTGGGCTCCGTGGCCCCGCCTCAGGCAGGAGCCCCATCCCGGCCCCATCCCGGCTTCCTGCAAGTAAACACAGCCACCAGCCTCCTCACCTGTCCTGGCCCAGGGCCCCTGGCCCCCGCACACCATCCACCCTGGTTGTGTGCTTCTCCCTGGCAGCGCAGACACCAGCGAGGTGCGGGTGGGGAACTTGGAAATGGCCAACAGCAGCCACTTTACAGGCAGTTCCAGCAAGTAGTGACAAGCTTCTTCACAACACAGAAGTCCCCAAAGGTTGCCACCAAGTGTCATGCTTGCCAAGATATCTTAAGGTAGCACTTAATTCACAAGCACTATTTTCTTTACCACTTATTTGTGCACCTTCTTGTTCTAGAAATGATTCGAGTTGACCAAAGCATACAGATGGTACTAGATCAGATAAAAGATAAACAATGGATGAGAGGCCATTATAGAGGGAAGGGTAAGCCCAAGAGAAGGAGTAAAGTCTAAGTCTAGGTGCATGAGCGCCTCGCCCGCTGGGACCAGCACAGACTGGCAGGCAGTGTGGACAGTCTGGCTTCCGCCCTGAAGGCCCAACCGGATGTGAATCTGCAGGCTAGCAAGGCCGGACACTCTAGGAAAGCCTGAGCTGCTGGCTCCGTGAGGCTCCCGTGGGCCTGAGCGCCAGGCCCCTCACTCCATGGCCCTTATGGCCTCTTGACATGCACCAACCCCAGGGCCCAAACACACTCAGCTGCTGAGACTGCAGGTCGCCCTGCGGCGTTTCTGGGCTCCTCCCCGCTGGGCATCCCCTCTGCTATCCTTGGGTGCTCACAGCTCATGTGAGGTTATTACACAACCCTGGGGTCAGCCTTGCAAGGTGGCTGGTGCCCAGCAAGATTAATTGCCCCAGGCCTCCTCCTGGTTTATCAGAAGCAGCAGGTCCCCCCTCTGGCTGTGGCTCCCGGCAGCCGGCTGCGGCCTCTGCCCTCTGTCCTCCCCTCTAATCTCCTAACTTGCTCAAGCCCCGGGGCTCCCAGAGAGTCCCAGCCACCGCTGTCCTGCCCTTCCATCCTTCCCACTGCCTGTTCCATCCTCCCCTGTCCCTCTTTACAAACCCAGGGGAACCCGGACTTGTCCTTTCCCCGGTAGGACCTTTGCTTGGACGTTGGGTGGCCACAGAGCCCTTCCCCTGAAGGTTGGGTTGCCCCAGCTGGGAACAGGGCCTCTTCTCTCTGGGACCCCCTGGCCCTTTTTTCTGGTGTAAGGAGTCACCACCTCTCCTGGAAGTGGCGCTGCCCTCTCACAGGCCAGGCCACCCGTGCCGGGGACAGATCCCATCTGGTTTCTCTCTGTGTCCCCCAAGGCACCTGGCCTGGCACCTTGTGTTAAATAGGTCCAGGCCGTGCTTGCTAATGGAATAGGGAGGAAGGGAAGGGAAGGAGGAAGGGAAAGAAACAGGGAGGGAGGGACACCTGTGGGCACCCCAGCTGCAGCAGCAGAGATGGAGGCCGCAGGTGGTCTGGATACCAGGCCCCCGGCACTAAGCAGTCTCTTGCTCTGTGTCCCAGCAGCCACCAGGAGTGATATTATGACATGGGGGCTCAGAGAGGTTCAATCAGTTCCCCTGGGCCTCACAGCTAGAAAACTACAGGGTCAGCGTTAGATCCAGATCCGCCACCCTCCAAAGCAAGCCAGCCAGCCAGTGCCTGTCCCCCAGTTCCCCTGCCACATGATGGGCGGCCTGGCCTTTGCTCAACTCCTCCCGCGACAGGGCGCTTCCTGCCTTCTGCAGTGGTGTCTTCTGTCCTCAGAGCTCCAGAGGTTCTTTGTGAACTAGTGAGACCCCACAGTTTTGTTGGGGAAACAGGTTTGGACCACAGGCTGTCTGAGGGTGCAAAGCCACTTGGAAAGGCATTTCAGGGTGTTGCTGGGCACACATCAGCCAAGCAGGCTGCCGTGCACAGGGCCATCTTTTCTTCTCTCCATCCACAAGCCTGTGACAGGCCTGTCCCACTGACTGCCTGACTGGGGCTCCATCCTGACCCCTGGACGAGTCTGCAGGAAGAGCCTGCACCCAGAAGGCCCAGGCACCGGGTTGTCCATGGTGGCATCGTCAGACTGGCCACAGAGCCCCACGCACGTCACAACAGAGGCCGGGCACCACCTATTGCCTCTGTGGTTCCCGGGAGAGGTCATGGGCAGGCTGGAACCTCTGTGTGGAGATACATGCCACCACGCTGCAGTGCCGGGAGAGGAGCCATGCAAGTCCCCAGACTCCTCCTGGGCTGGACGGCCCCAGGCAGCGGGGAAAACAGGGGTCCCTACAGCGGGGGAGAGCAGGCACCTGGTAATTAAGGAGGCAGCAGGCAGAGCTCTGCAGCTTATTGAATAAGTACTTAAAATGCAGCATTGACAGTGTCACTCCCAGAGGACCCAACCTTTTGTGTGCAGATGGTCATGGAGGAGCGCAGCTGAATGGTATCAGAACCCCTGTTTTAATTGAATTGAGGCAGCTCTGGCTACTTGGATATAATGGATTTGCCAATTAATTTTTCTACCAGTCCCCTAAAACCCAGGTTCAAACCTCAGCCAGCTCCATCCCTTAGAGTAGGAGATCCAAGTTCAGAACGTAGAGGGGGTGGTCAGGGCTGGGGCGAGGGAGGACGGGACAAGAGCCGTACTCCGCCTGCCAAGACTTTCCCAGGAGCCAGCCAGGGCTTGGGAGGAGGGAGCCCCAGCAGAGAGAAGCTGTGGGACCTGGAGCCAGGGCCGCCTAAGGGAAAGCCATCACGCCCGGAGTGCTCCCTGGGAGCACCCCCAGGAAGAGGGCCTCTGTCCTCCTTGGTCCCTGCCCAGCAGGGCCTAGCCCATGTCCTGCTCACAGATGACCCAGAAAATGGGGCCCCCTGCAGGGCCCACCATCCTGGGAGAGGGCTTCAGAGGAGGGTTCAGTGGGCTGGAAGTTGTCAAGGCCAGATGTACCCTGGGCTGTGTTCCTAGACAGGCAAAGAGGGCACTGGGTGCCAGGTCCAGCTGAGCAGGAGGCAGGGGTGGGAGAGAGGAGGACTCTCCGTGAGGCCTCAGCCCTGCAGCCTGCCTTGGAGCTCTTAGACCAGTGCACACCCTCGGGCACAGCCACATCTGACTGTGAGCTCCAGTCCTCTGCAGCTGGCCCGGGCCCTGCCCAGGAGGCTCTTGGTCAGCGCACTGAACGAGTGAGTGACCACCACCGTCATTTCTCTTTGTCAGGAGCAAACCGCAGACCCAGCTCGTTCTTCCTTCAGATTGCCCCTGTGTGTTCCAGAAGCAGCGCCTTCCTAACCTCTCCCTGTGCCCACTGGGCAATCTCCTGCCCCTCCCCAGGCCAGGAGGTCTAGGTCACGTTCCTATAGCATCTCTGGCCTCTCCAGGACCGGCCAGTGCCTGGAGGAGGCAGCTGCAGCCAGCCTGGAGGCTTGGGGCTCGGGGTCCTGAGGCTCCTCCAGGGTGCGTGTTCTAGTTTGCTGTCTCAGCCCTGCACGCTGCCTGCATAGCCCTGCAGCAGAGACCCAGGCACAGACTCTCAGAGCTGGGCATAGAGCTCAGGCCTCAGAGAGGAAGGAGGCCCTGTTCCTCTTTCCACCTCCCAGGTGCCTCCCTGCTGGAGGACAAGCTGTGCTCTGCAGGTGGGAGACCAGATTTCCCAGCTCAGGCAGCTACAGAAATGTTCCCTTGGAAGCCAGGTGGTGGTGGTGGTGGTGGTGGGGGCAGAGGGCTAAGGCAAGGAATTGTGTGTGTGTGTGTGTGTGTGTGTCGTGTCCAGGCGCATGTGCGTGGGGGGACTCAGGCGGGCAGCCCATTCAGCTCCCCCAATGGCTGAGCGTGAGAGCTTGAGAGAAGGAGCAAGTGCGGGGGCAGGGGTCCACCCACCCTGCTGTCTGCAGCCTGAGCTGGGTAGGAAGCCAGAGGACTGCCACTCCCAGCACGGCCCTGTAGTCCCCCTGGTACAGCTCAGGTAGGCTGTGTTTGTACGCATCCTACAGACATAAGCTGCCTCCCTGACACCTCTCCCCGACTGCATGACTCTCACACGTCACACCCAGGGCTCTGCGTGGTGTTTAGGCCAAGGCCTGGCCCCTCCCTGGACATGTGCTCCTTTCCTGCTATCTATACATAGACTGCTGTGCTGCAGAGAAAATGCGTATTTCTCCAGAAGTAGATTAATAAGCATCATCTGAGAAATGAGCTAATAAAGACGATGTGTGCGGGGGAAATCCTCCGCCCAGGCCCGGCCGGCTTAGCCCCATGGAGCCTGGCAGCTAATGGCCAGCCTGGAGGACGGTGAGGCAGCGCCACCTGCTGGAGCCGCAGGGAGGTGCAGGGGCGAATCCTGCCCGCCATCATCAACAGCCCTGAGGCTAGTCTGGGCCCCCTTGTGGGAGCACAGGGCACACTGTTCTTCTTGCCCTCTCTGGACCTGAATTCCTCACTTACAAAGGAGGAACAAGGCCCCTTATGGCCCTGGGAGGGCAAGATGGCTATGGCAGGCCTGGTGGTGTCGCAGTGATGTAGGGCAGAAGAGGCTGGGCACCCGAGGGATTTTCAGGAAGCAGGTTTATTGGCTGCAGGGTCCAGAGGGGCTCTTGCCTAAAATTCTCTGAGCCTCAAGGCTGGAAATTCTTGGAACTTTATACCCAAGATGGGGGCAGCTTGGAGGTTTGCATTTTTGCAGAAGTCTACATAAAAGTATTTTTTTCTTGAGTTCACAGAAAGTGCTTTTAGTCCCATGTTTTTAGATTAGTCAGAAGTTTTACAACAAGAGAAGTGACATCATCAAGTCTGTGGCCAAACTTAGTTTTTGCAAGACAGAATAACTTAGTCCTCATAGGAAATAGGAAGTCCAAGCCCACGCTGAGTTCTTTGTAGAGATTTTTGTGGATATTCTGTTACAAAGCTCTCTAATAAGAAGAGAACTCATATATTACAAATGGGGGGGGCATCTACTTGATTATGGTAAGGGTCTTCTGGGAGGGGCCTCTGGTCTGCTTCAGCAGATGCCCCTTTCTAGCTCCTGTTCTAATAGTGAGAAGCACCGGTCTCTCCTTTTGGAGCCCAGAGGAAGATTGAGAACAGTCACCCAGCTGGAAGTCCTGGGGACATTCAGAGCAATGCACCTGAGGCACTGTCCTTGGGAACCCTGGCCTGTGGGCACCGAAGCCCCAGGCCTTCAGGGTGCAGGAAAGAGGACAGCAGGGGGCCAGTTGTCCCTCCCACTCTGTTCACACTCCCTGGCCTCTGAGCATTCTGCTGTCCCAGGGGCCCCAGAACCTGGGGGGCCTGCTGCCCTCCAGCTGTGACTCTGAGGGCTAAACTGCACATAGGCACCTGTCAGTGGCGCCATCTCTCCTGGGCAGATGACAGCGCCTGGAAGCTGTGCGCACCCTCACGGCCCGTGCCTGACACTCACGGGGAACACACAGGCAGGGGGCGGAGGCTCAGCACAGGGGGAGGACTCACCTAGATGGAATCAGCTTTTCATTTTTAAAATCAAAGAGACCAACAAGAACTTTAACCCAACCCTTCATTTCGTAGTAAGGTAGGAAGGGAGTGGAAAGTGACGTGCCCTGGTGAGGTCTCCACAGCTGGGGTCCACACCACATCTGTGCTTGTCCAGGCTCAGGGCTGAGGACCCGCTGCTTTGCTGATTGCTATCAAGTGGACCCAGTAGCAGGCCCAGTGCAGCAGCTGCCTCGGGTCACTGTGGACATAAGAACTGAGCCTAAGATTGCTCTGTGCCTCTTGGTGACCATGCAGGTGAGGGACCTGGGTCTGGTGGACGTGTTCTGCCTCATCATCCCAGCCTGAAGCCCCCCTACACCTGCGCCGGGGGAGGAGGGGCTGGGTACCAGCACCTCTGTTCTTGGTTCCTCCCCACCTCTGCTGTCCCTGGGCCTTGTCACTCCTGGGACAGCTCTCCAACTGTGACTCTGGGGGCTAAACTGCACACTGGCACCTGTCAGTGGCGCCATCTCTCCTGGGCAGATGACAGCACCTGGAAGCAGTGGGCACCCTGATGAGTCACAGATTCTACTGCCAAGGCAGAGCCAGGCCTGCAGCTGCCAGAGCGAGGCAGCGGGACAGCTGGGCCCGGTTGCTGCTGCCGTGGGGTGAGCCACCCTCATGGGGGCCGCGCAGAGCTGGCCAGGGAGGGCGCTGCGGGTGGCAGGTGCCTGCTGCTCTGGAGAAGTCCTGAGTGGGTGACTCTAACCTCAGTTCTGGTTTCAGGTTAATTTGGTTCTTTTGTGGTTTCTTTAAGCCATCAACTCACCATTTCTGGGGTTTTGTTTTTACTTTGAAAAGGGTCTCTAGGGATAGGTGCCCTCCTGGATCAGACCAAATCTGCCTGCCTGACCAGCACAAGGGGCCATGTGACCAGGGCTAGGTGTGCCCACCCAATCTGGGCCTGCGGGGTCTGTGCCCAGGAACTGTTGATCCAGATGTGGCTGGTCAGCAAGCTGCCAGGTCAGGACAGGGCGGGACAGGAGACTGAGAGCCAGCACCTAGTGTGGCGTCTGGGGCAGAGGTGTGCTCAGTGGCCTTGGAAGGAGCAGGACAAGGTCAAGTGCCAGGCAGGATGGCTCTGCTCTGGTTTCTGCCGGGGGCTGCAGTGCCCGGCCACCCACAAGTGGGCTTCCTGATAGTCTGCACCATCTAGAGACATGCCAACATGCCGTGTGCCAGGTGGGCCCAGGAGACCTCTGCAGACCAGGCGGGTGCCCTGGACGGCTGCACGTTTGCCAGCCGTGGCCAGGGACATCTGACTGGCATCCTGACTGAAGTTGGCACAGAGTGACAGTGACATAGGGCCTGATCGTGGCTGTGGTGTCAAGCAGGGGACCCAGGGGAGAGTTCTCAGGGAGGGATGCAGGTGGCCCCCTCTGCTCATGCCACGGGCAGAACTGCGGCCCAGTGGTGGGCAGAGGAAGGGGGACCTGGCTCCCCACAGGAAGCCAGCGCCCCGCCTGGCCACCGGTCTGGCTGCTGCCCAGCCTGCAGCGGCCCTGCTCCCACACGCACGGCACGGCACCCTGTCTCCACTTCCACCTGCTCTCCCCCTCTTGCCCCTGTTTGGAATGACCTCTTCCATCTTGTCCCCTGGGCAGCTGACCCCAAATTGTCCCCATGGCCCAAATCAAAAAGTGCTATTCAGAAAGCTGCCCCCAGCTGGGTCTGCCCTCAGTGGAAGTCAGCGCTCTGAGCCTGGGCGCTGCTGTGCCCCTGTTGGAGTGGTACATGGCGGAGAGAGGATGAGAAGTGTCCTCTCCTGCTGGTGGCCAGCTTGGGCTCCAGCCCCACCCTGACTCTTCTTTCAGCAGCTCAGCTGTTGGAACGCCCTGTGCAGGTGTCCAGGGCCCTAGGCCCGGGTCCTGTGCAGGACAGACACCTGGAGCACTGGTTCTGATAGTTTAGGAGGGAGTCCCGGGTCTTCCTGTGCAGCTGGGACCCTCCTGGTCTCCTGAAGCCCAAGGGGAGCTGGTGGACCTCCACGGCTGGGCGTTGTCTCCATCAGGGTCCTTTGGTGCAGAGTCACCGTGCAGACTTGGGGCTGCACATCGCTGGGCATGTGGCATCTCCCTGGATGTCCCCGGGGGAATCACAGACTTGAGTGCCGTGGGGCAGCGCCAGGCCCGTGCAGAGACCCCAGCGAGGTGTGAAACAAGGCGCAAGGGCAGAGGGCCTGACGCCTCCTGCCACCCCACACAGTCTGACGGCCATGCGGTTCCTGAGGGCCGTGCTCCCGCCTGCTGAGAGCTATGGTCACCCTACTGAACAGTGCGTGACAGACACCGCATGTCACACTGGGGCCTCTCCTCTGGAGAGCAGTTTGGTGGTCGCCCCCCAGGGCAGCGCTGCTCTTTGCAGTGTGTCCTGGGGCATTATGCAAGCCTGCGTGTCACTCCAGGGCTGTCTCTGCTTCACTGGCTCTGACGCCTGTCACTACACATTTCCTGAGTGCGGGGACGTGAGTGGGCTCTGCAGGCCTCCACATCCCGCTGCTCGGCTCTGCTCGGGAGCAGGTGGGGAGCTGGGGGGCTCAGAGCTTGGCTCAGCACCACCCCCAGACTAGGTCCCGCGGACCCTGGGGAGGGCCCCAGAAGGGTGGGGACGCCAGGGGTGGAAGCCGTTTCTGGGAAACACAAACAGAGCTTTTATAGCATGTTTTAGATGACACAGGTCCTGAACCAGGAAGAAGGCCACCCTCTGGCTTGTTCTTAGGTGACAATCAAGTTGTTGTCACGGCCAGCAGCCAGCGCTTCCAGAAGCCCATGGTACATCTGGTGTGAGACATGATCCCTGCCCTCGAGGTCCCTGCAGCATGTGGCAAAACTCGAGGTTGAGAGATCCCTGACTCTCCAGCTGTCACAGAGACCGTCACCAGACGGCTGTGCTGGGGCCACACTGTCTGGGCCGACAAGGGGTACTGAGAGGAAAGTGTGGCTGCGTCCCCGCCTCTTTCCAGCTCATGCTTGCCCATGCATTTTGTCCCCTCTAGGTTCCCCACAGACCCCAACAGTGCCTGGCAGACAGTTGGCACTCAGGAGAGGTTTACTGGACAAATGACAGGTCCTCAGCCTGTGCTGGGGTGGGATATTTGGGGTTCATGGGGTGAGTAGACTCTGCATTAACAAAACTGCCTGGAAAGAAAGGAAAATTGAAAAGCAGCCGGGCACAATGGTGCACACCTGTCATCCCAGCAGGGGAGGCTGAGGCAGGAGGATGGCGAGTTCAAGGCCAGCCTCAGCAACAGCGAGGCCCTAACCCATTCAGTGAGACCCTGTCTCTAAATAAAATACAAAACAGGGTTGAGATGTGGCTCTATGGTCGGATGTCCTGGGTTCAGTCCCCTGTCCCTCACAAGAAGAAGAAAGAACCATTGAAAACCAAACCTAAACCCTGCAGCCTTCACAGGCACGGCACAGTCAGCACTCACAGTGTCCCTGCCCCGCGAGGCCGCGGCCGCGACCTTCAGGTGCCCAGTGGCTGCTCCGCGCCTCGGTGGCCCTGGCGTGCTCTTTTCTTATCTGTGGCTCTAATCAGCACTGGGCGCTGTCCTCCTTGTCGGGTGGTGGCCACTGCTGAGGGCCCTGCATCTGCCTCACCTTGTGGCTCCACGCAGGATGTCATTAAGTCCTTTGAGCCGCACTTTGGGACATTTGATCATGTGGAAAGGCTCCATGGAAACGTAGGCCCCAAGTACAGCTGCTCGCTAGCGGCTTCTGCCCGTGCTGGCTGTTGTGTGAGAGGTACCTGGGAGGGACAGCAGGGGACCAGGCCGGGAGGGATGAGGCGGGTACTGCGTGCCGCCTCGGCTCAGGAGGGCAGGGAGCCCACCCTGGCCCAACCCCATGCATCTCCATCCTCTCCCCAGGAGCTGCCAGAGCATGACGAGCCTGTTCAGTAGCACCGTGTCGCCCATCAAGGACGGGACCTCCTCTCTCCCCAGGAGGCAGAGCTCCTTCTCCAAGCCCCCGCTGCGCGCCCTCTACGACCTGCTCATCGCGCCCATGGAAGGGGTAAGTGCCTCCCGGGGACAGAGGCTCCTCGGCGTCAGGACACATCATTTCCTGGCCAGTGCCCCCGAGTAGCCCCCAAGACAGAAAAACAGCTTCGGAGGCAACCAGCGCACGCGTTGTCCACGTCCAGCTTCCCGCGGCACTGGGGCCTTGGGGACGCGCAGGCTTGTGGGTGGCTGGCCAGTGCCCAGGCCCCGAGCTGCAGCGTGGGGATCTGGGCTCAGGCCCTGGCTCTGCTCCCAGAGCTCGTCTCCTGCTCCAGCCGGCTGACAGAGGCCTGCAGCCTCCTGAGGAAATCACCTCTTCTTCTTTTTGGAACTGGGGATGGAATCCAGGGGCGTATAACCACTGAGCCCATCCCCAGCCGTATTCTGTATTTTATTTAGAGACAGGTTCTCACTGAGCTGCTTGGGGCCTCACTTCTGCTGAGGCTGGCTTTGAACTTGCCATCCTCCTGCCTCAGCTTCTTGAGCCACTGGATGGGCCTGGGCCTGTGTGAGCATGTAGGCAGAGATAGCAGATGCCTGATAAGAGGTGGCCACTGTGTCTATAACGGGGAGAGGAGAGGCCCTGCCCAGGCCTGGTGGGTGGCCACTGTGCCCAGGCACCTCTTAAGCTGAGCTGCTGCCGGGCCCTCCAGCCTTCCTGCGCCACTGCCTCCATGCAGCCCCCCACAGCAGCACCCCTCCCCCGATGCTGCCCTCCCCCTAGGGTCCCCCCACAGGGTGGCCACAGCTGCCAGGGGCACCCTAGCTGGCAGTCACTCCCCCTGACTCATGCCACACCTCAGAGGGAGAAAGAGACACTGAAACCTGAGCTGCCTTTCAGGGTTTCTTTCCTGCCACCAACTGTCACACAAACCACCTTGGTGACTTTCCTCCAGCCTCCCCTCCAGCTCTCCCTGAGTCCGCAGTGCCCTCCCGCTGGCTCCTCAGGGGGTTGACCCTCTGCCTCGCTCACCCAGGTCCCCACATTACTGCTCTGTTGATGGTGGGTTGGTGGTCGGGAGCAGAGGGCAAAGAGGGAGCTGGCTGTGACTGTCACCTCTGCCCTGGGCAGTGCGGGGCATCTGGAGCCGGCCCCTCTCCTGGCCAGCACCAGTGTGGCCTCTCTGAAGCCTTCTGGCATCTTCTCCACCTTCCTTGAGCCCCACCCCTCCCACCGGGCCCTGCATACCAGGAAGTCTGGTGGCTCCTGGCCGCTGACCAGACCCAGGACTCCCATGAGCTCTTCGTGCCTCGTCTCACCCTCCGTCTTGCCACCTACCCCACGCTCCCCTGAGGCAAGGACTGTCCCTCATCTCTTTCCCCAGCACGCTCAGTAGTTAGTGGGTGGTGCGTGGTCCGAGGTGCCTTTGGTCTAGGTTGGCACAGAAAGCAGAAGATCAGGGGAGGAATCTGCTGCCCTCCTTCCCACAGCCGCTCGTGCGACCCTGGGCTCAAGGTGTGAGGCAGAAGGCAGGCCAGCTCTGAGGCACTTCTGGATCTGGGGGTGTCTGCCCCCAACGGGACGCTGCCAGGTTTGGGGCTGTTTCAGGGTAGGATCGCGGCTGAGCGACGTGCCTGCATGTTGACCTGAACAAGTTAGAGCAGCGGTCAGAATGGGAGAGGAGAGGCCCTGCCAGCCGCCAGCAGCACTGGTGTGTCCACCACAGCTGACCACCTCATCTCAAGGTCCCCAGTTCTGGCATTTAAAATATCCCCTTCTTGTGAAGCACAGCGAGGGAGTCTGACTGCGTCAAAGGAGAGCGAAACCTTAGATCCAAGGATCAGAGCAAGAGCCAACAGAGACCATCCGCTGCCACAGGGCATGGGGTGCACCTGCGGTCCCAGCAACCTGGGGGACTGAGTGGGAACCAGCTGAGCCAGGAGTGTGGCCTGGGCCCTGTCTCAAAATAGGTGAACAGCTGGGAGCGGTGGCATGTGCCTAGCGAGGCTCTGAGCTACTCAGTGAGACCCTGTCTCTAAATAACAAATAAAAATGGCTGGGGATGTGGCTTGGTGGTTAAGTACCCCTGGGTTCAATCCCTGGTACCCCCCCCAAAATAAATAAATAAATAAATAAAACAGATGAATGAATTTTAAAACTTAAAAATAAAACCATGCACGTGTTTCAGTAAAAACGTTTCCCTGAGAAGCTAGAATCTAGTTAGGATTTCTCTCCTCCCTGTTTCACTCATTCGTTCTATAAATATTTACTGGCCATGTCAAGAGCGTGCTGTCCCACACCAGAGCAGACAGTGTGGCCAGTGCGGAGTGGGTGGGGGACCCTTCGTCTTGGGGGCCACCTCTCCTCCCCACTGGGCTGGATCCCTTCTCCTGCATGCAGCCCATGGGACTCTCAGGGCCACGAGAGGGCGACGCGGCACCGCCAGCTGGCTCCCGGAGCCTGGCGCTGTGGGCGCCTGACAGCCAGACCCTTGTCCCCGTTTTCAGTGAGGCTGCAAATGAGACCTGAAAGTCCAAGATCATGAATCACTGACACTTCAAGACTGAAGCGATTAGCCTCTTCACATGGGGCGTATAATTATTCCAACAACCGCCTTTGTGTCGCCGCAGTCCTGTGGCTGAGGGACTGGGTCAGGCAGTATGGAAAGTGGAACAGAATAATCCCTTACCCTAGGCCCTGCACTGGCCTTTGATTTCATTTGGCTCAAGGGAAGCGGCGTCTGGGCTCTTTCCTAGGACTGCGCTGTCCTTTGCTGTCAGGACGGGGTGAGCGTGTCCACTTACTCAGAGGGGCCTGTCACAGCTGCTCGTGAGCCATCACCAGACATTAAGTCAAAGCCCGTCTGATGCCCAACGGGGAAATGCCACCAGAGGAAAAGTCCCGAGTATCTGGTGGTAGCGGGACTGGGATTGTGTGTCTACAGTGATATTTTTTAATCAAATTAGAGTGAAGGATGGTCACTGGGCCTTGTGAAAGACGGAAGGGAGCCGTCCTGTCCCCACGACCCAAATGCTGACAGCGTATTTTAGAGGTGACTTGGGCTCTCCCCAGACCCCTCCAGCAGCGTGTGTGACAAAGCACCCGGTTGGGCCAAGTGAAACTGCTAGTCCACTTGTGCACCAGGCCACCCTCCTGGTCACGAACACCGCCTCCTGCAAGGTCAGATGCTGAAATCGTCAAGGCCAGGTTTACAGTCAGGAATTCCCGGGGTTTGGCCAGGTCACTCCTCAAAAGCCCAGCCTTAGACACCCTTCAGGAAGTTGGAGTTGGAACTTGTTCCAGCTATAGACTCTGTCACCCTTGTCCTATTTCCCTATGTTTAAATTTGTTCCTGTTTGTGAAATCTCAAAAACTCAAGGTGTGGGTTGGGGAGCGCGAGACAAGAGACCATGGTCAGAAAGAGAAGTGGCAGCTCAGCTGCTCCAGGCGGGGCTCCATGGCTGCCGGCTCCAGTGAAGGCCAGTTAGACTGGGGACTGCCTTCTTGCACGCTGGGATTTGGAGACGTTGCCTGGGGCCTCCTGCCTGGGAGCACAAGCCCTCTGCAGTGAAGACCGCTTGGCTTGGCCTGGGTCCTGGCCACGATCACTCCAAGGAAGGAGTCCCTTGGTGTCTTGCAATGTGCCCCTTGCAAAATCAAGTAGCGCAATAAAGAGCGGACCCTGGACACTCGCAGCGGAAGCGAGCCTGAACACTGGGTGCCTGTCTCCCAGTGGCCTGGAACCTGGAGGTACCAGGGAAACTTTGCCCGTAGAAACAGACCCAGATTTGAGTCTGCCATGGAACACGAGGCCCTGGGGACTGGCAGCCCTGCCGGCTGTCTAAGTGATTTCTGATTGAGACATCTGTGGGAATATGCAAATGAGGGCAGACGTCACCAAGGAGCCAGCGTTTCCACGACTGATTAGGAGGAGGAAAAATGGAGGCGATTATCCGCAAGCTGTCTGTGGTTGGAACCCCGCAGGAGCGCCCGGGGTGGGGGCAGGCCCAGCCCTCTTGCCCCACAGGGCCATTACTGAGGTCCCCATCACCGGGGCTCTTGAGGATCGGCTGCTGCCTCCATGCTGATTGGTTGTGGTTAGAAGCTGGGGTCAGGCAGCCACGCCTGCTCCCTCTGGCCATTCTTTGGCCATGTCCCTCTAACTCCAGCCCCTTGGTCCTCCCGGTCCTCCAGGTCAGCCAGTGGCTGCGGGGTTGGCCAAGGGTTACAGTGGAACCCGCTGAGCTTCCCCCTGCTGCGAGCCCACGGCCACAGCCCCCCAGTGCCGGGAAGCTCTAGGGTTATTTCCAGTAGGTGTGTGCCGTTTGCTGAACCAGACGCATCCACCATGGCAAGGTTTCTCGGAAGCTTTCAGAAAAGACTTCTCTACTGTCAACAGTTCTGCTTGGTCAGCTCACTTGGACACACACGAGAGTCGGCTGGAGCTCCCAGACACCTGCACTTCTGTGTCCAGACTCCCCGCAGCCCCTTCCCCTGGGGATTCTGGGGAGATGTGGGAGTCCACGACAGCTGGCCTAATCAGGCCACAGCCAGGACCGGCTAGCCTTTCCCTGCCCCTTGGTGATCAGGGCTTTCATTCCTCTGGCCCGGGCTCATGTCCTCCCGTAAACAGGAGGGCACCTGTGAATCCGTTGAGCCTCGGTGTGCAGGGAGTGCACCTGTTTCTTAGGCAGAAATCAGGACACGGGCAACCTAACATTTGCCTTCAGAAGAGCTCAGGACCTCTGGTCATCACGTGTCGTGAGGAAGACGTCGTGGGTCAGAAGTCACCACTCAGATACCCAGGGCTCCTAGGGGTCTCCTGGAGAAGCTCGGGATTGGGATCCTGGCTTCAGGACTTCATGGTGCCGATTCAGGAAATAGTGTGGACGGTGGTGGTGGAGACGTAAACATGAGGGGACAGCTCTTTCCTGGTTGCTGGGTTTAAGTTTGGACCTGGGTGCTCCACAGAAGCCACTTATGTGTTTTAGCCTCATGAACATGAATGCTGGGGAGCAAGGACACGCTGTACTGCAAAGTGACCACGGCCACCACCCCTGGTGTTACTCGAATGACACAGACATTCCCAGGTTGATAGCAGCCCAGTTCACAGCAGGCCAGCCTGTGGAACCAGCCTGGTGTCCATCGGAGGAGGAGTGGACAAGTAAAATGTGGTGCAAACCCACAGTGGAGTTCTGCTCAGCCATAAAGAAAAACGAATCATGTCATTTGCAGGGAAATGGATGGAACTAGAGGCCACCGTGTTAAGTGAAATAAGTCAACATAAGGTCAGGGGTCTTGGGTTTTCTCATGTACAGAAGCTAGAGAGGAAAAGGGAAAGAAAGGGAGTAGGGGTCTCCTAAGAATTAAAAGGAGATTAGGACCCTCCGCCTGGCTCCCTGGTGGGCTGGCGTGGCTGTCCATCCTGCTGGGGACAGTCAGGAGACAGGCAGCACAGTGGCAGGCCAAGCAAGGGTCAGCAAGGGGGACCTCAGATACGAGTCTTGGGAGCAGACCCGAGAGGGCAACATGGAGAAGGTGTGGTCAGCCCCCAGGACTCAGAGACGCTCGATGCGGGGCCAAGCCGCTTGGCCAGCAGGTGCCACAGGCAAGGTGCGCCATGGGAGCCTGGGGCCTACAGGGCGGGAGGCCCTCAGGGTATGCAGCTTGGTGGCACTCTGGTTTTTATCACCAGGCCAAGACTATGAGGCAGCAAAGGGTGACCTTGTGGTGGGCATTGCCAGAAGTCCTCACGGCCACCTGCCCCAGGACCATAGTGTCTCCTCCCAGCACCCCTCCGCGCCCCCTCCTGGCACCGCTCAGCACCCAGTGCCCTGGACCTGAGCAGGTGTGGCCTGGCCCAGAGTAGATCTGATGGGACTTGGACTCTGAAGTCCTACCCAGAGCCACCTCCAGGGCGCCTACCCCCTGCCAGCCCAAGGATCAGCTCTCCCCAAGGCTGTCCCTGTCACTGCTGCGCCTAGTGAGCCCAGAGCTGTGTGCAAAGTTCCCCGGGGGCTTGCTGCCTGTTCCTGTTCTGTCCCCAGGCCAGGCACACAGGGCTCAGCAGTGTCCACTGCCTGGCCTCACATTTTGACCGCCAGGGTCGCAGCCTCCAGGGGCACGCCAAGGCAGCGTCTCAGGAACAGACAGGCCAGCACCCCTGGCCTCCTCGCATTTCTTCTCCAAAGAACAACAAACCGGCCGCTCAGGAGACCCGTCCTGATGGGGTTTGCTGGACTCTGTCGGTGGCTGGGGAAGGCTGTCACCTGCGCCATTCTGTCTCTCAAACCCAAGACTCAGCAGGCAGCAGGTGCCTCCCCTGGGCTGGCAGGGCCCATGCAGGACGGGGGTTCTGCAACGCTCTCCCTGGCCTCCGCTGGATGGTGTATGGTGGGTGGAGACCCCGAGGCTCCTCCCTTTCAGATCCACCTCGGGTCACAGCTGGTCCTTCAGTAGAGGGCAGGCTGTGGGCACTGGTGGGGCTCAGAAGGTCGCCAGGGCCCCGCGGCCTCCCCATGGCCTCCCGCTGCAGATGTGCGTGAGGCCCAGGGAGTTCCCCATCTGCAGGCTCCTCCCTTCTTGTTCCTAAGGTCACTCTTCACCGTGTCCTGGCAAGTCCCCCTGTTCCTGTTCCTCGGCACATCTGCCCTGCTCTGAATCACTGGGTGGCCCTCTGCTGTGACACAGACCAACTTGAGGACAGGCAGCTGGCCTCAGCCCACCTTCTGCCCAACCTGCAGGGCCCTCGGCTGTCTGCCCCACGTCTTCCTCCCTCTCCCTCTCATGGCTCAGGCCAGGCCTTCCCAGCCCTCTGGTGCAAGGCGGTCTCCTGGGTGGGGCCTGCAAGGTGCCCATGCCGTCACTACCTCTGAGGCCCAGGTGGCCCTGGGTTCTGCTACGGTCGGCCTCGGGGCGTCCTCTGTAATGGATGCCCGGCTTCCCTAAGAGCCCAGTCGGCTCAGGACAGGCCATCCAGAGCTGAGGGAAGGCAGTTATGCCTCATCCCCTACCCAGCTCCTCCACTGGCCTTTGGTTCACATGGACTGGTGCTGTCACGACCCGGAACTTGCCCCCAAGAGCTGTGGAACAGCCCCAGGGACGTTCAGTGGCCTGTGGGATATACCAAATAGAGCTTCCTGGGGCTTGGGCCTGAGCAGCAGGAGCCCAGGAGGACCTGCAGGCCGGGGCTGCATCCTGTCACCACGCCCTGTGTCCATGGAACAGGGTGGGCCAGTTTTGCAGGTGGCAGGTGGCACGGGCCCCATGATGACTGTACCTCAGGCTGCTCAGTTCTCGCTGAGTGGCAAGGGTCTGTCATTGTGACAACCGCTGACTGCAGAGCCAAGGTCAGGGCGCTGTCAGCACGGCCCCCAAGGCCCAGCTGCCAGTCCACCTGCGCAGTCCCACAGAGGTGCCCCAGGGCCACGGTCTCCTGCAGGAGCCTGGGCCTCAGGCGTGGTCCTCAGGCTGGGGAGGGGCAGGCCCAGGTGCCCACTGCTTGCCCCTGTGCGGAAACCCATGCTCATCACGGGCAGCACTGGGTGGCCGGGCAGCCCGCTCCCCTGTTCCTGGGTCACATAGAGACTCACCCCGTGTTCCTGGGGGTCGGCTCATAAAGCAGACGAGCAGCAAATTGGCCTGATGGTTTTAATTTCTACTTTCTTTCAATGCAGCTAGAATTTAAAAAAAAAAAAAAAAGTCACGGGGCTTTGTAGGGCTTGACTGTCCCGCCAGGCATGTGTCACTTTGGGTTAGCCGAGTGCCTCTGCCACCCTCAGCCAAGTGCCCGGGGCAGCATGGCAGACGGGCCAGGCGAGCTGGCGTGCTTCCTCGGGGCACACATCATTCCCGCCTGGCAGATGGGGGCGGGGGCCTGGCGACTGCCTCCCACAGAGGAGCCTTGCCCGCAGCGCGACACAGACCTGGGCTCCCCCTGCAGCAGCGGCCTCTGCTCCATCCGCCCACAGCCTGAGTTGGGCCCGTGTCAGAGTTGCACCTCGCCTCCTCCGAGGGCCCCGGGCCTCAGTCTCAGTCATTAGCCCTTTGGAATGAAATGTGCCTAGAGAGAAGGGGGTCGTCTGTCTGCATGACATGGGCACCCCTCCCTCATATACTCCTGCTGCACCTCTCAGGAGGGACAGTGTCATACCAGTGCCGTCTAGATCTCCTGATGTCCCCAGAAGGCAGAGTGCCTCCAGAGTCCAGACCCAGGCCCTGCAGAGGAGGTGCACAGAGACCTCAAAAGTCACCAGTTCTGGGAGCCCCTCCTTGCCCGCCTCAGGTGGGAGATGTCATCCTCGTCCCCGGAGCTGAACTTTGAGCCTCTTACTCATCAAAATGGAAAACAGCCCCCTGGGTCCCGCTGCCTGTTTTGAGAGGAGTCATTCCTCCAGCTCTTGGGATCCAGGTGACACGACTCTGGGGACCCCTCCTGGATAGCGCTCTTTGCCTTCATTCCTCACCTCAGTAGAAACATCTGGAGCTTCTGGAGTCTCCCGGGGTCTTTGAGGGCCGGCCCCACTCATGACTGGCACCCTAGCCTCCCTGATGCCCCAGGTCACCCGTGGACTTCAAGTCCTCTAGCCCTGCCGGGTGGTCAGAACCCATCAGACCACCCAGCCGGTCCCAGAGTGAGCCCCCCTCAGGCCCGCAGCCCTCGGACCTGCCCGTGGCTCTCGCACCTGGCCGGTGGCCCAGCTGGCCTTGGTGTGTGGGCCCTGGCAGCAGCCGGTCAACCTGCCGTGCTTCTCCACAGGGCCTGATGCACTCCAGCGGCCCCGTGGGCCGGCACCGGCAGCTGGTCCTGGTCCTGGAGGGGGAGCTCTACCTCATCCCCTTCGCCCTGCTCAAGGGCAGCTCCTCCAACGAGTACCTGTACGAGCGCTTCGCCCTCATCGCTGTGCCTGCCATCCGGTCGCTCGGCCCGCACGCCAAGGTAACCTCACAGGTGGCTCTGCAGGGGCAAGAAGGAGGCTGGCCTTGGGAACCTTGGCCCTGGGACTCTTCTGGGCCTTGGTTGACCGCTGGGTCACTGGCCTGTTCATGTGGGGTCGGTGTCTGCTGCGCATGCCTGCAGCCCTGGACTCTGACTGTCCTAGTTGCTGGATCCTGTGCTCCTCACGGGAACAGCCAGCCCAAAGTGAATGACAGGTTCCTGTGAGCCTCTGACCCTGTTATTGACCGGGTGGACCCCAGTGACGAGTGAGCTGGCCTCCCAGGCGCTGCTGCCGCTGGAGCCCTCCAGGTGTCAGTGCAGCCTTCAGAGCTTTGATTGGGGGCAGCAGTGAGCTCGCTGTGTCCATTTATCCAGAGGCATGGAGGGGACAGTCTTCTGAGGGCCACTGTCTCCCTCGCCCACAGTGGACCGAGGCCCAAGCAGAGGCAGGCGTTGTGAAATAACATGATGCCTTTACGTTTCCTTCAAGAGCATCCAAAGTTGCCCTGGTGGGAGGTCACACTGTGGGGCTCCGGGCTGGTTTTCTATCTTGGGATGTTTCTGTCCTGGAAGGTGACGGAGTGAAACTCTCCAACACAGAGCTTCTGAAGGACTTGATGTGGGCTTGTGTCCCCAGATTGACTGGCAGCCTAAGAAAGGTCACTTCCCAAAGCCTCCCCCCACTTCAGGAGCTCCTCTAGGGCAGCTGGGCGTGAGCCATGGCAGGCTGGCCGCCCTTCACCTGGCAGACAGTGGTGTCCCTCCCCTGCCCAGGCCTGACCTCGGGACTGTAGGACAGGCGATCCCTGGCGGCCAGGCACCTGTGCTGAGATGTGGGAAAATCAGGGAAGGTCATCGGGGACCCGGGTCCTCCCAAGATGCCCGCTGCTTACTCTGACGTGTTCTGCTGTGTCCCCTCCCCTCTTAGTCCCACCTGAGGAAGACCCCACCTGCATACCCCAGCTCGGCGTCCATGGCAGCTGTCATCGGCAACCCCAAGCTCCCGTCAGCAGTGATGGACAGGTGGCTGTGGGGGCCCATGCCATCGGCCGAGGAGGAAGCGCACATGGTGTCTGAGCTGCTGGGCTGCCAGCCCCTGGTGGGCAGCGTGGCCACCAAGGAGCGGGTCATGAGCGCCCTGACCCAGGCCGAGTGCGTCCACTTTGCCACCCACATCTCATGGAAACTGTCAGCCCTGGTCCTTACTCCCAGCATGGACGGCAACCCTGCAGGCAGCAAGAGCTCCTTCGGCCACCCCTACACGATCCCCGAGTCCCTGCGGGTGCAGGATGACGCCAGCGATGGGGAGAGCATCTCGGACTGCCCGCCCCTGCGGGAGCTGCTGCTCACAGCCGCCGACCTGCTGGACCTGCGGCTGCCGGTGAAGCTGGTGGTGCTCGGCTCTTCGCAGGAGGCCAGCGGCAGGGTCACGGCCGACGGCGTGGTGGCGCTGACGCGGGCCTTCCTGGCCGCCGGCGCGCAGTGTGTGCTAGTGGCTCTGTGGCCGGTGCCCGTGGCCGCTTCCAAGATGTTCGTCCATGCCTTCTACTCGTCGCTGCTCAACGGGCTCAAGGCCAGCGCCGCCCTGGGGGAGGCCATGAAGGCCGTGCAGAGCAGCAAGGCCTTCGCGCACCCCTCCAACTGGGCAGGTGGGTGGTCTCGGGGGGCCTCATGGTGCCTCGAGGTGCAGGTGGGCATGGGGGGCGGGGGGGTGCCTTCCTGCCGAGACCCTCACCCTGGTCCTCGCCCTGGCCAGGAGTGTCCCCTCCTGGGCACTGTCTTTTGGATCAGGGACAGATGTTTGCCACCAGATGGCCTCGCTGTGCCCAGATGACCCATGTTGCCACCTTGAAACCCCCAGCCAATGGGAAAGACCCTTGATTTGGCCTTCTGGTCACACACCTGCTGTCACCTGAGACAGGATACAGCCCTCTCTGAAGCCCGGTGTCCTTTGTGCCAACTGCAGGTGGATGGGGTGGTGCTGCGGCCCCACCCTGCCCACAGCTGGAGGGGGACTCAGGCCTGGTTGCCCTGCCCAGTGCGAGGCACTGCCTGTGCTGGGAGACCCTCGGCATGGCGCTGAGGGGGCTTGGGAGTGAGGGGGTGGCTGACCTGTGACCTGGCCACAGGAGGGGTGGGGTGGGCTGCCCGTGGGCAGAGCTGTTGTCCCTGCAGCAGCCTGTGTTCATGAGCCACAGCGTCACCAGAAGCCCCGGCATGCCCGAGACCCCCCTCTCCAGTCCGGGACTAAGTGCAGGGCTAGCCCCGGGCTGTCCCCATCTCGCACCCCTGGAGCTCATCCTGCTGCCCCAGGGTGCTTTGGCGCTGAGCAGCAGGCCCAGTGGTGGGGGACTGGCCGGAATCCTATTCTCAAGTATTTACATTTCATCGCTTTAGCAAAAGCCGGCCCCTGCGCACATTTAAAGTTGGAGACAACATGGCTTCCCTCACTCTCCCTCGTGACAAAAATCCAGGTGGCATGGCCTGAGACTGCTAATGTCACTGCCAATGTTCCCAAAGGAGGGCCAGCCCCGAAGGGGAGACACCACGTTGCCAGGCCCAGCCAGCAAGTAACGTTGGCTGTGGTGGCCACCCCTAGTGCCCACTGGGTACATAGACTGTGCTGCCCACGCCAAGTGCTGGTGTCAGGAGGACAGGCTGTGTGGGGGGGAGGGGAAACACTTTCATGTCACAAAAAGCACATCTGTAGCATTTTTCAAAAACAAAACAAAAAACAAAAAAACTATTGCCTGTGTCCTCCCGTGGCTGAGGCTGGTCGGAGGCCCACTGCCTGCTTCCGGCCCCTCACCCATCACCACCCAGAGTGGCATGTTGCTGAACCGCTGCCCCCAGGAGATGCAGGAAGCAGGTGACCCAGTGGGTCCCTCACTATTCTCAGCCCATGTCCTGTTTTATCTGTGCTCTTGGCAGGTGGAAGGGGATCTGGACCCTGCAGGGTCCCATAGAAGACGCTCCCAGGCTCTGTGGGAGCCTGGCTCTGCTTGGCCATTCTGGAAAGGGGTCCCTGCTCCTGTTGGTCCTCATGTGCATATGGATGTGACGTTTTAGAAGAGGGTCTCTCTTTAGCTTTGTTGGTAGAAGTGGCCACTGCTCTGAGGGCAGGGACTTTTGGTGACACTGCCTTGCTAACTTTAAAACGGCTCCCTCTCCTGGAAAGCCCTTGCCCGCCTGGCCTGGGGCAGGCCCGTCCTGAAGCTTCTCCTTGGTGCTGAGGAGCCTGGGGCTCAGGAGGGATGTAGCTCACGTGCTCCTTGGACAGCAAATGGTGCTTCCTGGCCACTTTTAGAGTGGGAAGGTGCCTCCCACCCCCAGGTCCCCCCACAAATGCTAGGACAAAAGATGCAGAAGGATCTCAGGGAAAGCAAGGCCAGTCACTCCTGGGAGGTGCCCACCCTGCTCTGCTCAGTGCAGATCGGCAGGCCCCGCCTCCTGAAAGGCTGGAAGCATGTGATCTAGAAAGGACAGGGTCGGGGTGCTGGCTGAATGTCCTGCGAGGGCCAGCTGTGTGCCGGGCTGGCCACGGGACCCAGACTGGGCGGGTCTCCGGGGGCCCTGCTGAGGTTCCCCACGCTCTCCACAGGGTTCCTGCTCATCGGGAGCGACGTCAAGCTCAACAGCCCCTCCTCGCTCGTCGGCCAGGCCCTCACGGAGATCCTGCAGCACCCAGAGCGCGCACGGGATGCCCTGCGAGTGCTGCTGCACCTGGTAAGGGCACCGGCACCCGGAGCCAGTCGCCAGCCACAGCTGGGAGGTGGGCCGGTGGCACCATGCAGGGCCCCAGGACTGCTGCAGCAGTCCTTGCCAAGACCCTGGTAGAGGGCAGTGGAGAGCAGTGACCCGCACCCCACTATTTCCCTGTGGCTTCGGGCAAGTCACTTTGGCTCCCTGAGCTCAGTTTCCCCCTCTAGAGGGTGGTGATGAAGCCAGTGTTTCAAGGTCATTACAAAGATTGAGACAATGTAAGCACCTGGCACACAGTAGGGCTGTGGTAGCTCCCAGATGTCACTGTTTCACAGTTGGATGCCACTGGCCCCTCTGACACCCACACGGAAGGCTCCTGATCACGCCTCTGTCTGCCCCAGAATCTGCAGGGCCCCAGTGAGCGTGAGCGGAAGTGTCATCAACTACACGTTTTAAAGGTTTTAAGTCAAGATACAATGACATGAAACGTGTCCCATTTAGCACTCACAACCCCCTTAGAGCTCGGTGCCAGCAAGGCTAGCCCGGGCCGGCCTGTGGCTTGAGTGGCAGGGCCACACAGCTTCTCCATGTCCACCCTTCCTGCACCTGGAGCATGCAGAGGCCCCAGGGTCCCCGTGCAGTTCAGGAGCCCCATGCTCTGTGACTCCATCCAGACTCCATCCAGGGAGCACCCCGGGGATTCTCCGCAGGGCTGCATTCCAGGTGTGCAGGTCCCCTTGGCCATGTACATTCCTTGTCCCATGGAGGGCCTGGGCAGGAGTCGCACACCCCGTGTGCCCTGGCTGGGCGCTCTTGGACCATCTCATGATGGACGGGTCATGCACCTTTCTCCAGCTGAGGGTCTGCCTGAGGCCAGCAGGAATGGGGTGTGACAAAGTGTGTGGTGGCCCAAGGCACCCAGGGGCACCTGCTGCAGGCAGATGGGCCGTGTTCCCCGAGGGTGCTGGGAAGGCATCTCCACTGGCGCCAGCTGTGTCTGGAAGCTGCACAGAGGCTCTCAGTTCCTCATCCCAGGTCCCTTCTCAAGTGCCTGTCACCCCCAAAGTCCCTCTGTCCTGGTTCCCTCTTCCAGCCCGCCTTTCCTAGGTGGCAGAACTGCCCTCCACACCTGGAGCCTTCTGCTCAGGCTGGGCCTCAGCTGCCCATGTGCCCTGGGGCCTTCAGGCGAGACTCAGGGGTCCTCTCCTTCCTCAGCTTTGTCTTTGAGGGTGGGGTGGCCACAGTCAGGCCCGCCGGCCCCTCCCTTCTTCCAGCTACCCCATGCTCCCTCCAGCCCTGGGGCAGGCAGGGCTCAGCTGCACTGTGCCCTTCTGGCTGCCATGAGTGCGCTGCGGCCTGCCCCAGGGTGGCCTGAGCCCTGGCATCTCACTGCTCCACACTCAGAAAAGCTTCGGGGGGCCTTTTGGACGACTGACTGCCCCCCAGGGATGGCGCTCAGTCTCAGGGTGGACAGAAGTGTCCCCTAGGGAGACCTGCCAGGGACAGCAGGCTCCCCTGTGGAGGACGAGGAGGGCAGGTGATGGGGACGCTAAGGCCCGACCCTGGTGAGGCCTGTAGACAGAAGGCCCTTCCTCACGGGGAGCCGCGGTCTGTGGGGCAGAGGTCAGGCCGAGGGAAGCCGAGTGGCGAGTCAGGGAAGGAGAGTGGTGCCAGCCGTGGCCTGCGATGGTGCTGCGGGGTGCCGTGTGGGGTGGGCCACCAGCAGCAAAGGGGTCTTGGTGGGGCGAGGGGCTGTGACATGGCCTGGGCAGCCCCTGGCCTGAGAGCTGTTTTCAGGCAAATTTCTCCAGGGTCTGTGGAAGAGACTGGGGACAGGAAGGACTGGCCGGGGACTAGGACGGGGACAGAGGCCTCGTCCTGCCACTCTCAGGGGCAGACCGCCCACCTCACCCCCGCAGAGTGACCCTCGGTGCCCCCAGGCCTGGCCCCCTTGGCCACCAGGGCCCAGTTGGCACAGCCCTGGCTTCTCCCTCAGAGCCACACAGAGCGCAGGGGGCGGCCAGGGCCTCTGACCATCCCTCTCCCCGCCAGGTGGAGAAGTCCCTGCAGCGCATCCAGAACGGTCAGCGCAACGCCATGTACACCTCGCAGCAGAGTGTGGAGAACAAAGTGGGCGGCATCCCGGGCTGGCAGGCCCTCCTCACCGCCGTCGGCTTCCGGCTGGACCCCCCGGCCAGCGGCCTCCCGGCGGCTGTCTTCTTCCCCACCTCCGACCCCGGGGACCGGCTCCAGCAGTGCAGCAGCACCCTCCAGTCCCTGCTGGGTGAGCCACCGCAGGACGTCAGCCTCAGGCAACAGGGGCCAGGGGATAGGGAGACCCATCCTGCTGGGACCCGCAGCCAGGAGGGCCAAGTCGTCCTGGGCTGCTGATCTGGGCCACCATGGCCCCTCACCGGGGGGTCCTTCTTTATGAGAGTCCAGGCTAAGCAGGCCCCAGCTCTGCCCCTTCCGGGGTGACGGGAGGTGGCTCTGGGCAGGTGTTAGTTCTGACGCTGTCACTGGCAGCTGTGGGTCTGACACAGCTTCAGGGCAGCCAGAGTGACACAGTCTGCTGACTGGGACTGTCCTGGAGGGCATGGCAGGGTCAGGCTTCCTCAGAGGCCACATTTTCCAAGTCACACGTGGACACGTCTGTTAGGTCCAGGCTTGAAAAATGCCACCAATCCTGAGCGTGTGGGGCTCTCTCCCCTGGAAGGTGGCAGGACCACGGGTGCCGAGGCCCCTGGGTAACCCCGCACCCTTGTCTCCTGCAGGTCTGCCCAACCCCGCCCTCCAGGCCCTCTGCAAGCTCATCACTGCCTCAGAGACCGGCGAGCAGCTCATCAGCCGGGTGAGTGGGGCCCAGACAGCGGAGCCTGGGCCTGGCTGAGCCCGAGGGTGTGGTGTGGCCCAGGACAAGACCTGCGAGTCTCGCAGCCCTCCTGCTCTTTTCTGTCTCAATGATCAGAGGGGAGGCACGGGCTGGGTCTGCAAGGACAGGTCCTCATAGTGTCATAGCGCAGCGCACCTCCAGGTAACACTCAGAGCCTGTCACCTGAAGCCCTGGGCAGTTCCTGCACTCGCCTTGCAGTGCCCACCTGCACCTGTCAGCCCACCCCAACTTTTTTAGTTGATTGACAGTGTCACAGCCACCATCCCCAGCCAGTGGGCCTTGTGCCAGTCCACGGGATGGCCAAGGGTCTGCTACCAAGTACTTTTCATGCCTGAAAAAAAATGGCAGGAGTGGGCTCTGTGCCCAGCACGCCTGACGGGCGCTCGCCCTGAGGATGGAGCTGCTCTGACCCAGGGATTGGGAGGGGCTTCGTTCTTAGCCTCAGGCAGGTCCCCCACCTGGGCCTTGAGCTCCTCTATGCCTGCTCAATCTCCTGCTGGCCAGCAACGTCTGGGACTAGCCCAGGGGACAGCGCGTGTGGGCTTCTGGGTGGGAAAGATGAGAGCAGATTTGAAGTGTGACCTGAAGCAGTCGCCCTTCCTGGCCATCCTGCTGGGGGACCTCGGGACCTCGGTCAGCAGAAACACTTCCCTTGTGGACATGAGCCGCCCGGTGGAGCAGGCTCTGAGGTCCTCAGTGGGGCTGCAGCTCCTCACCTGGGGCTGTTCCCAGCCAGGACTTGAACAGGACACCTGCCGTGGCCGCCCCTCCCTCCCTCCTGTGTCTCTAGGAGGCCCTTCCTGCTCTTGTGGGCAGCACCAGGAAGGCGCTTCCGGAACCTGGCACATTAGCACACGCAGCACAGAAGGGACAGCTAGACCACACGAGGGCAGTGGGCTTCCTGGGAGCCAGTCCTCACTTCCCTGCCTTCAGGGGAAGCCCCGGGGCCTCGGGAACCCTCTGGAACCCCGCGATGCCACATGCCCTGCCCCAGCCCTGGCCTGGGTGTGCCTGTCCTGCTGCTCTCGCTCCTCCCCAGCCGGGGCCTCCTGCGGCAGCGCGCGCTCGCTCGTGGTGCGACAACCTGTGCTTGACTCTAAACTCTCTTCTCTCTCTCTTTCTTTCTTTTTCTTATAATCTGCTGGCCGAAGGCTGTTAAAAATATGGTGGGAATGGTAAGTATGACTTTAAGTAGCAGCTGCCCCCAGATGAGCCTCCGCCCATCCTACCCAAGCTCCAGCTGCTGCACCACTGCCTGGCTCCGGGGATCCCGCAGGCCCGTGCTGCTGCCCACTGGCTCCATCCTCTGCTCTGGCTCCCCCTTTCCTGCTCCACCCTTCTGTGCCCTTGATTTGACCTTTAAATTTTTTTTTAGTTGTAGATGGACACACACCTTTATTTTGTGTATTTATTTCTATGTGGTGCTGAGGATGGAGCCCAGGGCCTCGCACGTGCCAGGAAAATGCTCTACCCTGAGCCCCAGCCCCCTGGATTTGACCCCAGAGCAGCAGGGGTTGAATGAACTTTGACACTGTGAACATAGGAAGCGGAGGTCACAGACAGACCCGGGCGGGGGACACCTGAGTGGGCCGGGGCTCCTCCCTGAGGGCTAGGGTGCTGGACACTCCTTTCCCATGAACCTCAGTATCCTGAGGATGGCTTTATGAAGTGCCTGGGTAAACAAGGAGGTCACAGTGCCCATCCTGCCCCTCCTCTCCTGAGGCTGGAGCAGAGCCGGGTGCAGGGAGGCCTTAGGACCTTCGTGCCTGTGGCCTCGGCCCCGCTGCCCCTCAGCTCCCTAGAGGACAGCAGGCGCTGGGCAGGAAGGCACCTTAACAAGATCGCCAAACACTACACACACACAAGGCGAGAGGGTGACAGCAGTGACAGGGGACAAGGACAACTCGGGCTGGAGGGGAAGAGCCCAGGCGGGCCGGGCGCTCATGTCCGCCTCCCTCCCTCAGCTCCACCAGGTGCTGGTGCAGCTCCAGGCTGGCGAGAAGGAGCAGGACTTCGCCTCAGTCCCCATCCAGGTGTCCATCAGCGTCCAGCTGTGGCGGCTCCCGGGATGCCACGAGTTCCTGGCCGCACTCGGTAGGACCCAGCCCCTTGACCACCTGCTGCTCCTCAGGCTCTGCTGGGGCCCTGGGTCCCCCCCAGTGCTCCCTTAGATGCCATCTTACAGTTCAGAGATTCCGCCGCCCCTGTGGGATTCCCAGGTGCCCTCCAGCTTCATCCGTCCCCCTGCCTTATGATGTCACCTCCCTCCTCTGTCCACATCGCCTTACTGGGAATCTGCTGGGTTCCGTTTGTGACGTCCACCACAGTTAGCAGCTGAGGGAAATTCAGAGTCGCAGGGCCAGACTGGTGGCTGAGTGTGGCCCGTGCTGGCTACTGTGAGCTGGGAGGAAGCCGGACTCACTGAGACACCCAGGGGCCAGGGCAGCTAGTGCTGCCCCGCAGGCCCCTGTCCCGCCCAGGAGGCTCACTGTGCCTCCCCTGTTCCTCATGCAGCCGGTCAGTCCTGACACAATGGTGGCTTCTTCTGCCGATGAGGCTCAGAGGCCCAACCCTCCATCCCCGTCCCCCACGTGCCCAGAGACTTGCCTTTGTCACGCCCTTCTAGGATAGGAGAGCCTGTGGCCTCAAGGGGCCAGGTGGCTCGGGCCCCTAGCCTCCTTTGCTCTGCTCCTCACCTGTGACATCCAGTACCAGCTGTGTCACAGGGCACCATTCAGAGGGACACAAGAGTGCCCATGAGCGGCCACTCCACAGCCTCATCTTGGGCACCTGCAGGGTGCAGGGCAGTCCTCCAGCTCTGGAGATGCCACCTGAGTGACAGCAGCCTTGCTGGCCTCCTGGAGCCATCCCCCAGCGGAAGGGACAGAAGGGACGGGTGGACCCCATCAGTGCTGTGCCCAGAGCACCTGAGGGCAACAGGCTGAAGGGCTACGGCCAGGGGCCAGGGCAGGCCTCAGAGAGAACAGGGTGTTGACAGAAAGACCCAGGCCAGGGGGCACCAAGAAGTGGAGAGGGCCTGGTGTGGGCTGCAGGGAGCGGCAGTTCAGGTCCCAGGAGCAGGGAGAGGCTGACCTCACTGCCCCAGGGGCCAGCTACCCAGACAGGAGGCCCTGGGCGCCCGGGCCCTTGGTACCGGCCCCTTTTGCATTTTCTAACCTGCTTTCTGACGTCGCCAGCAACCCCCCCCACAGGTTGGCTCTCTGGGTTTTCAGACACTTGGTTTCTTTGAGGGAGGAAGGGACCCAGGCTTCCAGTCCCCCCATGAGGCCAGCACGGGCTGTGCGGCTGGCTTTTTTTCTGTGGATTTCAAACGTAGCCTCCTGGACTGAGGAAGGTAGATCTGGTGAGTTGGCCTCTGCTGCGGTGGTCAGCAGCCGTCTCACCCAGCCCACAAAGCTCTCCGCCTCCATGACGGGTGTGCTGGCCAGGAGAGGTGGTCACGCCCTTCTAGGATAGGAGAGCCCATGGCCTCGAGGGGCCAGGTGGCTCGGGCCCCTGGCCTCCTGCTCCTCACCTGTGACATCCAGTACCAGCTGTGTCACAGGGCACCGTTCAGAGGGACACAAGAGTGCCCATGCTGGCTCTGGGGCTGAGATGGGCTGCTACCCTGGTGAGTCAGGGTGCCCAGGCTCACAGGCGGTCCTCGAGGACTGGTGACCAGTGCTGGGCGGAGAGCAGCCCCTCAAGGCCAGGCATCCAGAGCAGAGCCTGCGGGTCCTGCGCAGGCTGGGGGGTGGGGCGCAGCCTGTGGGAGCAGCCAAGTCAGCTGTGGGTGAAGGTAGAGGTTAGGGTCAGGAACAGAAATGTGACATAATTTATATAACTAGTCACTCATTTTTAAATGAGTGACTTTCAGGGATTATTTGTTCTCCACTTCAGGGAGGACAATGTCCCACGGTGATCAGAATGTCACCTCCTCCAGGGAACCTTGTTCCAAAGGGAAAGGTGGTGTCCAGATCAGTGTCAGAGTCCTTGAGGAAGAACAGACCAGGAAGAGCTGTCCCCTCGGGGGCTGTGCAGTCCTGAGCCTCACGGCCTGCTGACAGTGGCCACGCTGTGTGCCACAGAGCCCTGATCCGAGGACAGGCCGTGGCACCGCAGGTGCCCTGTTCCCTGGGGGCTCAGCACAATCCTTCTGAGGGTTCAGGTGGAGTCAGTGGTCTTCCGGGAGAGGCAGGGCCACGACTCAGTGCTCAAGGCCTCCAGGACCTTTGTCATGCATGGTGGTCCCCGTTTGTGACAGTCACAGCCACACGTCTGAGTTAGCATCTCCCCAGGGAGAGGAGAGGTCCTCATTGGCTGCCTAAGAGAAGGGTTTTGCTGTGTCACCCAGGATGATCCTGAAGTGGTGGACACAGGTGTTCTTCCTGCCTCCCTCGTAGCTGGGCTACAGGCATAGGCCACCACACCCGCTCTGGTGGCTCTTACATTGTCACTGCGGTATCAGCAGCTCATTAGCCAGCCTCGTGCCCAGGAGGCTGGTGCATGGGCATGGCTGTGCTGCTGTGGGCTCCTTAGGGTCCTGGGGGTCGGGGAGCAGCCCCTGGGCTTAGGCATGACTGAACTCCCTGTGGGCAGTCAGCCAGGACGGCGGGGCCGTGTGATGACGCTGTCCTGGCCCAGGAGAAACTGCCACCTTCCCGAGCACCAGCTTCAGATATGGGCCCAGTGCTGGGTGCAGCGTCCGTGCTTGCCCTGGGTGGTCTGGACCTGTTATGAGCCTCATTAGGTCCTGCTCAGCACCTGGCTCAGGCAGGAGGGGACCAGAGCTCTTCGAGGACGCAGGGCCTGGCAGCAGCAGCACCACACTCAGCTGTGTAGGGACGGGCACAGGAGGCCCAGCCCCTGCAGACACACCCCGCTGTGTCCTGTGGGGTACCTGAGGCCCCCTGAGGACACAGCTCTGTGCCTGGTCTCCCCAGGGTTCGACCTGTGTGAGGTGGGGCAGGAGGAGGTCATCCTGAAGACCGGGAAGCAGGCCAGCCGGCGCACCGTGCACTTCGCCCTGCAGTCACTGCTGGCTCTCTTTGGTAAGACCCCCTGTGAGGCCCACCCGCTCCTCCTGGCTGCATTTTGGGCTCTGTGTGTGTGTGTGTGTGTGTGTGTGTGTGTGCGTGTTGGGGACTGCAGAGCTGCAGGGCAGATGGTCCATCCCAGCCCCGGGCAATAAACAAACCCCCTGCACCGAGGGAACTCACTACCTGTGGGAGAGGACAGCTGAGTGTAGGTAGCAGGCCTGAGGGGCTGGCACAGGGCACAGGAAAGGGCAGGGTAAGGGCGTGGGCTCCATGGAGGCCTATCCCTCCATGGGCCATTGGGGACCCACGGCCTGGCAGGAGTTGGTGCCCAGACCGTGCACTCTCAGGTTGCAGAGTGGCTGCGACATGGGCGTGGTGTGGAGGGCAGCACCCATGGCATTTGCTCCGGGGTGTGCATCGCAGCAGGGAAAGAGCCAGGGGCCGCCCTGGTTGGCTGGTCATGAAAGCAGCAGGAGGAATGGTGGCTGTAGCGTGGGCCCCCTCAGTGCTGCCGCTGGTGACCAGTGTCGAATGCGGTGTAGGTGAAGCATGCAGGTTAGAGGGGAGGAGGACCGCATCGGGCACTCCAGGATTCAAGGTCACGGAGATGAGGGGGAAGCCGTGAGAGCAGGGTGTGTCCCACACCAGGTCTGAGGGTGAATGCCGGGCTTGGGAGTGCTGGCCTCCTGGTGGCCTCTGCAAGAGCAGGGGACAGGCAGCTGAGGAGCAGCGAGGGCCGGTGACTCCTGGGGTCTGCTGGGACCACCAGGACCTGGCTACCACGAGTGGCACGTGGGGCTGAGCACGGGACACCCCTGACAGCTCAGTGCTGGTCAGAGCAGGATGGCAGGCGTGGCTCCCTCTAGTGGCCAGGAGCAGAGGCGTGAAGACTGAGGTGCTGGCCGAGGCCTCAGGAGTGGGGCTGTGGCTTCCCCACGGTGTCTTTGTCCCACTTCTCTTTCCAACTGGACTTGGGTGTAAATGAGCTCCACTAGGGCAGGAGTAGCATTTGCATAATTCCTTGCTAGTTTCTAGGGACGTCTGTGGTTTTTGAAAGAAAACTGGAAACCGTCTAACATTCTAACCACCCTCGTCCCTGTCTGTGCTCAGATTCCACCGAGCTCCCCAAGCGCCTCAGCCTCGACAGTTCATCCTCCCTGGAGTCCCTGGCCTCGGCTCAATCTGTCTCCAACGCCCTGCCCTTGGGCTGCCAGCACCCGCCCTTCTCCCCGACAGGAGCGGACAGCCTGGCCTCAGACGCCATCTCCGTATACAGCCTGAGCTCCATCGCCTCCTCCATGAGCTTCGTCTCCAGGCCCGAGTGCGGCCCGGAGGGCGGAGGCCCTAGGGGACGGCAGGATTTCGACAAGCCCAAGAACACCTACCCACAGCGAGCCACCACCCTGCCTCGGAGCCCGCTGTCCCCCCAGGCCCGGGCAGCGGGCAGCAAGGAGGAGGAGGAGTACGAGGGCTTCTCCATCGTCAGCACCGAGCCCCTGGCCGCCCACCCCGAGGGCAGGGAGGCACGCTTCTCCCCGGACCCCAAGCAGACCCGCGGGGGCGCCGCCGTGGGCGCCAAGGTATCGGTCAGCTCCAAGGGCAGCGTGAGCACCCCCAACTCCCCGGCCAAGATGACTCTGATCCCCAGCCCCAACTCGCCCTTCCAGAAGGTGGGCAAGCTGGCGAGCTCCGACACGGGCGAGTCGGACCAGTCCAGCACGGAGACGGACAGCACCGTCAAGTCCCAGGAGGATGGCAGCACCAAGCTGGACCCCCAGGAGCTGGCCCAGAAGATTCTGGAAGAGACGCAAAGTCACCTCCTGGCGGTGGAGCGGCTCCAGAGGAGCGGTGGCCAGGGCGGCCCAGGGAGCCCCCGCGAGGACGGCGCCCCGGTGCCCCCCAGCGCCCCCGTCTTCAGAGCCTCGGAAACCAGCGCCTTCAGCAGGCCAGTCCTCTCCCACCAGAAGAGCCAGCCGTCGCCCGTCGCCACCAAACCAAAGCCCCCGACCCGGAGCTCGTCCCTGCCCAAGGTGAGCTCCGGGTACAGCAGCCCCGCGTCCCCGAGCCAGCACAGCGGCCGCCCGTCCCCCTGCGACTCCCAGGCCTCCCTGTCGGACCAGCCGCTCTTCAAACTCAAGTACCCCAGCTCCCCCTACAGCGCCCACATCTCCAGGTCGCCGCGGACCCTGTCCCCCAGCTCCGGCCACCAGTCCCCAGCGGGCAGCGCGCCCTCGCCCGCGCTCTCCTACTCCTCGGCCGGCTCCGCGCGCTCCAGCCCCGCCGACGCCCCCGACCTGGACAAGCTGAAGCTGGCGGCCATCGACGAGAAGGTGCAGGCCGTGCACAACCTGAAGATGCTGTGGCAGAGCGCTCCCCAGCCCCCCGCGGGGCCCGTGAGGGTGCTGCGGGCCCCCCCGGGAACCGCCACCTCCAAGAGAGACGTGCTCAGCCTGCTGAACTTGTCGCCTCGGCACAACAAGAAGGAGGAGGGGGTCGACAAGCTGGAACTGCAGGAGCTGTCGCTGCAGCCGCGGGACGAGGCGCCCCCCAGGGCCCCCCCCAACGGCCACTGGCGCCCCGAGACCACCGCGCTGGGCCCCGCCGCCCCCGCTCGCCCCCTGAGACTTCCTTCAGCAAACGGCTACAAGTTCCTGTCCCCAGGAAGGTTTTTTCCTTCTTCCAAATGCTGAAGCTTCCCTCTTTCCGCCCACGACTCTGAGCAGCGGCGCCCCCCGCGGGGGCCACCCGCCAGAGCGCTGTCCCCCTCAGCCGCGCAGCGTCCCCGGTGGCGGCCCTGGTAGGGCATGTCGCGCCACCCGCCCCCCAGGCGCCCCGGGCTGGTGGCCGGGGATGGCACTGGGGCAAGTCTCCGCACCTCACCCATGTCCACCCCGGACCCCCTGCCACTCGTCTTTGATGTGATTCTTTGACAGGATTTTGTACAAAAATGGCCATGATTCTGGGGTGGAGGGGACAGGGGCACGTGTCTGCCGAGAGCCCGGGCAGCACCTTTTCTGCAGAAACTCCAGCGCTCTGTACCAGGTGCCGCCGGGAGTCAGAAAATCCAAGTCGAGTTCGACATGAAAGTGTCATATTAGCCAAAAACAGAATAACGGTTTCAAAAATGCCAATGATGTAAACCTGTCGCAGTCCTGCGGCCGCCACAGCCACTCGCAATAACGCCCATCAGCGCGCTTCCGCAAGGCCCTTGGGCCCCACCTCAGCCAAACTTGAATTTTCTTAAAAAGTTTATGTAACTCCGACCCAGGCATTTTAGAACTATGCAATTGTGATTTAAGATGCAACTTTGTGCTTTTAAAACATTACTGACCTTTTTTGTACACGGATGAACAACCTGGTTTTGTTATCAATAGTACTTTGCATTTATAGCTGTTATTTTTAAAAGCTCAAAAAGTTTTTTAAAATGCCAAATTTTGAATAGTCATCCATAAGCAATTATCAAGTTTTGGGGGAAAGGGTTGAAAATATTCAGTTTCCTTATTAAGCAAAAAAGAAAAAAAAAAAAGAAAAAGGAGGAAAAAAAACTAATGAAACTCTGGTTCACCAGACGGAACCAGACCCTCCTTCCAGCCCGGTTGCCTTGATTAGGTGCTCACTGTCCCCCCTCTTCCCCACAGACCTCTTCAGCCTCCATGGGCCGCCAGGTCCCATAGCCCCGGGGCCCTGTCCCCTGTGAGCTGCCTTGCTGGTGCCAGTCCTGGGACGCAGGGCACCCGCATCTGAACCATTGCTAGACAGACAGGAAGTCGGGGATCAGAGGCCAGGCACAGCTCCCACAGAGACAGCAAGACCCTCGAGGCCTCTGCTAGCTGGACACATCAAGGGAATGGCCACCTGGGGGTGGCCTTTAATTTATTTTAATATAGAAATGAAGTGTTGGAAATCCTATTAGTGCTAAAATTAGCTGGAGAATCTAGAATTATCTAAAAGATACTTATTTAAAGTTAAAGCCCCCCTCCCTTGCTGCGAGGGTCCACCACAGAAGGTGTGCAGCCGCCTGACCTGGGACCGCAGCACGTGGAGGGGACATGGGGCTGCCGGAGGGACACCAGCACCAGGGCCCCAGCTGCAGCCTTAGTCGTAGAGAGGGTCGCACTGCACCGACATGACTGGCCCCATGCCTTGGGGGGGGGGGGGGTTCAGCGTACTCTTCTGAGGGGACGAAAGATGTCCTCCACTCGGTTACTCTCAGGAGCACATCGTGGAGGGCTTACGACAGCCAGGCCCATTCAGGGAGGCTGCCCCGTCCAGCCCTGACCGACCTGGGGCAGATCCTTCGTAAACCAGTGGGCAGTTGTGAGAAGTCTTATGTTCACAGGTGAAGATGGTACTAGAAGTGCTAGCGTAGCAGGTGACAGCCAGGGGGACAGCACTGTGTGTTCAGATGGCAAGTCAGGTCTCAGCAAGGAAGAGCACACCCCAGCCACCCCCCCCCCCCCCCCCCCCGCCCCGCCGCCAGCCGGCCCTCCTCAGGGCGCCTCCGCAGTCTCCTGGCCAAATGCCCTGAGCCCGCGGGCAGGGGCCTGGGTTCTGTGCCCTTGTCCCTCCACTCTGGAGAACCCCTCCACCCCAGACCACTTCCTGTGGCGTCCAGCCCGCGAGTACTGGTGGCCGACCTGCTTCTAGCCCTCGGTACCTGTTGTCCCTGGTCTCCTGCTGCACACAGGAGGTTTCCGCCCGGCCCTGAAAGTCAGTTTCAGGGGGAGATACAGAGTGGCTAGATAGAGGCCCAGTGTCCCCACCAGAGTCCCCACGTGTACGAATCAGAGTCAGAGTGAATTTCCAGGCTACTCTGAAAAAACTGTGTGCTTGCACCATGGGAGACGGTGGGACAACTCGGACTTCTTGGCAGGAGCAGGGGCTGGCAGGGGACCCGCGGGCTGATTTCTTTTCGGGGGGGGGTGTCCTAGGCTGAGAGGATTCTACCTCTTTCATAAGTACCTACATGATATTCTTGATCTTGCCTCTTGGCCCCCGAAGCCTAAATGATCGAATGTGACCCGGGTTGAAAGAGAAAGTTTGCAAGTCCCGGTGCAGGCCGGCGACCCAGGAAGGAGTGTCGGGAGGGAGGACAGCCGTGGAGACCTGGGCGACGCTCCTGCACGGCCCTGGCACTCATCCTGGGGAGGACTCACCGGCTGGTGTGTGGAATCCACCGTCCGCTTCCCCCTGCAGGCAGCCTTCACGTGCTCTTAGCTCAGGTAACGTCGGGCCCCGACCCCACCCCCTCCCTCACATGCAAACACACTGGGGACCAGCAGGAAGGCCCCCCTCTCCTAGGACTTCGGGAGGACCACAGTGACAGGTAGAGAACGCTCCCAGCTCCCCCCAGCCAACTCCTCTGGTACTTGATGATTAACCAAGTCAAATCACCAGGAGCAGGTCAGCTGCTAACCTTCCACGCTGGTGACACAGGTGTGCCCCAGTCGCTGTCCCCTCCTCCCCAAGTCCTCACTGAGAGAAGCCAGGCACTGCCCCCGGGTCCTGCCCCGCTCTCCTCTGCCCCACGGACCCTCCAGAGGGTGGGTGCCAAGCAAGTCCCCTGTCCCTTCCTGCCCAGCCCCGCACCACAGGCCCCCAGGAGAACTGTACTTGGCTAGTTTAGGTTCAGTCGCAGAAACCCCAGCAATAACCTGGTTTGCCCGTGGCGAGCAGCCAGAGGAACACTGTGTGACTCCTCGCAGTGCAGGTGTGATCTGAGATGTCTGCGTGTGCTGTGTGAACTGGGCCCTCGCGCTGCCGCACCCTGGCCCTGTCCCCTGGGCGCCGCGGCCACCGACGCCCCCTCTTGGCATTCCCGCTCCTTACATGCAGTGTGAGCCGTCCGCGGCCTACATGGACTTTTTTTTTTTGTTTTTGTAAATTTCACAGTTTCCAGATAGCATTAAACTTTTTATATTACGAAGTTCGCCATGTAAAAAGAACTCCATATTTTTATTGAGACTGCTAAGGCGCTTGGCCTTCCTCCTTTGTGATTTCAGTGTCTATTAAAGCATGAGTTCCCTCGGTTTTAAGTGCTGCCTCTGTCTCCTTCTGTCTCCCATGGGGCCCCTTCACTGCTGCAGTGGCCCTGTCCTCCAGGGGCTGGGCGGGCACTCCCTGCGGGGTGGGCGGTGCTGGGGCCTGGCCAGCTCCTCTGCAGCCCGGCCACGGGCAGCTGCTGCCCCTTTAGACGCCAACTCGCGACTCCCCATCTAAGGAAACGGGCAAGGCAGTATTTCAGAAATGTCCAAGAAAAGCAGACAGTGAGCAGAGACAGAGGGAGTGTGGACAGGTTAACCCTGACTGCAACAAGAGCTGTCTCATGTGGGTGACAATAAGAAGTACCAGACTAGGATATGTCGCCGCGGTGTTTTAGCCAGCTTTGCATGGCTGTGACCAAAGCGCCCGGCAGGAACAACTGAGAGGAGGAAAACCTTATTTGGGCTCATGATCTTGGACATTCAGTCCCTGGTCAATGACCTCGCAGCTCTGGGCTGAGGTGGAGCAGGACACTGCGGCAGAAGGGCGGGCAGAGGGCAGCGGCTCTGGACGGGGCAACCAGGGACAGACAGCTCTGCTCACCTGGGAAAACAGACCCTGAAGAGCCGCCGCAGGGACCCGCTGCTCCCGCCAGCCCTGTCTGCCCGCAGGTTCCACTGGGTCATGCAGTGGGTGGATCAATGCACTGATGAGGTCACGGTCCTCCTGATCTGATGGCTTCACCTCGTCACACTCCTGCCTGTGTCCCACTGAGCCCCGGGGGAAATTTCATAGCTAAACCCCAATAGAGGGAGCTGGAGTGTTATCAGTTTGGGAACAGAAAAAGAGTAGATTATTTTTAGAATAAGTTAAATACGCATATTCACACGCAGAAATAGAAGCAGAGGGTTATACTTATATCTAGTTAGTGGAGAATAAATATATCGATCTTAAAAAAGCTGGGAACAGGACTGGGGCTGGGGCTGGGGCTCAGTGGCAGAGCGCTCCCCTCGCACACGTGAGGCCCTGGGTTCGATCCTCAGCACCACATTAAATAAATAAATAAATGAACAAAATAAAGATATCGTGTCCATCTACATCTAAAAAATAATTTAAAAAAAAACTTGGAACAGAAACCAATAAAAATTAATTAAAAAGCAAGATAAGGGGCTGGGGTTGTGGCTCAGTGGTAGAGCACTAGCCTAGCATGCACCAGGCACTGGGTTCCATCCTCAGCGCCACATAAATGTAAAACAAAGATATTGTGTCCACCTAAAACTAAAAATTAAATATTAAAAAAGCAAGATAAATAAAATAAAAATAAAAATATTAGTAACGATGTAGGCGATATTCCATGCACCCTTTGAGAACTGTGTGCTTTTTGGAAGAAAACTGCCCTGAGGCACAGGGTCCCACACGGCTGATATATAAGGGTGAGCACAATGAGAGCTGGACTGAAAGGCGCTGAGAAAGAAGACTCACTTCCTAATGGAAACTTGACAAAAAAGCAAAATTCTAAATTTCTACGCTGCTGACTAGCCTCAAAATTCGTAAGGGAAAAACTGGGAGACACAGAAGTTTGGAAAAACAGAGTGTTGCAAAGGGAGATGTTTTGGGGGAGGGTACCGGGGATTGAACTCAGGGCCCTCGACCACTGAGCCCCAGCCCCAGCCCTATTTTGTTAGAGACAGGGTCTCACTGAGCTACTTAGGGCCTTACTTTTGCTGAGGCTGGCTTTGGACTCGCAATCCTCCTGCCTCAGCCTCCCAAGCCCCTGGGATAAAGGGAGATTTTAGACTCACAACTCCCAGTAACTGATAGACCACACAAGAACTACAACATGCGGGACAGGCTAAGCACCTCAGCAGACAGGCCTGAGAAATGCAGTTACAGGAACCTCGTCTCCAGTGTTGAATCCAGTCTCTTCTCCTCCCACATGTCACCATCTTATTCAAATAGACCAGGGACAGGCCATGTAATCAGTCTCAGCAAACATCAGAGAAGTAGTGTCATCGCCACCGCACAGTGCGATGCAGTCCCAGCGAGCCAGACCCCGCTAACAGGAAGGTAAAAGGCTGCTAATCATGTTTCAATGCGCTCAATAGTGAGAAGAAGAACTCACGCCAGAAATGGGAGGCTGTGGGACGTGGAGAGCAGAGGGTCCCTCCAGAGCTATCCTGGGAGCTTCTGGGTTCTACTTTCATTCATGACATTGGGGCTTCCTATCTGTTCTCCACAGTCTGAAAATGGACACAGTGGACTCCGATAATCTAACTTTTATTCCATAAGCCATGCATTTATTTTAATTCCCGTTTACCTGCTACTTTCAGGAAACATAAATTACAGTTGTCCCTTCGTATTCCTGGGGATTGTTTCCGGTCTCTGCAGCTGCTCACAGCCCGGCCACAGCCGCTGAGGGTTTGGGCCACCCCTTTCCACTCACGCGTCGCAGGATTCCTACCCGAGCCTCTCTGTGGGACAGGCTTCCCGGCACTGCTGGGACCTGAGGGCAGGCAGGCAGGGACACACACAATTGTTTTCCCAAATATTTCTGGCTCACGGTCGGTGGAATCCAGGAATGGGAAACCCAGGTTCAGAGGGTGACTACAAGACAGCTCAAAAGTAATACTAATTCCCCATCCCACAAACCAGGGTGCAGCGCTTTAAAAAAAACTGATGGCCTTAAAACTTCATATCCAAGGGCAAACTCAAACCACAGCGGCAGGAACCCTAACCGGCAAGGAGGGGAAGGCCGGGCCACCCAGGACCCCGGCCAGGTGACCAATTCCCCAAGGTGAAGGGAGAGAAAACGATGGACCAGGAACAAGAGAGGCCAACGCGGACCAGGAAGGGCAGAGTTTGTCCTCCCACTGAGGAGCCCTGCCTCTAAAGGCGGCACCACCCCCAACAGAACAGGCTGGGACACTCCAGCCCCAGAGCAGACCCAACACACAGCCCCGCTCCGTGCAGCTCACCCGTCCACAGGCCCCGACCACTTCCTAGTGAGTTTTGGAACAAGTGAGTGATAAATAATATTTATGAGCTTTTAGAAAAATAATGTCAAAATTTTTGAATAAAATTTAAAAATGCCAACATGGAACCGCAGAAAAGAGAAACTAAAATGGTGATCACAGCCCTTCAGCTCTTTGCCCTTTGACCTTGTTTTCAATCAACTTCCCCAAAATAACAGGCTCAGTGCTTTACGTGTGTTTTGCCAGATTTTCAGGGACTGGATAATCTCTCTTTTCAAATAGCCAGGTGTGGTGGCCCACGCCTGTCATCCCAGAGGCTGGGGAGGCTGAGGCAGGAGGATCACGAGTTCAAGGCCAGCCTCAGCAACAGTGAGGCCCTAAGCAGTTCAGTGAGGCCCTGTCTCTAAATAAAATGCAAAATAGGGCTGGGGACGGGGCTCAGTGGCCAAGTGCTCCTGAGTTCAATTCCCGTTAACACCACCACTCCAAAAAACTCAGGCCCTCACGCTTTATTACAGCCGCTGGTGGTGGTGGTGGTTTGAACCTCAGGGTTCTGCAAAGGACCACAGCTTGGTACCTTTCTCTTTAAAGCCCTCCTTTCCCGACCTCCACACTTGAAGGTGACTGATAATGGCAAACAGCGGGGGACTGAGAAGCTAAAGCCAAGTCTGCTTCAGGACACAAGGCCACACACCTGGATGCTGACCAGCAGGGGGATCTGGGCAGTGGGCAGTGCTCTGCTTCTCAGGTGAAGTCCATCCACCTCTGCCGCAGTCTGGCTGGGCACAAATCAGGAGCCACTCACAGCTTTGTAGATTCAAACAGCAATTCTTTATTCCTGATCTCACACCGGCCGTCTACAAACACGTTCTGGGGGAATCCACGTTCTCTGCCCAAATCCACACTCCACTGTGCTTCTGTCTCCCAAATATACTCTGAATCCCGTGAGAACTCAAGGGGAACTCAGGCAGCAGGATACGCCCTATTCCCAGCAGGAATAATCTTCCTAAACCGGGAACACCCTAAACCCGGATCCGCCCCGGTTCTTGAGCAAGGTCACCTTCCAGGAGTCCTTCCACTAAGAAACGTGGGGTATGCTGGCAAGGAAATTGTCATACCTACTTGGCTAATGGCTCCCAGCACACCTCAAGGTGTTTATTAAACAGGCAGCGACTGTGCACTTGAGCTTCGGGGAATAATAATATTCCCAAATGCATAATCACCTCCAGTACACTTTACATTAGATGAAAAGTTTCAAACTCCACAGTGACTTGAAGTCCCAGAAGCGGAACTCAGAACCTACCCTTTGAGCTGGGGCACCTGCCTGGCAGGCTTTGGCCAAAAGCCCGCAGACCATTCAGAACAGATGTGTTGTTTTTTTTTTTTGAACCAGAAATGCAAAAGTAAAATAAAATGGGCAGAAAAATAAGATGATTCTTATCCAGCATTTCAAAAGTCATTCATTCCACAAATACCTGCCACGAGTTGTGTAATGCCAGATTCCTGGGACCCCAATAGACCTCCAGGAGCCGAATCCGATGCAATCACACAAGAGTCTTTATTGCAAGCTCGAGCCTGGACTCACAACCGTTCCTGACCCAGCGGTCCCAGAGAGTGAGTCCTGGTCTTTTGTTCAGTGAGATTTTATAGGTTTTGGGGGGTACTCTATGCGTCACAACATCACACAGCAACTCATCCCATACCACGGGAAAGTCAAACAACAACTCTTAACATTGATTAGCACATTCACTGGCGGGAACAAGTTGGTAGGGGTGATTGGTTAGTACAAGAGGGGGATTCCTTTGAACTGACTGGTTTAGGCCACGAGGGGTGAACTGCTAAACTACGTGGTTTTCCAACATGTTATCAACCAGCATAAACTACTGGGGGGTCACCATTTTCCCTGTCTCATGCTGATTGGTGGTTGCTACGGGGTTGCTATGGGTCCCCACCTAGCCTGACTGAGTCAGGACACCTGGCACCGCAGATCTCTCCTGTTATTTGCAGACAAACAACTCAGCAGGGTGGTTATGTGCCTAGGAGCGCTCTGAGGGTTTTTCCAAGGACAAGGGTCACGCCCCCTTCCTTGGACAGGCTTTGCTCTGAGGTAGAGGCTGGTTTCCCAAACATGGAGTCACAGCAGTTCCTCAGTTGGTGTTGTTGTAAGCAGAACCCAGGAGTCAGAAACAAGCAGAAAGTTCCATCAGGGGTTTAAGAGTGCATCAAATGAAGCTGCTCCACCTAGATGCCACTGTCACCCGAACACCTCAATCAGCACCACCTGGTGACCAGCCAACCACCACCAGCCCCTTGTCCCCTCGAGACTCACCTTGGCCGCCCTTGGGGGAGAGGGCCCCCGGGCAGCTGCTGTCCTGAGGCCTCTCCTGTCCTGGCTGCAGCTGACCCGGCAGGAGCAGGGCAGGTGGCAGGGCCGGCCACCGTGGGTGGGCAGACCTCAGGAGAGGCTGTGGGGACTTGTCACTCCCTGTCCTCGGAAGGCAGCCCAGGGACACTCCAGCCCCAGATCAGACCCAACACACAGCCCGGCTCCGTGAGCAGGGTGATGGCGAACTGAGGTCAGTGGGGCCAGCAGCGGACGGGAAGAGCAGACAGACACCAGGACAGAAAGTCCCTGGCCCCTCTGCAGGGCCAGGCTCAGTCACCTCCCCTGACGACCCAGTGGGCCTAACTGCCGTCGGAGGGGTCCGGCTGGGGACAGAGGGCGGCCGGGGAGGGGAGCTGGGCGCAGGGGCCGGAGGGGGCGCCCCGGGGCTGGGCCTCGCCCGCTCGCCCTGCCTTGGGCACTGTGACCTGGAATAAGGAAAGGCCCACGAGCCTCCCGCGTGGCCAGCTCCTCCGCGGCCAGACCACTCCGCGCCTCCGGGGACAGCGCTGCCGCTGCTGCTCCTTGTCCCCGCATCTGCAGGTTCTAGAGAGGGGCAGCTCCTCCGTCCGCCTGCCCCTGCCCTGCCCCTGCCCCCCCGCTGCCCTCGGCGTCCCCCTCCCTCTCCAAACCCTCAAACCAGGTTCGCGCCCCCAACAGCATCAGCAGCTGCGTCCAGAAGCGAAGCTCAGGGGCCCTTGGCTGGTGGCACAGGGGACAAGGGCTAAGCGTTTGCTGAGCATCTAATGAAACTCTAAGCCTCTTCAGGAACCAGGTGGGGACCTTTGCCCGCACCTCACGGCGTTCATCATTGTCTGTGTTCTGGATAACTCCATTCCTGGAGCCCTTTTTCTTTTTCATTTTCCTGTTTGTCCCTGTGTGTGCTGGATGAGCACAGCATGCCTTTGTTGGTGGGTTGGTCTACTTTCATGCGGGGCTCAGGAGGGAGCCCGGGGCCTCCCATGTGCTGTGCGCTAGCCCAGCCCGGCCCAGTGAGGTCCCATCTGAGTCCCTGGTTGCTAGGGACGTGGAGCACTTTCTCTTACGTGTGTTGGCCGTTTCCGTTTCTCCTGTTGAGAAGTGTCTGGTCCAGCTGTCCGCCTGTTGGCTGGGTTGTCTGGTCTCTCGGGTGTTGAGTCTTTGACTCCTCTGTCAGAGGAGCAGCTGGCAGACCCCGCCCCGTCCTGCGGGTCCCTCCTGCGGGTCCCTCCTGCGCTCTCCACGGTCTCCTGTGCTGGGAAGAAGTCATTACCTGGGTGGCGCCCCACTTCGGTCTCTTGGTTCTGCTCTTGAGTTTCAGGGTCTTGTCAGGGCAGCTGGAGCCTGTGGCCGTCTGCCGGCGGTTGACCTGGTTTCCTTGAGCGGTTCCAAGGTCCCTGCTCTGATTCCTAAGTGTCTGGTCCATTTTGATCTGGCCTTTGTGCATTTAGGGACCTAGTTTCCTCTACACAGGGCTTTCCTGTCTCCCCGGCACCGTTTGTTTAAAGTCTGCTTCTTTTCTCCGTCATGAACTCTTGGCACCTCTATCAAGTGTCACACAGCTGTCGGTTTGCGCTGTGTCTCTGCGTCTTCTCTTCTGTGGAAGCTGCTCTTGGTCTTGAAGGTGCGTGGCGCACTTGGCTGTAGACGTTTGTAAGGACTCATTGAATCGCGCCTTTCCACTCGTGTCTTTTACTTTGGGAACATCACATGGGAAGCCTGAGCAGGGCTGAACCAGCTGGTCCTCAGATTTATAAGGAAGTGCCTAGAGGCCGAGGCCATCCACCAGGGCACCCAGAGGAAGAAGCGGCTGGAGGAGGTGACTGCAGGAACTCGGCTCCCCGCAGAGCTGTGGTGACCAGGGCCAGTGGGACTGGAGCTAGAGGAAACCAAAGAACAGGAGGACACCCAGCAGAGGGACACCCCCAGGCCACCTGACTATGACCAAGGTGGCACCAACAGTGCAGCAGAGAGAGCCTGGCGCTGGGCCAGCTGGATCTGTATATTTCAGGGGGGGGGGGCACCAGAGATTGAACCAGGTGCTTAACCCCACCCCCTCAGCCCTTTCATATTATATTTAGAAACAAGGACTCCCTGAGTTGCTTAGGCCTCCCTGATGCTGAGGCTGGCTTTGAACTCACAATCCTCCTGCCTCAGCCTCCGGAGCTCTGGGATCACAGGCGTGCACAACCGTGCCTTGTTTGGATATGTCTATTTCTTTAATATATATATTTTTAGTTGTAGTTGAACATAATACCTTTATGTGGTGCTGAGGCTTGAACCCAGGGCCTCACGTGTGCTAGGCGAGTGCTGGACCGCTGGGCCACACCCCCAGCCCCACGGATATGTATATTTTTAAAAACTAAACACGGCTTTTATATCATGCCACATATAAAAACCAACTTTCCATAAATTGTACATCTAAATGTGAAACGTAAAACAAAAAGGCAGAAAATCTAGTGAGAATCTTTAGAAGAAAACAAAAGACTATCTTCATGACTTTGTTTCTTTTTTCCATATTTTTGGCTGGTGCATAATCGTTGCCCATAATGGTGGGATTCCTTGTTACATACTCAACATGCGCACAGTGTGGTTAGTTCCCGTTCCCTCCCCTCCCCGTCCTCTTCCTCTTCTCTGCTGATCTCCCTTTGATTTTCATGAGACCCTTCCCCACATCCCTCTGACTCTTCTTCCGGGGCCTCCACATCCGGGGGAACGTGACCCGTGGCTTTCTGAGTACGGTGTGTCTTGCTTAAGGTGATGTTCTCAGGTTCCCTCCATGGTTTCATTTTTCTTTGTGACTGAACAAAACTCCAGGTGAGCCTGTGGTCCCCGCAGCTCGGGAGGCTGAGGCAGGAGACAAGAGTTCAAAGCCCGGGCTGGGGCTGGGGCTCCGTGGCAGAGCGCTCGCCTAGCACGGGGTTCCATCCTCAGCACCACATAGAAATGATTTTTTTAAAAAAGGTATTTTGTCCATCTACAAAAAATATTTTAAAAAGAAAGGAAGGAAGGAAGGAAGGAGGGAAGGAAGGAAGGAAGGAAGGGCTGGGGATGTGGCTCAGTGATTCAGCACCCCTGGGTTCAATTCCTGGTACAAAAAATAAAAATGTGCACACACACACACACACACACACACACACCTCCATTATGTATATACACCACAGTTTCTTTATCCATTCATCGAATGATGGACACCTAGGCTGGTTCCAGTGTGGCTGTTGGGACTGTGCTGCTGTAATCAGCTGTGCATGTATCACTGTAGGAAAATGACTTTAATTCTTCAGGACAAACACTGAGGAGTGGTTTAGCTGGGCATCTGGTGGTTCCCTGCCTAGTCCTCTGCTAAGCTGCAGAGGCAGGCCTCGAACTTGCAGTCCTCCCGCCCTAGCCTCTGGAGACACTGGGCTAGCAGGGGTCACCTCCACTCCAGGCCATGGTGCTTGATGAAAGGCTCTCACCTAAACATTAGCAGCAGCAGAGAAGCAGAAGCGTATGTTCGCTCCTTGTCAGGGACGGGCAGGTGGGTGTGAGGTCCCGCTCACCCTTATTTGTTTGTTACTTAGCTGTTCTGCGGATTGAGCTCTGGGTGCGTTACCACTGGGTTGCAGCCCACACCCTTTTATTTATTTTTTTATTTTGAGAGAGCTTCCCAGGTTAGCCTCAAATTTGTGATCCTCCTGCCCCAGCCTCCTGAGTCCCAGGGATTTCCGTGCCTGGCGCCTTCAGTACCTTCTTGTAAATCACTGGCCAAAGTTCTAGCAGGCACCAGTTGTCTGCAGAGCTCCCTGGGGTCCCCGCACTGCTCTGTCTTCCTGAAAGTGAGTCCTGCGGGGGTTGTAAGCAGCCAAGCCCCCTCCCCCAGCTCCCTCCAGCCTGAAACGCCCAGGGGCGTGGGTCCCCTGCCCGCTGCTGATTCAGGTTAGGTGAACCAGAAGGAGTGGCCTCGAGGGGAGGCGCTGGGAAACGGCCAACCCCAGACAGCCCCCGCCACACAGAGGACAGGAGCCTCAGCGGGGCTGCCCAACACAGCCTGGTGGATGATGCGGGCCTTTCCTGAAAACCCTTTTCCAAACAGACAGACTCTGCCCACCCACCCGATGTCCAGGCCAGGCGAATCAAAGCCTTAGAGGTAAAAAATAAAACACTCATGAGCTTTAGCACAGGATGATCGGTGCTTCCCAAATAAGGAAGGACTTCACAAAATCCCAACAACAGAGGATTAACTTCTGTGCCCAGAGGGCACGTCCCCTCCTCTGTGTCCCCTCCTCCTGAAGCTGTGGGACAAGGCCGTGAGGGGGTTCTGAGCCAGGTGACGGCTGGCCTGGGGGCGGGGCCCCAGGACCACGGAGGGATCCCAGTCCCGCCAGGGGAGGGGGCCTCCCAGGGGAGGGCGACAGGTCACGGAGTGGAGCAGTGCTGGCAACGGCCTGGACAGTGGCAACGGGACACACTACACACGGGAAGACCAACCGAGTGCACAAGGGTGTTAAGGGCGTGGGAATCATGCTTCTGACCTGCAGGGAGGGAGTCCCAAGAACCCCGTGTGGTGTTGGACAAGATGGCGTGCTGACGTAGGCTCGTGCCAGTCAGCCAGTCCCTCCGTGCATCCCTCCATCTAGATATGACTGGGAGCCTGGCGGCAGCAGCACCCCAATAACAATGAAAACACCCAACTCCCAGACCTTGGCTTCTAAAACCACTCTTGACTGGAAGGACCCAGGACTCCTTGGGAAATGGCCGCTTTTTCCTGTGTACGACAAAGTTAGGAAAGGCTCAGGGAGCCAGGGACATCTGGGTTTGGAGAGGTTCCCGCTGGCCAAACCAGGCACCATCCCAGCATCACACGACGCCAGTCAGGAACCCTCTGCACATCTCCAGAGCTTTCTGTGCCGCTTTCCTTCTCCGGTACTCAGCTCAGCCATGGCCCCTCGTGAAGGTGCAGCTGGGGACGATCCGAGCTCACTTCACTCCTTTCCTCCTCTAGGGCCCAGGGTCCAGCATTGCCTGGTGTCCAGTGTCTGGATGCTACTGATTCCAGGGGGTTTTGTTTTGTTTTGTTTTGGGTACCAGGGATTGAACTCAGGGGCCCTTGACCACTGAGCCCCACCCCAGCCCTATTCTGATTTAGAGAGAGGGTCTCACTGAGCTGCTCAGGGCCTCGCTGTGGCTGACGCTGGCTTTGAACTCGTGATCCTCCTGCCTCAGCCTCCTGAGCCACTGGGATGACAGGCATGTGCCACTCACCTGGCAGAAGGAAGCGTTTTTGATCCACCTTCCTGACCACAAAAGAATACTCAGCATTTAGCAGGCATTCTTCTTTTTGAAGAACAAATTGCAAACAATGTTTTTTTTTTTTCCATTGAAAATTTGTCATCAAAGAATTCTTTTGAAAGAAAACTCACGTGCAACGGGACATGCATAATGCCCTCCACAAGCCACGGAAGCCTGCCCTTCTCTGGGAATCCATAGGTTCTTGTTGTAATATATGCAGAAATGCATACGCACGGAAAATCTTTGACTTATGGAAAGTCTTAAGAAGTTCAAAATAAAATGGAATAAGGTTCATAAAAACAAAAATAAAATGGGTCAGTGTTGAGAAGGGGAAGGAAGGAAACAGTGGGGTTTCTTTTTCAGATTGGATCGTGGCCTGTGCTCCATCGCGGGCTGCCCTCGCCCCATGCAGGGGCATTTCTGAGAATGGGAGGTGGGAGTGGCAGGTGTGGAACCCCCCCCCACCACCAGCCAGCTCAGAGTGCACACCCATGACAAGGTCCACAGCCTTAGTGTTGCTGTTGCCTCAAAACAAACAAAAAAACATTACTTTTTTTTTTTTTTTTTTTTTAACAAAAGACCTGGAGTGGAAATCAGGGACAAGATCAGCGCAGGACAAGAAGAGGTTCCCAAGGCTGGCCTGGTGCATGCAGTCAGACGCCACATCTGCAGAGGAGCTCAGGGTGCGGGAGCCCAGGGCCGCGCTAGGGTGACCAGCAAGGGCTGCAGGGACAAGTATGTCCTGCCGCTGGCCTGGGTGCACACGCTGAGGCCACCATCTGACACTGCCAGCCCTGCTCCAAGAAACATGCCTGGGGATCCCTGTGCGCCCCTAGGACCACCGACCTGGGATCCACCTCGGGAGGACCCCGCAGCAGGGAGGGCCAGCCTGCGCCAGGCTCCAGGCTCCGGCACCATCAGGCACCGGCCTTCCCGGGCTCAGGGTCCCATAACTGGCGTTGCCCTCCTCCTCCCGCGCTGTGCTCTGCAGTCCCAGCGGGGCCTTCACGTCTGCCGCATGATGAACTGTATCAAGCGCGTCCAGGAGGGCAGGACCACGGGGTCTTCTGTTGATGGGACTCGTGAGCACTCATGGCTCACTACCCTGAAGGAGCCCGGCTCTCACACCTGCCCGTCTCGCACGGACACGTTTCTGGAAGGTGAAGTGCAGCGAGGGGGTGAGCACTAGCTGTCTGCACCGAGCGGGCCGTGGGGCAGGGTCCAGTGGGGGGGGACGCTGTCACTTGATCAGGATCTGAACGCAGCCAACAGATGAGCACTGCCCACCTTCATTTTCCAGATAAACTTGGAATTTGTCTTCTCAGAGCATCTCGTCAGGAAAGAGTTTGCCAACAAGAACGCTCAGGGCGGTCGGGGGTCCCCAGGAGCCCTCAGGACCCCTGGCCCTGTGTCCAGGGCTCACACAGAGCAGAGAGCTTGATTACAAGTGTCTCCATTGATCATGGAAAAGAGAACACTGTCCCTTGAAACAGTCTTCTTTTAAAAAAAAAATTTTTTTTTTGTAGTTGTAGACGGATGCACGCCTTTATTTTGTTAATTAATTTATTTATTTATTAGGTATTTATTTTTTAGTTCTAGATGGACACAATATCTTTTTTTAATTTATTCATTTTTTAATATCTTTATTTTACTTTTATGTGTGGTGAGGATCAAACCCTCATGCATGCCAGGCGAGCCACATCCCCAGCCTGCGGACACAGTTCTTTATTTGACATTTATGAGGGGCTGAGGACCGAACCCAGTGCCTCACCATGCCAGGCAAAGGCTCTGTCAATGAGCCCCAGCCCCAGTGTGTGCGTGTGTGTGACTGAAATCATGTTAGAAAGGCAAATGTAACCAGATCAAAATGTTTTTAAGTCTTAAATTTATCGATCAGATTCAAGCAGTAACCATGCCTGAAAACCGACAGTGGAGATCCTTCCTGAAGCTGACGTGGAACTGCGCAGCAGGGCGTCCCGGGGCTGGAGACACGTGACGGGGTAAAGGAAGCCTGGCCTTTCCTCAGAGCTCCCCCAAGGGAACAGCGACAGCCAAACTGTGGGGTGAGTGTGGGCGAAGCTCCTAACACAGTGAGCTCCTCCACAGGACTGGCACCCCGCTGCCACCAACAGGAAACTCTTCCACATTTGAAAGGGAGATTGCTTTGGAGGCTTCAGGTTCTGGATGACAAGCCCTGGCCTCCCAGGCACCCAAGGACGGTAAAATGCCACCCAGCTGCTGACACCGAACTAGACACCTCGAAACTGGGTTTTGTTTTCCACTAATGTCCACCTTGGAGGGGAGGGAGTATGTCCTCAGGCTGGCTCCCCTGGGGGGCCACTTCAGCAAGAACCAACGACGCTTCTGAAGCTGGTGGGGGGGGGGCACGCGCCTGGGATCCCAGCAAGGTGGAAGGCTGGGTGAGAGGACCCCAAGTCAAAGCCAGCCCGGGAAGCTTAGGGAGACCTGCCTCAAAATAAAATAAAAGGGGACGCGGATGTAGCTCAGTGGTACAGGGCCCCTGGGTTCAAACCTCAGATCAGAACAAGAAATGACCCCTGGCAACGACAGAGTGTGCACTTAGGTGGAGACAGGGGAGATGGAGGTGCAGTCAAGGCCAGGTGGGGTCGTCCTCATGGTTCTATGTTTAGAAGACCCAAAAAAGCTCCAGAAGAAAACTTCTAGAACTCAAAAATGAGTTCAGCAAAGCAGCAGGGTATGAGATCAGCACCCACTAATCCGAGGCGGGGGTGGGGCTCGGTGTTAGTGCCCTGTCTGGCACTTGTGAGGCCCTGGGTCCGTCCTCAGCACCACACAGAAGTAGATCAACAGGCAAATAAAGGTATTGTGTCCAACTTCAAATATATATATACACATGATTAACACCCATAAATCAATTTCATTCCTACACATCAGTGATAAATCAACTGAAAGAAAAATTGGGAAAACTACTCCATTCACAATAACCTCAAAAAAATATTTGGGAATCAATCTTAAAAAAAAAAAAAAAAAAAAAAAAAAAGAGGTGAAAGACCTCGAAAAGTACGGAACTCTAAAGAAAGAAATTGAATGAGGCCTTAGACGATGGAGAGGTCCACCACGCCCTGGACTAGACAGAATCAGTATTGTCAACATGGCCCCACTGCCAGGCCTGGGGTTGTGGCTAGAGGTGGAGCCCTCACCTAGCACGTGTGGGGCGCTGGGGTCCATCCTCAGCACCACATAAAAAAATAAATAAAATAAACATATTGGGTCCTATTACAACTAAAACAAAAATATATATATTTTTAAAAATGGCAATATTACCAAAAGCACTATGCAGATGTAATGTGATTCCTATAAAGGTTCCAATGACATTCTTCATAGAAATAGAAAAAGGAATCACGAAATTCACTTGGAAAAATCAGAGGCCCAGAGTAGCCAAAGCAACCCTCAGTGAGAAGAGTGAAGCAGGAGGCGCCACAATACCAGACCTGAAACTATACTACAGAGCCATAGTGACAAAAAGGCACGGTCCTGCCTCCAAAACAGAATGCAGACCAGTCACAGAACAGAGGACACAAAGACAGACCCACAATTGTCTTATACTAGACAAAGGCACCAGAAACATACCTTGGAGAAGAGATAGCCTCTTCAACAAATGGTGCTGGGAAAACTGGAGATCCACATGCAGCAAAATGGAACTAAACCCCCATCTCTCACCATGCACAAGCCCCAACTCAAAGTGGATCGAGGACCTGGGAATTAGACCAGAGACCCTGCACCTAACAGAAGAAAAAGAAGGCTCAACTCTCCATCATGTTGACCTAAAAACCAAATTCCTCAATAAGACTCCTAAAGCACCAGAATCAGTAAATGAGAATCAAACTAAAAAACTTCCTACAGCACAGGAAACAATCAAGAATGTGGAGAGAGAGCCGAGAGAATGGGAGAAAATCTTTACCCCCTGTACCTCAGACACAACATTATCTCCAGGGTATCCAAAAAATCCCAAAAACGTAACCCCCCAAACAAGTAACCCAATCAATAAATGGGCTAAGGAACTGAACAACACCTCCCAGAAGAAGAAATATGATCAGTCAACAAATACATGAAAAAAATGTTCAACACCTCTGGCAATTAGAGAAATGCAAATTAGAGCTACACTGAGATGCCACTGTGCTCCAGTCAGCATGCAATTATCAAGATGCAAGGAACAAGAAGTGTTGGCGAGGAGATGGGGGAAGGCACACTCATCCATTGCTGGTGGGATGCAAATTGGTGCAACCACTCTGGAAAGCAGTATGGAGATTCCTCAGAAAACTTGAAATGGAACAGCCATTTGACCCAGGTATCCCACTCCTTGGTTTATACCCAAAGGATTTTAAATCAGCATACTACAGGGACACAGCCACATCAAGATTCATAGCAGCTCAGTTCACAATAGCTAAGCTATGGAACCAACCTAGGTGCCCTTCAACAGATGAATGGATGAAGAGAATGTGGTACATGTACACAATGGAATATTACTCAGCCTTAAAGAAGAATGAAATTACAGCATTTGCCAGTAAATGGATGGAACTGGAGACTACCATGCTAAGTGTCCCAGCAAACCAAAGGACAGTATACTCTCTGATACGCAGATGCTGACTCACAGTAGGGGGGCGGTGTAGAGGCTCACGGGTTGGAGAGGGTGGAGTGGGGAGAATGGAGGCAAGATGGGAAGAGGAAAGACAGCACTAGGAGCTGGACGTTGTGAGCACGTGACCAGTGTTAACTCCACGTCCTGTTCACCCTCAGGAACGGGAAGTCCTCCTCCGTGTGCGCATGATCTGTCAAATGCACTCTACCGTCGCATTATCACTAAGAGGAACAATTAAAAAATGACAAAATGTATAGGAAACATACCAAACTCATAATCATATTTAGAGATTTTAACATCTTTTAAGAAAAGATCAAGGAAAGAAAAAAAAAAAAAAGATGTGGTGGTCAGGGTGGCCCTAATCTGCCGAAGGCCTTATAAAAGGGAAATTTAGACACAGATACAGACATGCAGAGAGGGAAGGCAAAGAGGGAATCCGACTACTGGATTTGGGACTTTTACTCTCCAGACCTGTGTGACAATAAATTTCTACTTTTTAAACCACTCAGTTTTGCCTGGTGTGGTGGCTTGTGCCTGTCATCCCAGAAGCTCAGGAGGCTGAGGCAGGAGGATTGCAAGTTCAAAGCCAGCCTCAGCAACTGGGAGAGGCCGAAATCAACGTAGCAAGATCCTGTCCCAAAATAAAAAATTAAAAAGGGCTGGGGAGGTGGCTCCGTGGTTAAGCTCCCTGGGTTCAACCCTGGTACCCAAAACAACAAACAAACAAAAAGCCACCTAGTTTGCGGTACTTCTCAGGCCTAGGAAATGACGACACCAGAAGCAATTCCTTCTCCCGCCACCCAGGAGCCTGTATTCCACTCCCCCTAAGAACGTGCCTGTTTTAGGAGCCCCCAGAAGCAGAGCCATACAAATGTGTCCATTGGTCTGGCTCATTGCACTGAGCACACAGTCTTCCAGGGTCATCCACGTTGTTCCACGAGTCAGAAGGTCATTTCTTTTTACCAATTGAAAACATCCCCTTGTGTGAGCAGTTTATTTATCCAATTTTCTGCTGATGGACATGTGGGTTCCCTACCCGTCCGCCCTTGTGAATACTGACGCAATGAACGTGAACAAGGAAGTGGCTGATCAAGGGTTCTTTGGGGTCTGTCCCTGGGTGGAGTGGCTGGGCAGGGGGGCCATTTGCTACTCTCTTCTGTCACTGGGCTTTGGGTGTTTCGCCATGTCTAAGGCATCTCCACCTACCCAAAGCTGAAAACAAAGTCAAGCCTTTTCCTATGTTTTTCTCTGTGAGTTTTATAGCTTTAGAGCTTATATTTAGGTCCATGAACAATTCTTTTGGAACTAATTTTAATGCATCATGTTAAATAAGGGCCTAATTTATTTTTAAAATTTTTTTCTTTCTTTCTCATTCTCGTTCTCCTTCTTTTATTTATTTATTTATTTTATTTGGTACCGGGGATTGAACTCAGGGGCCCTCAACCACTGAGCCCCATCCCCGGCCCTACTTTGTATTTTGTTTAGAGACAGGGTCTCACTGAGTTGCTTAGCGCCTCGCTGTGGCTGAGGCTGGCTTTGAACTTGCAATCCTCCTGCCTCAGCCTCCCGAGCCACTGGGATGACAGGTGTGCACCACTGCACCCGGCTGCAGCCAGGTTTTGAAAATGCTTTTACTATGAAGAGGAAGATCCTTCCCGTTCCTTGTTCACTGGGAGTTTTTACCAAACATGAGTGTTGGGTTTTTGTTCAATGCCATTTCTGTATATAAAATGATCACCTGGTTTTTCTTTCATTGAGCAGAATCGCCTGCCCTTAGCACATCCTTCCATTTCCCCACGCCCTGGCAGCCCCTGTCTGTTTTCTGTGGCTTTGTCATTCTGGGCCTCTGAATAAATGGACTCCTATGACGGACGCGTGGTCTCTCGTGACCGGGTGTGTCACTTTGCGTGTTTTGTGGGCTCCCTCCTGTTCTATCAATGTATCAGCATTTCATTTCCTTTCCCTGCAGGATGATCCCTGGTTGGACATACTCTATTTATTTATTCGTCCCATGACAGACTGTTATTCCCACTTTTTGGGAATGTTGCCAGGTGACCTATTTTTTCCCACTTGTCTTTGGGACACACCTAGGAATAACATTGCCAGGTCACGTGCTCACTCCAAGTTCAACCCCTTGGCTCCTGCTGCAGTGTTTCCCAGAAGGGCTGCAGCACCTTCTACCCCCCCACCCCGCTCGTGTATGAGGGTCCCAGTGTCCCCACGTCTCTCCAACAACCTGCACTGTCTGACGACGGCCTTCCCAGTGGTGTCAAGTGGCAGGATGGTGCATGATGGCATCTTTCTGCTCTGCATGGGGCCCGATAAGTGGGATTTCTAAACCAAGGATTTTGTACATTTTACATCAGGACATACATTATCAATCCATTTTCCAAAGGATCTGAGTTGATTTATACTCTCACAAACTACCTTTGAGAAGACTTGCTTCCCGTCTCGTGCCCAAGCTAGGTTTTGTCCAAGTTTTAAATACAACCTTTGGCAAAGGTGTTTTACTAATTTCAGCTCCTTTATTAATGTAGTCTATTTTTTGCTTTTTAAATTTTTTATGATATTCTTACAAAGGTCTCCCCTATTTCAAATTTATAAATGTAAAAATATTATACAATATATTATAATCTTATGATTATATGATCATAAAATGTAAAAGTCTAGATAGTGATATAATGATATGTGTGGTTTTTAGGGGAAAGAATCTTTTTTTTTTTTTTTTTTTTTTTGGTGCTGGGGATTGAATTCAGGGGCCCTCCACCCCTGAGCCCAGTCCCCAGTCCTAATTTGCATTTTATTTAGAGACAGGGTCTCACTGAGTTGCATAGGGCCTCCCTGTTGCTGAGGCTGACTTTGAACTCACCATCCTCCTGCCTCAGCCTCCTGAGCCTCTGGGATGACAGGTGTAGCCACCACATGTGACTAATTCTAATTTTTTTTTTTTTAAAGCTTCTGATTGGTATGAGTTTTCCTTCCGTCGCAGGGTTTTATTGTTGAAGTACACAGGGTGACTCTCAAGTTCACTTGGAAACATAGAAGAAAAACATCTAGAAAAATTCTGAGGGGAAGAAATGTAACAGGAGACCCAGCCTCTTGTCAAATAGTCAAAGCTGCGGTTGAGGGGGTGCCCTGGCTGGGGCCTTTCCCCTCCCAAGGTTCCTGAGCTGGGAGTTTGGTTCCCAGGGCACAGAGGTGTGGCCCTTTAAAAGGTGGGGCCTGCGGGGAGCCCTGAGGTTCCTGGAGGGCTCCTGCCACCTGCCACACCAGGGGCCCTTGCTGGAGTCCACAGTCTGTTTGGCCTTTCACTTCAAAACTGTGAGCTGAATAAAGGCTTCCCCTCCTCGGGTGGCCTGTGTGAGCTTTGCATCATGGTGACAGAAGGTGACTAATGCAGCGGGCGTGGTACTGGCAGGGGACAGAGAGACCAGTGAAATAAAACCAGAGGCACCGACAGGAGCTCCAACAAGTGGGAAGTGAATAAATGAGAAGAGAGGCGTCTCAGATCACTGCCCGGAACAGACAGCTCAGTAAACGGCCTCAGGACAACTATTTGAAAAAATGATGAAACTGGACCTGTGTGTCACACTAGGTAGGAGGACAGTCCACATGATCCCAGAGTTGACTGCACAAAGGAAACCACCAAGACCAGAGGGAAAGGCAGCACCGTTCTTAAAACACTCACCTGGAAAGGCCATTTTACTGGGCTCAACACCCACAAACCATGAAAGGAAATATATTTAACAAAATAAAAAAAAAAACTTCTAGGTTAAAAACAACAACAACCATAAGCAAATTCAAAACCCAACTGAAAAGAAGGAAAAATGTCTGCGATCACACCAGCCGGGGAAACGAATCCAACTCACTACACCGACCAGGGATAGAACTAAAATCACATCATTTTGGTAAAAATCCCCAAACTTTCTAACATAGTCTGTCGGCAAGACTTGCAGAAGGAGGTGGATATTCTAATGCACCAAAGGTAAGCGTAGAAATAGGTATGAAATCAAGCAGTGGCCATCTGTTAATATTCAAAGTTATACCCATTTTATCCAGCAACTCTAGTTTGGGGCATTTATCCTGTATCTGCCCTGAACATGTCGAATAATATATGCAATGGGTTTGCCTGTGGCATTGCTTGAACAGAAAAAGGCAGCGCACAGTCTTAACATGCACGAGAAAGAGATTCAGAAAAAAAAAATTGCAGCCAGTAGAATATATGCCAGGCTAATTCAGACACCACTTACCTCCCTGCCTCATCCTCACCAAAAAACCACAAAGAAGCTGTTCATTATGGAATGAAATGTAAGCATCTGAGACAACCTGAGAGAGAAAACTGGCGCGGGAGTAGTATGTAAAGCAGGTACTACGTGTGTAAAAGGGGAGGGAGAAGCATGTTCTTCTCTGTTTGTACATATGTGCTTTAAACAGTCTCCTGGGCAGACCCACCGGAACCAACGCAGTCTCTTATTTTGTGTGCTGAGGTGGGACCCAGGCAGTGATAAAAATGGAGTGCAGGGAGCCGGGTGTGGTGGCCCACGCCTGTCATCCCAGGGGCTCGGGAGGCTGAGGCAGGAGGATTGTGAGTTCAAAACCAGCCTCAGCGACAGCAAGGCCCTAAGCAGCTCAGTGAGACCCTGTCTCTAAATAAAACACAAGGGGATGGGGCTCAGTGGTCGAGGGCCCTGAGTTCAATCCCTGGTACAAAAAAAAAAAAAAAAAAAAAGTGGAGTACAGGCTGGGCTGGGGCTCAGTGGTAGAGGCTGGCCTTGCAGGGGGAGGCAATGGGTTTGATCCTGAGCGCCACATAAATAAATAAATAAATAAAGTTAGTATATCAATCTACAAGTAAAAATAAAAAATATATATATTTTTAAATGGAACGCACTCCTAGAAAGGGGCCTGCCAGGCCAACGGATACCTGCGCCGTCATTTTGTCAGGTGTCGTCAAATCCCCCTGCCGTCGTGCGCGCCCACCAGGTAAGTCGAGCGGGTCCGTTCGTCCCAGCATCTCCCATTTTCGGATTTTCACTGAGCTGGTAAGAAATGCCACCCTGGGGTGGGTTTTGCACCATGAGGCGGATCGAGCCGCGCCGAGTGCGTCCGGGCACCTGCGCCTTGGGGCGGAGGCAGCGCAGTGGGCTCTGAGGCGCGCGTCCTGTGACCAAATCGCCACGCTTGCATCGCCCTCCGCAGCTCCCGCAAGTCCCCTGCCACCCGCCGCCCTGATGCCCACGACCACGGGTTTCTGTCCCTCCGGCCTCTTGCAGAAATGCATGTCACGAACCTGCGTGCGGCCTCGTGGCGGGACCTGCCACCCAGCGCGACTTCTGCCGCCGCGGTGTTTCCTCGCCTCCCGTCGCCGCGTGGCTTTGACCTGATTCTCCGTTCAAACGCCGCTGGGCCTTCCTTCCCTGGGAACTGAATGTCGAGTTTCTGCAAGGTCTTGTATTGGGTTTCTGATTTTTCTTCTCGTGTTTGCAAAGCTCCGTGTATATTCATGAGATTAGCCCCCTGTGACAATAAATTTCGAAGGCTCTTTCTCAGTTTGTCACTTAAGGTGTTTTTAGATGAAATTGCTCTTTAATTTTTATGTAGCCACATTTATCCATCCTTCCTTAATATTTCAGACCAAGTCGAGTTAAGGGGCCTTTGATCTGGGCAATGATTTTTTGGATGTGACCCCAAAGACACAAGTTAAAAGAGAAATGGGATTTGCGCAACTCGGAAAGATTCTGTGCAGCAAAGGAAACAAGACTGAAGAGACGACCGACAAAATGGGATAGAATATTTGTAAACCAATCATTTGATAAGAAACTGATATAAAAATATAAAAGGAACTCAGCTTAATACAAGAAAGGAGCTTGATTAAATAATGGGCAAAGAGCTGGGTGAAGAGGTGCAGCCCTGTAGTCCCAGCTTTTCTGGAGGCTGAGGCAGAAGGATCATAAATTTGAGGCCAGCTTGAGACACATAGTGAGACCCTGTTTCAAAATAAAAGTTTTTAAATAATGGGCTGGGGACATAGGTAGCTCAGGGGTACTATATCCCTGGGTTCAAGATACACAAACAGTCAATCGATTTATGAAAAAGTGTTCACCATAGCTAATCATCAGGGATACACAAACTAATACCACATTGAGATACCACCTCACACCTGCTAGAGTGGCTGTTATCAAAAAGACAAGAGGTGGATGTGTGGCGTGCACCCATAATCCATGGACTTGGGAGGTTGAGGCAGGAGGATCACAAGGTCAAGGCTAGCCTGAGCAGCTAATTCAGCGAGACCCTGACTTGAAATTAAAACATAGAAATGGATAAGAATGTAGCTCAGTGACAGAGCACCCCTGGGTTCAGTACCTGTACCAAAAAAAGAGAGAGAGAGAGAGAGAGAGAGAGAGAGAGAGAGAGAGAGAGATGAGAGGTAACTACTGGAGAGAATGTGGAGAAAAAGGAGCCCATGCACGGTGCTGGGGAATGTGAACTCATAGAGCCGTTGTGGAAGACAGTACAGAGGTTCCTCAAAAAATTACAAATATGATTCAGCAGCCTCATCTAGGTACTGACCTAGAGGAAGTGAAATCGGTGTGATATGAGAGATCGGCCCCTCCCTGATCACAGCAGCATTATCCACAACAGCCAAGATGCCTAATCAGCCTAGGGGTCCATCCACAGATGAAGGGACAAAGACTACGGTTGTACGCACACAATACTCTGGTCTTTAAAAAGAAGGGACCTCTGTCGTTTGTAACGTGTTGGAGGATACTATGTTAAATGAAATAAGCCCAGCAGAGTACAGTAGTTTCCCTCATCCGAGGGGACATGTTCCGTCGGCACTGCCAAGCGAAGACAGTCTGTCTGATAACTCAGGTGGCTACTCAGGAACTAAACACGGTGTGGGCGGACATGCTGGACAAAGAGATGATTCCCATCCCAGACGGCATGGTGTCAGATTTCATCAGGTCGCCCAGAATGGCATCCAATGTAAAACTTGTCAATTTCCTACCCATGGAATTTTCATTAAATATATTTGGACCCTGGTTGACCACAGATAACTGAAACCGGAAAGCCAACTATGGCTGAGAGGGGACGGTTGCACTGCGTGACCTCACATGGGGATGTAAAACAGTGTATTTGTTCACAGTGACTCCTAGTCTATTAGCAATCCAGGGAAAACCAAAGAACAAAATAAACCTAAAATAAAACTAGATAACTTTTCATTAAGGTGATCTTTGGAGGTTAAAAATTCATGTATAATAAAAGAATACTGGTATCAGTATCTGGAAACAAAGTGGAAGCAAGCATGTGAATACTGTCACTTAGAAATCATGAAAGGGAAAAACAAATAACAGAAGTACTCAGTGTTTCTCATACGTGACTGAGCTACACATGGGTATTTGAATGAAGGTTTGTCTTAGGATGCACTGATACAAGGTGTTTAAAGATCATGCTAACATTCAATCTAAAAGAATTTTCATCAGTTTTGCTAGTCTCATCACAGAAATGAGGACTTACAAGGTCATTGGAAAAAGACAGATCACAGCAAACCCAGATCTGTCCTACGAAGTTCACTGTTAATACATACAGTAGCAATGATTTTATTATGTATTGTTCCTTATTGGGGACTGAACTGAGGGGGTACTCTACCACTGAGCTTCATTCTGGCCCTTTTCATTTTGAGACAGGGTCTCGATAAGTTGCTGAGGCTGGCCTTGAACTAGTGATCCTCCTGCCTCAGCCTCTCGAGTTGCTGAGATCACCAGAGTGGGCCACTGTGCCAGGCTATGTGTCCACAGTTGACAAGCAGAATAGGTTTCCATTGGCCATGACAACAATAAAAGACTGCATAGGTTTTTTTTTTTCTCTTTTTCTCTCCTCCTCCCTGTTTTTTTTATTTAACTTTATGGCTTCTATCAAGGTACTCTGGTGTTAGGCTTAATGATTATTTATCAATTACTCCTTAAAAACGTTAGATAATTTAATTACAAATCTTTAAAAACTGGACACGATTTCAAATACATAATAGTATCTATCCTAGACTCTAACCCCTGCCATTCCTTAACCTTATGAGAAGTGAATTGTAAGAAAAACTCTCAGAGAAATCAGAAAACTTTATTAATTATATATGGCAAGGGAAGGAAAACTCAAAAGTCACTGTACTGTTCCTGTTTAACAGAATATCCCCTCTAGCACCAAGACTTATCTCTGATTGATAATATGTGAGAAGATTCTATGCAAGTAAAAACAGAAAATGCAATTACATTTTATTGCAAGAAATTTGGAAAACATCTTTTTAACAAAGTTAGCTATTCAAAAGTGTTACCTTAGGCTGTGTCTTAATAGCTCCTTTTCACAAGTGTGAAATTTAATGAAGGCAACAACATTTACAAGCAAGACCAGAATGGTATCTTAATTACTAGCCGCATTTTCTTAGGCAACAAGAGATTAAATGGAAAGAGAAATTAGTTTTACAAATGGCCTCATACATCTTTATGTTACAGCCCCCTCCATCCACTCACAGATGGTTCTGTATCTTGAACTTCCTATTATTGTAGGCAATTTTCCCTTCCTTGGGCACACCCCAATTGATCATAACTCTGAATTACATGTGATTTGGGGATCATTCACAAGGGCTGACGCTGTCCGTCATCACGATTTAATATTTACTGACCACGTGAAATGGGTTCCTCTGTGATCGAGCTCTCCGTGGATGTGAAATAAGATCTACCCAAACCACCTGCCCTGGAACTTGGCCGCCTGCTCACTAGGGTAGTGCAGAGGGACCCCGTTCTCGGATGTGACCAACTCGAGTCCAGTTACTGCTGCCGGCTTCAACAGCCAAAGTCTGGAGAAAATGCCTGATGTCACCATTGCCCGTCTCCTAATGTAATCCACGCTTAAAACAGGGACTTACCAGGGACCACAAGGGATCGCTGCCCTTGGGTGTCTATAAAACTGCATGCACAAAACAGCCCGGAGACTCATCATGGCCAAGTAACACCTCCGGAATGTAACAACTGTAAACCCCAGACAAAATGGTGAAAGCCGCCATCGACCCAAAGGCACTGGAGAGAATCACAAGCAGAAAGATCCCGTTGCGGGGGGTGGGGGGGTGGAGCTGAGTTTTCTGTTTCCCTGTTTGCAAGCATAGATGTCAAGCATATTTTAAAAGTCCACAGTTTTACTTTCTTGCCCCAGAGGATAGATTTCAGAGAAAGTGCAGTAGCTGGAGATGAGGAATGTGCTAAAGGAGCAGAAAAGCCCCCAGTTGCATTTGGTCCAAATCGCTGGCTGCCTTGTGCAGCACACCTTAAGGGTAGACTCCAAGTAGCTCAGATAAGGGGCTAAATGCTCAACTGAGGAAGGGATAAGAGATTCCAGTTTCTCCCCCACAATGGCTGATTTTAGAAAGGAAAAAAAGAATAAAAGAAAAAATGAAAAAAAAAATCAATACTCTTAGGAAGAACAGAATGGAATCCAAAGTCTTTACAATGTATCCTTCGTGTCTAAGATACAATCCAGAGGTCCATCATGTAAGGGTGGGGATGTGGCTCAGTGGCAGAGCTGGGGCCTAGTGTGTGCAAGGTCTGGCTGAGTTCCATCCGCAGTGCCACAGCAGGATACGTGCCTCACATCAACAGAAACAGGTAAGTGTGACCACACCCAGAGACATCCAGCGGGTATAGACCAGGAAAGGACCCCCGACACTGAAAATCACAAGCACCAAATTTAACGGTGATACCTATGTCCAAAGACATAAAGGACAATGAATGGACACTTTAGATTTACAAATTGTATCTTAAGTAAAAATCTACTGGATGGATTAAGTGCTATTTGAGAATAACTGAAGGATATGTGAATCTAAAGACACCAACAGAAACCAGCCAATCCTTTATTATTTATTCATTTGTTTCTTCATCCTAATTTGTTATACATGACAGCAGAATGCGTTTCAATTCATAGTACACATAGAGCACAATTTTTCATGTCTGGTTGTACACAACGCAGTCACACCATTTGTGTCTTCATACACGTTCTTAGGGTAATGATGTCCGTCTCGTTCCACTGTCTTTCCTAGCCAATCCCCCCCTTTTTTTCCTTTTTTACAGCATATGGTCACAGAGAGTGGGTACCTGGGTCCCGTCCTGAGGTGTGCACAGCAGAGGAGTCGATTTCCATTTGAGATCCAGTCCTCTTCCTTTCCCCTTCTCCACCCCATTTCTCTTATTTTAAAAAAATGAACAGACCCTCAGGAACTCACGGACAACATTGGAAGGTGTATCATATAAGTAGCTGGAGTCCCAGGAGAGGAAAGAAAAGCCAGTGGAAAAGAATTTAGCAGGAATGAATAATGGTGAAGACAGATTCAGAGTGAAAGAAACATCAACTGATAGGAAGCTCAGTGAACCACAAAAATAAAAGTCTAAGTGCAACATCATCAAAATGATAAAAACCAAAATTTTTCACATCACCCCACCTCACATCACTCACAAGAGGAGAAGGATCCAAACGTCTTCTGATTCTCATCCGATGCAATGAAGACCAAAGACCAGGAGCAACACCTTTAAAGGCCTGAAAGAAAAAAGATGATTAATCCTGAATTTTACCTCCAGTAAAAACAGCCCCTAAGAAGCAAGGCCCAATGAAGACATTTATAGTTGAAAGAAAATTCATGCCGACAGACCTGTATTACAAGAAAGGCCAAGGGGAGATGGACAGGCCAAGGCGGGACTCCAGGGGGAGACGCAGGTGTTCACACAGAAGCCAGGAGGACCAGCAGTGGTGAACATGGAGGGGAATATGAAAAGCCACAGTGTTCCATCGACCTCGTTAAAATGTACAGAACTATAAAAGCAAAATCATCACATGGTATAAAGGGAGTTAATCACACTTTAAAACAATCCCATGGTAAAGCACAGGAAGGGAAATGGAGTAAATGGGACTCTGTGACTCAGGTTTCCTACACAGACATGGACTTGCATATTCTTCTAGCTGTAGGTGGGCACAGTGCCTCTTATTGTCTATCTGGATGAGGGCTGAGGAGGGGACCCAGGGCCTCCCAGTGTCCCGCCAGCGCCCAGCCGAGTGCCCCGGGTTCCATATGCTGCGGTTCCATATGACCGACTCGGCCGTCAGGGACATCCTACAGCAGCCACCAGAAAACCTGCCAAGAGCAAGAGTTAGGATGCGGAGAGAGAAGAGTGAAAATAACGAAAACAGCGACAAAGACCCCATAAAACAGGCGCCGGACAATAGTCACGCTGACCACCAGTGACCCGAACAGGCCATAGTCGGAGGCTGTCAGCATGGACTGGAAACGAACAAAAGCCAGCTGAGTGCGGTGACAGAGGAAGCCAGGATGCAGGTGACGGGGAAAGGCACCATTGGGAATCGCGAAAGTGGGAGTGGGAGGAAGGAGACGCTGACTGGTGTCAGGTAAGACTGACACGGGGACAAAGTCCCACCAAGGCAGGAGAGCAGCGCCCATTGTAACAGGAGCAGGAAGGTGCAGAGGGGACACCCGGGGGCAGACGTAGGGACAAGTGGAAATTCAAGTAAGAAAACGCCACTTGGGACAGGATATGTTTTAGTCAGCCTTTTTGCTCCTGTGACAAAAGACCTGGCCACAGCAGTCGTAGAGGAGGGAGAACTGACTTGAGGGCTCACGGTTTCAGAGGCCTCAGTCCACAGACGGACGACTGCCTTCCTCGGGGCTCGAGCTGAGGCTGGACTTCACGGTGGCAGAGTGTGACATGAGGACCAGGAGGCAAAGACTCCACTCTCCAGACACCAAACACACACCCAGGAGGCACACCCCACGTCCACCGTCCCCAGCCCCCCACTGCCCCCACGACCACCCGGCTAATCCACCAGGGACCAGTTCAGCCATCCGGCCAAGACTCTCATAATCCAATCATGTCTCCTCTAAACCTTCTCGCCTTGTCTCGCATGTGAGCTTTTGGGGGACACCTCACATCCAAGCCATAACACCATCCAAAAAACAAAATCTCAGGAACAAATTTAACATGCTTTAGACCTGTTAATCAAAACTATGAAACCGTGCTGAGGGAGATCAAAGGACCTAAAAAATGGAGAGATATACTATGTTAATGAAGTGGGAATTTCAATATTCTAATGAGGTCAGTTCTCCCCAAATGCATTAGTAGGTTCAATGCAATTTCACTCAAAATCCCAGCAGGCTTGTTTCTGTAGGAATTGATGAGCTCTTTCTAAAATTCATATGCAAATGAATGGTCCATATCACTCTGAAAAATAAACAAGATGGATTGATTTCAAGACTGCTACGAACTTACAGTAAGGAAAGCTGTGTGTTATGACCGTAAGGATAGAGACATATGAACGCTGCATATGCAAGTACAACAAAACGAACTTCAACCCTTACTTTGTGCTACAAAAATTTACTTGAGATGGCTCGAAGGCCCAAATAGAACAATTAAAACCACAAGCTCTCCAGGAGAAAACCCTTTGCAACTTGAAGGTATGAAGAGATTACTTAGGACACCAAAAGTGTGAATCATAAGGTCTAAAATTTTGATAAGTTTTAATTGGTTAAAATTAAAACTTTTGTATTTTAAAAATCATTACATGAATCCTACATTAGGTAAATTGCACAAAAATCTAAGAACGCATATGCAGAATATATTAAAAACAAACCCGACACCTCAATTTAAAGAAGGCGACACAATTTTTTAAAAAATGGGTGAAAGAGTTTAACAGATTCTTCACAAATGAAGCTATGTGAATGGACAACAATGATATTAATTATTCGAAAAATTCAATTAAATCCACAATGAGGAAGCACTACCCACCTGTCAGAGAGTTAGAAGTTAAAAAGATCAAGAACACAATGTTGATGAGTTCACGGACTGACCAAAGGCTCACGTGTTTCCGTAGGAGCATAACGTGCAACTAAGATTTTTGAGAATTATTTGGCAGTTTCTTGTTGTCGTCAATCGCACTTCCATACAGTAGAAAGGAGGGCAGATGTCACAGGAAAACAAGGGGCTTTATTTGTAAGAGTCAAAATCTGGAACCAACTCAGATTCCTATTAACAGTAACGTGGATAGATGGGGGCCTGTTTCCCATGCTGGACGAGTCTAGAGCAACGAGGATGAGCAAAGTGGATTCCAGGAGAAGAGTCTGCCAAAGCAACGGGCACCACCCACCATCCAACCCCAGGTGAAAGGTGAGCGTACAGGTGGAAGGGCATCACATCTGGGCGGTCAGCTCACCTGAGATCGTTGTGCAGTGGACGGCAGAGTCTTAAGAAGTACAAGGTGAAGACATCAGTGGAACTGCAAAGGGGAAAAGAAGACATATCCACCACTTAAAATTTTTAAGACACCTCTTTCGGTTCTTTTATCGAGCCCCATCCCCCCAAATCCCTGAGAAGGTGGAAGGTTTTTGAACAACATACATGATGATCTTGATCTAATAGCCACAGAGCACCCCGACCAAAACCTGGAGAAAACACATTTTTCAAAAATGGGAAATTCATAAAAATGTCACATATAAAGAAAACCTGGAAAAAATTGATAAAAGTCAGAGTTAGGGCTCTGTATGACAAACTGTTCAATAAGTGGCGCTAAAACTATTGGTTTCCATGTGGAAAACAACACACAGATATTAGATCCCTGTACTTGGCCCCCAAGTTAAGTCCAGGTAGATTAAAGACCCAAATGTAAAGTGCTAAACTTATATTTGGCGGGGCTGTACTGGGGATTGAACTCAGGGCACTTTACCACTGAGCCACGTCCCCAGCCCTATTTCGTATCTTATTTAGAGACAGGGTCTTACTGAGCTGCTTAGGGCCTCACTGTAGCTGAGGCTGGCTTTGAACCCGCGATCCTCCTGCCTCAGCCTCCCCAGCCGCTGGGATTGCTTTTTGAGACTGGCCATCTCCTGGGTGAGGGGGCATCTTCCTGTGGTTTCCTTCTTCTCCTTTCTTCTTTCCTCTTTCTTTTCTTTTCCCCCTTCCTTCCTTCCTCCCTTTCTTCCTTTCCTACAGGGGATTGAACCTGGTGGCACTTTACCACTGAGCCATATCCCCAGACCCTTTTATTTTTTAATTTGAGGCAGGGTCTTGCTAAGTTGCTGAGGCTGGACTTGAACTTGCGATCTTCTCATTCACAAGCTTTTTTTTTTTTTTTTTTTTTTTTGGTGGGGAGGGGTGTGGTTCTGGGGATGGCTCTCAGGGCCTCCTCCCTGCCAGGCAGGCACTTCACACTGAACCCCATCCCCAGCCGGGAGACACAGCTCATGTGATGTGCATGTCAATAATCCCGACTACCCACTGGGCTTCAGGCAGTAGAAGTCATACCTCTTAGAGAACCCAGCAGCAGGAGGTGTAAATGTGGGTGGATGGCAAGGCCAGCCTGATGTCCATCACGGACTGCATCAACTCCAGCTGACGCTGGGCAAGTTTCTCGGGGTTGACGTCACCCTGGTAAACTGGGCAGATGGAAACAGCACTCCAGGGGGTGGGTGCAGCCCTTGTCTTAATAGGATCAGCCTAGCAGCAGGAAGCAGCAGGCTCTCTGGGCAGACGTGGAGATGGACTTCCCACAGAAGCGGAAGGTTCTGAGCCAGGTGCAGCGGTCCCAGGTTGGCGGATGGCGTTAGCTGTCTGGTCCCACGCATCTGAAAGACCAGGGTCTCCAGGGAGTGTGCTACTTTCTCTAGCAGGACTCGGAGGTGCCCAGGACTCGTTTCTTTTATTGAGAATTTCTTTGGTACCAGCTGCTTTAGCTGGATGGTCTTCAGAGCCTGGGACAGACACTTTATGTTTGATTCCCTAAGCGGACTTGAACTCAGTGAGCGTCTTCAAGAGGGTCTGGGTCCTCCAGAAAAAATAAATAAATAAATAATAATAATAATAATAATAATGAATGTCTGAAAAAAAGGATGTCGGTGGAGTTTGAGGCAATATACTCTCATATTTTGCCAGTGTAAGTGTAAATTTGGGCTGTCTTTATGGAGAATAATTAGGCAAAATCTGTTAAAATTACAAATACACATCATCACCTCCAGCCGTGCTGGCAAACTGAGCTGGGCTCACAAGAGCTGGCTGCACCAATAACTTAAGAAAAATGGCAAAAGCAGCCCGCAACCCACAGAAATACCTTTTGCTTGCAGGAATCAGGGACGGCTCTCGGCCTTAAGGGTCCATTGGAAAAAGAGAGCTTGCACCTGGATCCTTGTATTTGATTTATTTTTTTAGTTGTAATTGAACACAATATCTTTAATCTATTTATTTACTTAAATGTGGTGCTGAGGATCGAACCCAGGGCCTTGCACATGGTAGGCAAGCGCTCTACCGCTGAGCCACAACCCCAGCCCCAGGCCACCCCCACCTGGGAGGCCCACAAAGGGAGGTTCCATGGAGTGCTCTTTCCAAATAAGGCAAGGGTTCAGCCTGCAGGGGGTTGAGTCTGACTTCATGATGTCTGTGGTCAGCAGATTGACTGACGTCTTGGAAGGCCACGCCCATCTCAGGTGCTGTGTGGGATCGCAGGCAGAGAGAGTGAAAAGGACATGTATGTCACACAGCCCAGTCAGCGCAGAACGTTTAGTCCAGTCCCCTCCTGTGCTCCAATGCTGGCAGCTCTCACACAGCCCATGGCTGGCTCATGACAACACATAACTCTTTGACTCAAGTCCACATTTAGGAACTGCTCTCACAGTTACACATACACGCATGTGGAACATTCCTGTAAAAGGTTATTTACTGTAGGAATCTTGAAATAGCAACTGTTGTATATGACCCAGTGACTACCAATAGTAGACGAGTTAAATTATGGTGAATGTACACAACAGAGAGGCAGCAATACAAAATGAGGAAGCCCATCGCCGTCAATGGCTCTAATGTAAACTCCAATAGCATGGGGTTTTTTATTTTGTTTTACAGAAACAGAAAACCCCTTGTAAAATGCATATGGAAACTGAAGGAACTCTGCACAGCCAAAAGAGTCTTGGAAAAGAGAGCAAAGTTGGAGAGCTCACATTTCTTGATTTCAAAACTTATTACAAAGTTACAGTAATCAAAACAGTGTGGCACAGACATACAGACAGACCTGTATTGCCATGGTGGAAGCCCAGAAACACACCCTTGCCTGTGTGATCAAACAAGTTTTGACAAGAGTGCCAAGACCATTCAATGGGGGGAAGGAGTCTTTTAAGCAAATGGTGCTTGGAAAGCTGAATGTACAAACAGAGGAATGACATCAGACCCTTCCCTCACACCATAGAGATGAATTAACTCAAGATGGATCAGAGGCCTGCATGTGTGATAGTGAGTTTGGCGATACTTTCTTGAATGTAACACCAAAGGCAGAGGCAATGAAAGAAAAAAATAAACCAACTGGATTTCAGGAAAACCGAAAATCAAATACAGTAAAATTTACACCTCCTGCTGCTGTGTTCTAAGAGGTACATAGAAGAAAACAGGAACAGGAACATTAGGAGAAAACATTTCCGAATTATATAATCAGGGCGGGGACAGTGGCTCATGCCCATAATCCCAGCAATTCTTGAAATGGAGGCAGGAGGATCATGAGTTCAAAGCCACCCTCAGCAAAAGAGAGGCGCTAAGCAACTCAGTGAGACCCTTTCTGTAAATAAAATACAAAACAGAGATGGGGACGTGGCGCAGTGGTTGAGTGACCCTGAGTTCAATCCCCAGTACCCAAAGGAAAAAAAAGAAAAGAGGTTAATATTCAGAATATGTACAGAACTCCTAATATTCAATAACAACAAAAAAGCTAAATTTAAAACTCGGTAAAGAAGGGCTGGGGATACAGCTCCATTGGTAGAGTGCTTGCCTCACATGCACAAAGCCATGGGTTCAATCCCTGGTAACTAACACACACACACACATACACACACACACACACACATACACACACACACACACATACACACATACACACATACACACATACACACACATACATATACACACATACACACACACACACTCACACACAGGGCAAAGATCTTAAATAGATATTTTCTCCAAAGATCTACAAATGGCCCAAACAGCAATATGAAGATGCTTAATATCCCTAATCATTAGTTGAATGAAATCAAAACTACAATGAGATGCCTCACACCTATTACTATGGCTACTGTCAAAAAGCCAGAAAATTACACGCAAGAGCAAGGACGTGAACCATCAGAACCCCCTTCATTGATAGTACAAAGGCACAGCCACTAAGGAAAGCAGTGTGACGTTCCTCAAAAAATCAAAACCAGAGTTACTACCCAATGCTGCAGTTCCACTTCTTGGGTACATCCCCATATTGAAAGCAGGTGTGTTAGCTTTCCATCACAATTTTAAAAAGCACACAAGAAAACTTGAGATGATTAACTTATAAAGAGATCAAGTTCATTTTGCTTATGGTTTTAGAAATTCCAGCCCAGGACCGACTGTCCCCATTGGCTTTGGGGACATCACAATAGGAGCACACGGTGAAGTGAGTCTGCTCCCACCACAAGCCAAGGAGCAAGGAGGCTGAGGAGGGGCAGGGTCCCGCAGTCCCTTTCAAGGGCACACCCTCAGTGACCTGTCTTCCTTTTACTAGGCCCTACCTCCAACAGTGCCACCTGGGGACATGCCTGTGTCACCCGGGCCTTTGGAGGACATTAAAGATCCAAAGCAGAGCAGCAGTGCCCCAGAGAGGTGTCTGTACACCCACGGGCACGGCCACCCTGGCCACAACCGCCGGCGTGTGAGAGCAGCTGTCCGCAGTGGCTGGACAGGAGGAGGGTGTGTGGTGTGAGCAGCTCTCACCCGACCCCGGGGGGCTGCGCGGACACTGAGGCTGTAGGCCGAGTGGGATGAGCCGGTCACGAAAAGGGACAAGCTCTGCTTCCACTCAGGTGGAGTCCGTGGAGGGATCCAGTGACACAGAGAGAAGGAGGGTCATCAGGGACTGGGGGGAGGGGAGAATGGGGCTCCTTATTAATGGGTGCAGAGTTTCGGTTTTGAGGAAACGAGTCCTGGAGCTGGATCCTGACCCTGGTTGTACATGACACAAGAACGGAACCCTGCTGGATTGCACACTCTACAGGGACCAGCTCAGAGAAAAATACCTGCAGGACTTGGGGTTGGCCGTCTTGTCCTCCCAGGCAGGTCCGGCTCTTCTTGCCCATGATGGCTCTGCTGAACGCCTCCCAGCTGCCTGGGCCGACCACCAGGTCACAGCTGCAGATCCAGAGAGGCAACGAGGCAACCGGTCTCCAGAGACTACTCCCGTTTGCCATTTCACCGCTGGCAAGGGACGTGCCTGGTTTGGATTTCACTACAAGCTCTCACTTGTCCACCTTCACAGTCTGTCACAAAGCCTGGTTTTGCTCAGTCTCCAACGCTCCTTTGTGACTTTCATTTTCCAAGCAACTCCAAGCAGTAAAGGCCAACTTGTTTGGTAAAGGTGCGGTAACACACACTAGAGTTCTCCTCCTCTGCCTGAACCATGTCCCCTCAGTTCTTAGGGGGGTTAGGGAGGGCAGCAGAATACACAGACACTGGAATGGCTGGATGTATTAACGTGGCTGTGTGACCAATGTGGTCCTGCAATCTGTACACGTGGAAAAATAAGAATTCATGCCCCATTTGAATTAAATGTGTGATATGTCAAGATCATTGTATTGTCTTGAGCAACCAATAAAAAGAAAGATAAAACAAAGAAAAAAGATGAGACACATGATGGTGTTTATATCATAACTATGTTGAAAACAAAAGATAGGGAGAGCTGGGCGCTATGGTCCTCGCCTGAATATTCCAGCTACTCAGGAGGCCAAAGCTGGAGGATTGCGAGTTTAAAGCCAGCCTGGGCCACTTGGTGACATCCTGTCTCAAAAATAAAATAGAAAGGGCTGGGGATGTGGCTCAGTGTGGGGTGTTGGCCTAGCATGTGCAGGGTCTTTGGTTGAATAGCCTGTACTGCAAACTGACACACAAAAAAAACAAAGGAAGACATTTTTGTTTAGATAAGAAAAAATTTCCAAAAGGATATAAAGACATGGATGGCATTATTTTCTGTAGGAATCAAGACTGCATACTCTTGTGTACATTTTGAATTGTGAAACATTATTGTATTACATATTAGAAAATAGATATGTGCTTTAAAAAACCCCTCTTCAGTGAAAATAAACATACAGAAGTCATCTTCATTTAAAACTAGCTAGTAAGCCACTAGTTTGTCATCTGAGGTTAAATAAGGACTGCTTATAAATCTCTCTCATTTTCACAATCTTAATTTCCTGAACTATTAAGCAAACCTAGCCTACAATTATCTGACAAATGAGAAAAAAAAATAATAAATACAAACCACCACTAGCTAATGTTTATTCCAAAAATGCAAGCACAGCTCAACATAGAAAATCTAGTAACAGAAGACATCGAACTAACAAAAGAGAACAAACATTACCTCAGAAGAAAAAAGCCAGAAAAGGCATTTTGTAAAATACAACACTAAATAATGACAAAAACTCAAACTAGGAAAAGAACACCTTTACTAAGGGACAGCTACCAAAAACCTACAGCAGCCGTAAAAGAGACTCCTAAAGCATTCTTTAAGTCAAGATCAAGATCAAGCCTTTCACATCTGCTTTGCCAGGCTGCAGGCAATTTAAGGAGGCAGTAGAGTATACTGGTTAAAAACTCAGGCTGCCAGGCGCCGTGGTGCACGCCTGTAATCCCAGCAGCTCAGGAGGCTGAGGTAGGAGGATCATGAATTCAAAGCCAGCCTCAGCAATAGCAAGGCACTAAGCAACTCAGTATGACCCTTCTCTAAATAAAATACAAAATTGGGCTGGGATGTGGCTCAGTGGTCAAGTGTCCTGGAGTTCAATCCCCAGAAAAACAAATAAACAACAACAACAACAAAAAAAACAATCCCAAACTGAGGTTGTGGTACCAGGTTGCCTGAGTTCATGTTCTGGCCAGCTGAGTAGCCTTGAATTAGTTAATCATCTTTCTATTTCTCAGTATGCTTACTTTTAAAATACACAGTAGTACCTACACCTCATGTGTCATCTTAGAGAATTAAATATGCTAAATCATTCAAAGCCACTTAGAACACCCAGCACATTCTAAGTACTGAATAAATAAGTAGATGAAAAAACACTGTTTTCCTAATTCTTAATTTCTTTAAGACAGACTATTTTTAAAGCAAAATTAAAAACAGATGTATCTGTGAGGTTTTAAGGACAGGATGAAGGAGAAAGAGGTGTACCTTTGTAAGTTCCTTCCATTCTATGTGAAATAGTATGATTTAATTTGATGGTAGACTGATTATTTATAGATCATGTTTTTAATGTTAGAGTAAACACTGAAAAATAATGTTGGTAGATTTAACCCAATTATTTTTCCAACCTTTTTTATTGTAAATGGTCTAACATTCACCTTAAAAGGCAGAGAGGGGCTGGGTTGTGGCTCAGCAGTAGAGTGCTAACCTAGCGCGTGCGAGGCCCTGGGTTCGATCCTCAGCACCTCATAAAAATAAATAAATAAATAAAAACAAAGGTATTGTGTACAACTAAAAGAAACAATTTTTTTAAAAAAGGCAGAGATTGTCAGACTAGATTAAAATGCAATATCTAACTACACAATGCACACAAGATACTATTGATGTAAAAGTAGGTTAAAAGCAGTAACAAGAAGATAACATGTAAACACATCATGAGAAAGCTGGAATGGCTGCATTAATAGCAGGCAAAGTAGACTTCAGAAGAAGAAATTTCAAGGATAAGGGAAATATCAAGCATAAAGATTCATCATGACAAGAATAATTAAGAAGACAACAGTCCTAAAGGTGTATGCACCTACTAACAAGACCTCAAAACACATGAAGCAAAAATGCAAAACTGGGCTTCATACAAGTTTCAATAAATTTGAAAGAATTAAAGTCATACCCAATATATTCTTAGGTTATAACCAAGTTTAACTGGAAATTAAAACAAAAAAATATGGAGAGAATGTGCAAATATTTGGTAATTAAACAATACACTTCTAAGTAATCCAAAGATCAAAAAAATTGTAAGAAAATTAGGAAATATTTTTAAGTGAATGAAAATAAAAACATTAAAAAGTGTGAAATGCTGCTTAAGCAGAGTTTAGAGATTAATTTATTACTTTAAATGCTTCTACTTGAAGACATGTAAAGTCTAAAAGAAATTATAGAAGTTTTAACCTTTAAGCAAATACTAGGAAAAACTATAACGGAATCCCTGGTAACACACACACACACACACACACACACACACACACACACATACACAATGGGCAAAATGACTAAAAAAGTGTCAAAATCAATTATATAAAAAACAGTAGAGAAAAATCAAAGAAAACTTTTTTTTATTGAAACAATCAATAAAATTGACAAACTCTATTCAGACTGATTTCGCTTTTACCAACATTTTCCTGATGCTCTTAAACAGTGTAATGAAACACAAACAAGAAATAAAAATCATAAAGACTGAAACAAAGATAGAAATCATCCTTATTCATAGAAAACATTATTTATGTGGAAAATTGTTAAAATACTACTATAATTGAGTCCACCAAGGAAAATATATAAAAATCAACCATAGTTTTATATATTATCCTTCAAAATTAAAAAAAAAGATTTAAATAGCATCTAAAAATATGAAATACTTCAGGATAAATATAACAAAATATTTCAAAGCCTGTACTCTATAAGCTATAAAAGACTGCAGACAAACATTAAAGAAAACCTAAGTAAGTGAAAAGATGTACCATTCATGAAGATTCATAACTGGCAAAAAGTATTTCCTGTCTTCTACTGCCTTTGGTGTTGACTTAATTTTCTTTTTATAGGGCTTTGGGATGTAAGGTTAGGTCACTTACTCAATGGCTTTGTTTTTTTAATGAATGAACTCAATGCAATGAACTTTCCTCTTAGCACTGCCTTCATAGTATTCCAGAGATTTTGATGTGCTGTATCAATGTTCTCATTTACCTCTAAGCATTTTTTTAAATCCCTAATTTCTTCTGCTATCCATTTGTCATTCAATAGTGTATTATTTGGTCTCCAGGTGTTAGTGTAGCTTCTGTTTTTATTTTATCGTTGACTTCTAATATCATTCCATTGGGATCTGATAGAATGCAGGGTTTTATCTCTATTTTTTTTTTTTTTTGTATTTGCTAAGAGTTGCTTTGTGGCATAGTATATGGTCTATTTTAGAGAAGGATCCATGTGCTGCTGAGAGTATATTTGTTCATTGATGGATGAACTATTCTATATGTCTGTTAAATCTAAATTATTAATTGTATTTTTAGTTCTATGGCTTCTTTAGTTTTTGATTTGAAGATCTATTGACTATGAGAGAAGTATGTTGAAGTCACCCAGTATTATTGTGTTGTGATCTATTTGATTGATATGTGACGGGTTTGTTTGATGTACATAGCTGCTCCATTATTTGGGGCATAAATATTTACTGTTGTTTTGTTTTGCTGATGTATAATTTCCTTAAGAAGCATGAACCGTCCGACTCTGTCCCTTCTGATTAACTTTGGCTTGAAGTCCACTTTATCTGATATGAGGATGGAGACCCCTGCTTGTTTATGCCATTCATGTGATATTTTTTTTCCCTGTTCTTTTACCTTCAGTCTGTGGATGTCTTTGTCTATGAGGTGAGTCTCTTGGAGATAGCATATTATTGGGTCTGTTTTTTGGTTGATGAGTTTAGATCATAAACATCAAAGGTTATTATTGATATGATCTGTATTCCCAGTCATTTTGGTTTATTTCTAGCTTTTAATTTGAATCAGTTTCTTCTTTGCTTAACTATTCCTTTAGTGTAGTCCTTCCCCTTGCTGGTTTTCAATTTTGTTTAATTTCATCTTCACGGCATATTTTGTTGAGAATGTTCTGTAGTTCAGGCTTTTTATTTGCAAATATTTTTGGAGGGTGGGGTAACCAGGGATTGAACTCAGGGGCACTCAACCGCTGAGCTACACCCCCAGCCCTATTTTGTATTTTATTTAGAGACAGGATCTCACTAAGTTGCTTAGCACCTTGCTTTTGCTAAGGCTGGCTTTGAACTCACAATCCTCCTGCCTTAGCCTCCCGAGCCACTGGGATTAGAAGCATGCGCCCCTGCAGCCAGCTGTGAATACTTTTAACTTTTGTTGATCATGGAAGATTTTATTTCATCTTTTAATCTCAAGCTTAATTTTGCTGGATCTAGGATTCTTGGTTGGCATCCATTTTCTTTCAGAGCTCGATATGTTATTCTGGGACCTCCTAGCTTTGAAGTCTGGATTGAGAAATCAGCTGAGGTCCCCTTTTCCCACTCCTATAGTTAATCTGATATTTTTCTCTCACAGCCTTTAAAATTCTATCCTTATTCTGTATGTTTGGCATTTTTATTATAATGTGCCTTGCTGTGGGCTAATTGCAATTTTGTACACTTGGGGTCATGTAAGCCTCTTGTATTTGATTTTCCATTTCATTCTTTACGTTTGGGAAATTTTCTGATATTATTTCATTGAAAAGATTGTGTATTCCTTTGGCTTATATCTCTGTGCCTTCATCTATCCTGATAAATTTTAAATTTGGTCTTTTCATGTTATCCCATGATTCTTGGAAGTTCTGTTCATGGTTTCTTGACATCTCTCCGTGGCAAACTTTCAAGATTATATATTTTGTCTTCATTGCCAATTGGTCTGGTCTGTTGGTGATGTTTTCTATTGAATTTTTAATTTGGTTTATGGTCTCCTTAATTTCAAGAATCTTTGCTTTTTTTTTCTTCTTTTCAGAATCTCTCTTTATTGAAGTAATCTTTCACTTCCTGTATTTTCTGATTTCATTCCTTATAGTCTTTTACTTCACAGGTCAGTTTAACCATGTACATTCTAAACTCCTTCTCTGACATTTCTTCCACTGCGGTGTCAATGGATTTTGTTGTGGTAGTATCTTGGTTTGTTTTTTAATTTTTTTCTTAGTTGTTGATAGATCTTTATTTACTTATACATGGTGCTGAGAATCGAACCCAATGCCTCACACATGCCAAGCAAGTGCGCTACCAATGAGCCCCAGCCCCAGCATCTTGGTTTGTTTGGGGCGATTTGTTCCCATGCTTTTTCACGTTGTTTGTGTGTCTACCCATTTACCAGTATGGATCTGAGGCAGTAGAGTTTCTACGCTGTGGATTTATAGTGTCCCTGAAGTTTTCTGGTACCTCACTGTTTAGGGGGAGACAAATAACAACGACCAATGCAAACAATATACAGCATTAGACCAAAGAGTTTCTTTTTTTTAATTTTATTAGTTGATGATGTATCTTTATTTATATGTGGTGCTGAGAATTGAACCCAATACCTCACACATGCCAAGCAAGTGCTCTACCACTGAGCCACAACCCCAGCACCCAGACCAAACAGTTTCTACTATAATATCTACAATGTTAATTATCATAATAAACAGAAATGTTATGATCAATTATTACCTACAATAAAAACAGCCAGTTTACAAAAGGGTTTATAGTTTCAAATGGTGGACAAGGAGAGAATAGAAGTGATATAAGATGTGATGAGGGCTGGGGATGTGGCTCAAGTGTAATGTGCTTGCCTGGCATGCGCAGGGCGCTGGGTTCGATTCTCAGCACCACATAAAAAATAAAGATGTTGTGTCCACCGAAAACTAAATAAATAAATAAATATTAAAAAATTCTGTCTCTCTCTTTAAAAAGAAAAGATGTGATGATTATAAGGGAAGAGAGAAGTAAAAAATTAGAGAAAGAGTGAAGAAGAGACCAGTTAAAGTTGGTGTTAGAAGACAGAATCAAGGGAAACAGGTAGGAGGAAAAAATAGACAAACTAAAAATTTTTTTAAAAATTAAAATAATACAAAACAAAACTAGAATATACTAATTGAACATTTGAATTCACCAAAAAAAAAATGCTTGAAAAGAGAAAAGTACATGAAAATGTATAAATATCCATGAATCATTAAGATAATAATTAAACAAAGGAAAAGAATTTTTAAAAAAGGAAAAGAAAGAAATCTTGATGAAAAGTTAAAAGAATTTTTTCTTTTGGAGTTCAAAATATTCTCAGCTTCTCTTCTCAGCAGTCTTAGATAGGGTCCTCTGGAGTGTGATGCTGAATCCTCTGGATTGCTGGAATGAGAGGTAATCCTGTAAATTCCTGGAAGTGGGATTTAGTCTTAGGTGGGCTGCAGGCTCTTCTCTAAATGTCAATTAGTCTGGAGATTTTAAATCAGTGCACCTCAGTGCCCAGTACTTGCTGGCCCACGTTGGAGGACTACACTCCCTGGATCTCACCTGGGTTCCACTCCTATGGTGGGGGAGTCAATTCTTGGTCTCACATCACCTTCAGACCCCATGTTTCCTGGTCCTGGGTTCAGTCTCCAAAGAATCTCTCCTGCCCCAGCCCTTCTGAGTTCCTGGCCAGATGCGTTTCTCTCAGCCTGTCTGGCAAGCAGCTGGATAGGAGAGGGAGCAGTAGAACTGGGTGGGTTTCCACCACCAGTTGTTCCCTGTGTAAACCTCTCTCCACTGTTGATTTTCTTGGTCACATAAAGACTCTGTGTTGTGCGGTGTGTGTTTACCAGGCCTCTACTTCTGGCCAAACTTGGGTTTGCCAGCAATCAGCTCTCTCAAATGCCAGCCTCTGCATGTGGCTGCAATATGGTTCCTTCCCTGTCCTCTGCTCACTGTCTGGAGAGATGGCAGCTTCTTTCCCCGCAAACAGATATCATGCAGCACATCTTTCAGGTTTGTTGGGCGATGTCCAGACACACCTCAGGCCTCCCAAAATGTGGGTTCCTTTAATTCCCTTATCTCTCTGCTGTGCTCACAGAGGGTTCCGCTCTGAGTGGTGCTTCTGGCCTGGCATGGCAGTGGCTGTGCTGCTAGGGATTTTTGCCTTATTTTATTATATCCAACCTCCTGTGACCCCTGTCTGCCTTGAATGTCCAGTTTTAAATTCCAGTAGAGCCCCTCCCCTTTTTTTTGCCCACTTTGTGGAGAAACTGTCTGTCTGCTCTCTTGGTTTCACACTACAGAGCAGCCTGGAACATGACCCCCTCTATCCTGCCATCTTGCTTTTCAGGGTTTACATCTTAATTTAAATTATGGCACCCGCTCTCTGGAAACTTTTAAAAAGGTTCCCATTCACTGAACATCTATTATACATCAGGTAACGTGTAACAAAGGTACTTTATTTGCTTCACACCCTTCATTCCTTTAAACAAATCTGTTGTACACAGATCTGTCTCCTTTTTCAGATCCATCAACTGAGCATCTGAGAGACATATGTACCTTGAGTTGGAAGAGCCAAGATTCAGGCCAGGTCTTTCTACTCTAAGGACCAACCTTGCCTTTCTCATAGTGGCACAATATTATGTTCTACGCTTTTATGTTCCATAAAATTAAAGCATTCTTGGAAATATTCCTAGTTTTTGTGGAAATACTTTCAATGAAGATCATCCTGGAAGGGAAGAATGGGGGGAAAAATGGGAAGACAAAATGCTGAGTAAACAAAGCAAATGAAGCCATAGATCCTAGAAAAGTGTGCAAAAACATGAAACGATGCATGTGAATTTTGGCGGTTCACAAATTTCCTGGGAGCCTCACTAAAACGTCTTCAGACCCCAGATAAAGGACCCTTACTTTCTGGGGGACGCTCTTGGACCAGAGCTGTGTTGTATCAACTGGTGCAATAAGTGTTTCACCCACTGCGTCAGTCCAGGAATCTTTTGGTTTGCCTCAGTAAATCCACTAGCATTTGTACTGTAAGGAGCTATTTACTCCACAATTACATACAAGGGGAATGGTGAACTAATGCTTGTGAGAGGCCGTTTTAGTTCACCTCTGTGGGGGACCAGCAGTCGGGGCAAGGACCTGCGAGGACAGCGAGTTTCTGGGCATCGGGAACAGCCTCCTGCGGCCTCCAGGTCGGCAGAACCGGGAGGGTGCAGACCCCGCAAGGCCGGCTTCCAGAGCCCGTCAGAAGTCTGCAGGGAGGACTGAGGAAGTGAGGGGCAGCTAAGAGGGGCTCCTCTCGGAGCAGGGAGAGTACAGCACTAACAGTCGCAAAACGCCTTCCAGGGAACCCACTGAAACACTCACCGGAAAGCGTAGGCTGCACACGTGCCTAGAGCGCCGGCCGCTGGTGGGAGGAGTCACTGAAAGCAGGCAGGCTTGCGCCCTCCTCCCGCGCAGGCGCAATAGAAGGCACTGGCTCTCCAGCGCGCTGCGTAGATGCAGGGGAGGCCTCGTGCGCCCCTTGGGGCGTGCAACAGGGCGGAGCTAACCCCCCACTGGCGCACTGACGCAACGGGTCGCGGCGGAAGGGTGTGGACGCGCAGGCGCGGCAGTGGCTCGGCGGCTAGGGAGGCGGGGCCGCGCATGCGTCTTGAGAGGCGGTAGCGGCGGCGGTGGCGGCAGAGGCGGCGGTAGCGGCGGCAGCTGTGAGGGGGTTCCGGGAAGATGGTGCTGATTAAGGAATTGTGAGTGGATCGGTGGGCGCGAAGGAGGGTTTGGGACGACGACTGTGGGAGATTCATTGACTGAGAAATGGCGAAATATTCCTAAGACGTAGTGAGCTCCCGGCCGGCCGCTCCCCGGCCGCTCTCCCGCTCCCCGGCGTGCTCCCCCGGCCCACCCTTGGGCCTTCAGCGGCGCGCCCCCCAGGCCCTCCGGGCGTTGCCGCGGTAACACGGCCGCCTTTTCCCCCCGGGCGCAGGCGGCGGCGTGCGGGCCCCGGCGCGTGGCTCGGGAAGGCGCGGCCGGGAGTTTCCGCTGGGACCCGCCTCTTCCCCGGCCCTCCCCACCCCCGGTCTGGGTCTGGGCCCGTTCCCAGGCCCGCCGGTGAGACGGAGCCGCAGCTTCCGGGGGTGGGGGAAGACGCGGTGGTCTGACAGTGATTTGTCGCCCGGGGTGGAGTCTGTCTGTCACCCGCGGGAGATGCGATTGCCAGGTGAAGGCATTCCTACCTTCGGGAGCTTGGCGCCCTGAAGTTCTGCGGCAGCCCTTAGACCCGATAAGCCGAGCTCCGCCGGGCAGCTAGGTGCCTTGGCCCGAGAGCCTCCTCCCTGCTCGGGAGTCTCACTCCCCAGGTCTTTAGATGTGTTGGTTCTAGGGGACCTACCTGCTTCACGGGTTAAGGTGGGGCGTTAGACCCATGCACTGTCAAATGGAGGGGTTGTCGGGTGCAGCAGGGCCAAGGGATTTTGTTGAAAACTTAAGTTTTTTTTTTTTTTTTTTTTCCCCAACTGTTGGGGTCTGTTAACATCGCAGAAAATCTGGTTGTCAGTATTCAGCTGTCACACCTGGTTCCTGACTTCAGCCTCCCTTTCTGGGGCAGCTTGGGATTTTTTAGTTTGGCCCATTCTTTGTTTTCTTCCCAAATTCACGTTTTCATTCCAAATTCTTTAAAATTTTTTTTTTTTTTTTACGTAATTTAACTGTCTCCAGACACCTTACTTGTAGCGTTAATTGTCCAATCTTTAAAAAGTTACTCATGTTACTTCCCTGCTTAAAACCGCCCAAAGACACACTGTCTCTTCAGAATAAAAGTCAAAGTCTGTGCAACAGCCTGCAAGGCCTTATCTGATTTTTTTCCCCTTGTTGTAGTCCCATTGATTACTTTTCCTGTCTGTGCCCAGTCCAGCCTCAAAAGATTCCGTCACTGATGTAACTTTGAGCTCCGTTGAAGACCTGTTGGTTTTTGTTCTGTCTGAAATATGCTTCTGCTGGCTCAATTACTCAACATTTTTAGGTCTTTGCTCAAATGAATTCCTATTTTCCTAGGTGTATTCTCTGTCTTTTTAAAATATCTTTATTTTATTTATTTATTTTTATGTGGTGCTGAGGATCGGACCCAGTGCCTCACACTTACTAGGCAGGTGCTCTACCACTGAGCCACAGCCACAGCGCTAGGTGTATTCTTAATACATATAAGGTCCACCGATTTGCCCATTTTCCCCACTTTTCTACCCTCTGATTCTTGAACCATCCCTAGCACATAGTGGATGCTCAACAAACACTTGTTTCATGAATTGATGAAAAACTACAACTTTTATCAGTGACAGGATTCTGTGAAAAGATGTTTTTGTCTTTTGTTGTAGAGTGACGTTTTTTAATTAAAGCTCATTTATAATACTGAACTTTGGGTTTATGTAAAACTTCCAAGTTTCTTATAACAATGTATCATGCATTTGTTATTTTAATATATGATGTAGGTAGTAGCAGATATTAAGACAAATTGAGGATATATTCAGGAAGAAATTGTCTCGGTTCAAGCCCCATAGAGAGTTGTAGAACTGCTTTTAGGTCAGATTCTAGTCATTTTTTTTTCTTCTGTTGGGATTACCTTCTCCCTCCACAGTGTGAATTTAAGTTTTCAGTTGATCCTTTGACAATTATGTAAGTAGTACATAGCTCATGGAAAGTAGTTCCTGCTGAGAATTTGCACACTAGTCTTTTTGCAAATGTTTCCTTTCCCTATGAAAATTTAAATGCACTGAAATAACGAAAGTTGAAGTATGCCCCAAGTCTGATTATTTTTCGTAAGGTGTACATTGCCCTTTTGGATGTTTACTTCTCTTACTTCTCTTGTGTGTCTTTCCCAGGGTGTTTTTTTTTTTTTTTTCTTTATAGACTTTTCTTTAGTTAAGGGCTGTTTTTTTTTTTAAACGCATTCCCAGTGTCTAGTATGGAATATGGCCTAGCATAGTCTAAGTACTCGTATAGTTGAATGAAAAAATGATTCTTTCTACTCTCCAGTCATCTTTCTGAAATTGTTTTTGGTCGGGAGAGTGAATTAGTCATTCCTATATAAAGACATTGGTAAACTAAAATATTTTGGCAAATATTTGTTGTCCTAGAAAACTCTATTTTTGATAAAAATTTAAAAGTCAGAAATTACTTTTGAGTGTGGGTGAGTTCCCTTCCATTTATTACTAATGCGGTAGATGAAGTTGCCGTTAGCGTAATGGAAAAAATTTCACAAGGATTTTCAGAGATGTTTGTAAATTTTCAAATTACTCTGAAAGTTGAATTTTGCTTTTAGGATAATAATAGAAAATCAAAACCTGTCAGTTCCTTTTCCCATTTACTTTTTACTAAGCAAATCTTGAAGAAGTTTCTTGACTCATCACTCTGAATGTCTTAATCACTTTTGTTTTGTGAAAGAAATTTCTTTGAAAGTGCTACTAAACAAAATAGGGATCTTCACGCTAGTGCATATTTGTTGAAATCACTCAACTATGATTTCTTTTTGGTTTTGTGAGACTACAGGGAATATTTTTCTTTCCTCTCTGTCCCTTTGTCTCTACAGTCCCCTTAGTTCAGGTCTTTATTAGTAACACTTGAAGACCCTCCCAGAAGACTTGTATTCCTCATTCTCCTGACCCTCAGTGCTTTTAACCACCTCTCGATGACCTCCTGGGTCTTCTGTAGTTACATCATTTACCTCTTGGAACAACCTTCCAGGACTCCTTTTTGCCTGTAATTCATTTAATTCTTACCATAGTGTTCCAAGCCCTGAAAATGTCCCATCTCTGTTTTTCTAACTTTTCCTCCCCCAAGTTATGCCCTGTTTACTGAGACAGTGAGCAGTGAGTGTGTACCCTGAGGGGACAGCTAAGATGATTAGGGATTTTTAGCTTTGGAGGGACTTAGAACAAGTTTATTCTTGATGAGAATTGAAACCAGTGACCATTGTAACTTTGAGATTGTCATCGTTTTTAAGTCACCATTATCAGTAAGAAAGAGTGACAAGTGACCCTTAGTCAAATAACAGGCAACGTGTCCAGTTCATGTTGGAGATTAAGGTGATGTGAACATTCAAGGCAAATGTTTGAGGGGACTGTGGAGAGGAGATGGAGGTGTTGCTGAGATGAAAACAAGATGTAGTATTCCTGGGGTACAGTAATACCCTCTTCACATTGTGCAAAATAAAGCCAACTAAGAATGTCTAGGTAAAAAAAAATTGCCACTAATGTAAACAAGAAACTGACTTACTTGAGGAGAAAAGCAAAAACACTGATGCTGAGGAGAAACTGAAAATGAGTAAAACCATTGGGAATTTTCTGTAAAATGACAATTGAGGTGACTGTGAGGTTTTTTTTTTTGTTTGTTTGTTTTTCTGCCTCCCCCCTCCCGCTTTTTTTTTTACTTTAAATAAAAGACTAAGGAGAACCAAGTAAGGGGAAAAGGAATTTGCTGTCTTGGAGCTCAGTGTTATGAGACAATTAATCTACAAAGAGGACTTTGGTTTTCAGATTTTATGGTAGAAATGGTTAAGGATGAAAATAAGGCATCTCTGTAAAAACTTAGAAAAATGCAATATTCTGACACATAATAACACCATAATATTTTTAAAAATAATTCTTTAATACTGTATTATAGGTGAAATGGAGTTATAAGGATATCCTTTTAGTATGTCCAATAGAAAATTCTTGGACAGGATTAAACATCTATCAATCTTATTGAGTCTACCCTGGAAAAAATTATTGTAATTATAAAGTTTAAGATAGTTTCCTTAATAAAAGAGTTTTTTTCTTTCTTTTTCTTTTTTTTTTTTTTTTTTGGTGTGTGTTAATTTGAAAGGATCCCTTACTTATTTTTACCTGATGACACTTGAACAATTGGGTACTAGAGAAACAGTTTCTGGAAACATTTTTTATGAAATTCAAAATACATATTCTTTGAGAAGTGTCATAAAAACAAAACGCACAGCATATAGATGGTCGATGAAACCATCTAAAAATTTCATGAGGGCAGATAATACATTCTGTACCCTGCAATTTTCAATGATGAGTTTTGTTTTTTTTCTTGTTTAATTTTACTTATAAGAATTGCTGCAACTGCATCTTTGGGGTCCTGGAACAATGAGGACACTTAGTACAAATGATCATTGGGATTCAGGGGAAGTAGCTTTTTTTCTGTAGTTTAGAAACCTTTATTTAGGGTTGTGGGAATTGCAAAGACTCTCTTAGATAAATGACATAATTTTATTTTCAGATTTAAGAGTCCTATCTATTGTATCATTGGATTTAAAGTAAAAGATTTTTTTAAATCTTAGAGATCTGTGTTTAAAGCCATTAAAGTGTAATACATATTTTTTCTTTTGTTATTTTAGCCGTGTGGTTTTGCCATGTTCTGTTCAGGAGGTAAGTCTTTCTTCTGAAAATTATTGGTATAATTTACTTTGATGTGTTTATCTAAACTCATTTCTTGGTAGTGTTCATTTTTTTTAATTCCAGTTTTGTAACAAAATATGAGTTGTGGTATATTATAGATAATCAGTTGCAAACAAATTTCTGGTCTACTGCCTTGTTTTTGCTGAGTGTGAAGAATAAAATCCCAGCTTCTCAGGAGGCTGAGGTAGGAGGATGGCAAGTTCAAGTCCATCCTCAGCATTTTGGAGAGGCCCTAAGCAACTAAGCTAGATCTTGTCTCAAAATATTTAGGAAAGGGTTGAGGATGTAGCATCATGGTAAAGTGCCCTCAGTTCATTGCCCCAAAAGAATAGAGTCTAACCAGTACAGGGATTCTTTCTACACCATCCCAGGGAAATGAGATTCCAGCCTCAACTGAAGAGCTTTTCAGGTTAAGTAGCTGGCTACCTATAAAAGCAACTGCTTTACTGTTGGGCATTTTAAAACATTTGTCTTTTCTTTAAGCCAAAATCTGCTTTCCCTTAATGTCTGACTGTTGTTCACACTTCACCCCACTTGGGTTTGGATATAGAGTCTGCCCTGTTTTGCTTGTAGTAACCCTTCAGACTTCCTGATGGTGGCTCTCCTGCCAACCCCGCTACCTGCCAAGACTTTTTGTTCCAGTTTCAAAGGTCATAAGGTTAAACATCCCAGCACATTTATTTGGCCTAATATAACGAGACCTCTAGGCTTCCTCCCCAACAGGTCACATTGCTGTGTGTGTCATAGTTGTTTCCTTGAACTGAAAACAGTGTTCCAGACACAGCCTGACCAACATCTGACTGGGACGGCTTATCTTTCTTGATTTGTGTGTGCCATAGAAATAGATCACCTATAGAGGAACTGTGTCCTGCAGTTGCAGCCACCTGTAGTAGAGCTGGAAATGTGAAAAAAGAAAAAGCTGTCTGTTAAGTGAAGATATGAGAAGCAGGCCTCATAAAACTCCCCAGGGCCTTCTGTTACTTGCACACAGTTCCTGCTTACTTGTCTGGTTTTCCTAGAGCTGTCAGTAGATGAGAAGTAGTGAATTGGAAGTGGGACAAAATAAACTGATAACCTAAGAGGTGACAGCTGACAGAAGATGGGGGGAGACACAGGAACTGAAAAAGAGTAGCCAGTAGCCTTCTGGTCCTGAGTAGTGGGTTCCCAGTAGTGCTTGACGTCTCACTGTGTTACAGCACAGTCGAGACAAGTCAGGACCCCTGTTTATTTGCACAGTTGATTGTTTTGAACTTAAATGTGCAACTTGACATTTGTTTTTGTTAGGCTTTTTTTGTTGTTGTTTCAGCAGGTTGAATCAGTTTGTTGAAATGAGTCTTGGTATTGTCACCCACACTACTCATAGCCTTTTGTTATGTTCAGATTTAATAAGCATGTCTCTTGTCTCTACTGAAATAATAATAATAATTGTTATTATTATTATTTGGTACCGGGGGTTGAGCCCAGGGGCACTCAACTACTGAGCCGTATCCACAGTCCTATTTTGTATTTTCTTTAGAGACAGGATCTCACAAGTTGCTAATCACCTTGCCATTGCTCAGGCTGACTTTGAACTCACGATCCTCCTGCCTCAGTCTCCTGAGCAACTGGGATTACAGGTGTGCTCCACCATGCCCGGTTGAAATCATTCTTAAAATAAGAACAAGAGGAAGGCCTAGTAGCATGCCACAATTTATCAGTACATCAATCACTTCTTTTGGATATGGTTATTTAGTTGTCTCTGTGTGAATTTTTTTACTCTGTGTTGATCAAGACTGAATTTACCTTTTGGTTGAGACATTTTCATCCTGTTCATGTATATGACAGTGTCGAAAAGTACATTCTGAAGGACTTAAGGATTGTGGTGTGACTAGACTAACCCTAGTGTTGTAACAGCCCCTTTGCAGTCTAAAGTCCCTAGACACTTATATTTGGACCATGTAAGAAATTTGTTTGGTTTCAGCTTCCTAAACCCTTCCAAATTGAGTAAGATTGTGTGTGTGTGTTTTAAATTAATCTGCAAGATAGCATCCTATCCCCACAAGCTTTTTTTTTTTTTCTTTTTTAAATAGTTGTAGTTGGACACAATACCTTTATTTTATTTATTTCTTTTTATGTGGTGCTGAGGATCAAACCCAGGGCCTCGCATGTGCTCGGCAAGCACTCTGCCGCTGAGCCACGATCCCAGCCCGTATCCCCACAAGCTTTTTAGATACTAATATTTTCAGTTTACAGTGACTCTTATTTCCTTAAATCAAATTTTAAATTTTGGATTATGAGTTCTTGGAGATAGATTTTTGTGCCTTTACTTTGATAATATAAAGAAAAAATGCTTCTTTAAGCTGTTTTCATTGGAAGGAAAAAGTTTTATCAGATTTGAAGAGATTGGAGCTGGTTTGGTGCTGTGGCTTCATCACTAGAACAAGTTAAACCATGAGAACTTTGCTTTTTGTTGCTTATGGGAGTTGATAGTGACAGAGGACAGTGCTGTTTCCTCACAAATGTAGGTGCAGGTCACTGAGAATTGAGGTTCACTAATGAAAAACTTGTCAGCAAGTTACTGCCTTTTATGGTAATACTCGTGTATTTATGATATTTTTAAAGCAGTTCCTGTTTACTCGAAGACTTTGTTTTAAAGTTCCGATTCCGGGTATCCAGTACTGTTTAGTTGAGCAAGGGCCAAATTGGGATGTCATACGTAAGTCATGAGGAAAAAAAAAAAAAAAACAGAGTTCTAAAATTTGGACCCCATTGTACTTTGATTCTTCAAGCGTTTGTTATTAAACTTTGTACCCTCCTTTTTATTGAGAACAGTATTCTGGTTGCTCAGCTTTAATTGACACAGTGACAGTTAGGTTCCTGCCATACTTTCCTCAGAATTTTATGAAGTTAAATGTGGTACAATAGAAGTAAAAATGCTTTAGAACGTACAAAAAAATTTTTTTTTCAAAAGTTTAACAGAGTGTCAAGAATTTTCTGCATAAATGGATAGTATGTGTTAAAGCCACAAAATATTTATAACTGGCATTTTTTGAATAATGGAAATCCTATAAAATATATAAATACTGAAAGCTATATGATCACCTGCTGTTTGTCTTTTTTTAAACGCTAATTTCCAGCTTGGGTTATATTTTCATGTAGATCATGTGCTGCATGGTTTGGATATACTTTTCTCTGTCTTCTCTATTAAGGTTTTACTATAGGACATTTCTGTGTTTTTTAGTGAAAGTCTGTGCTCTTTTACATTTTAGTATCAGGTTGGGCAGCTGTACTCTGTTGCAGAAGCTAGTAAGAATGAGACTGGTGGTGGAGAAGGAATTGAAGTCTTAAAGAATGAACCTTATGAGAAGGATGGAGAAAAGGGACAGTATACACACAAAATATATCACCTGAAAAGGTAAGTGGGGTATTCATCTTCGCTGCTCAGTCATTAAGTCAGTAGGCCGTAAGTACCCAGCTTATGTAAAAACTACCTATCTTACTAGAAGACATGCTGAGGTACATTTCTTATTTCAATGTGACAATGTGTTGCATTTTAATTTCTTGAGAGAATTTCTTTCTTATAGGTGATTTTTGAGTTGTAAAAACAATTTCGTTTGTTTATAACAAAAATTCAAACAACAAAGAGAACTTTAAGACATCGTGGTCCCTAGCCCTTGTATCAAATATCCATACCCACAGAGAAGAACACTAGCAGTGAGTGGTTTAAGGGTTTATCTTTCTAGATCATTTTTTCTGTACTTACTCAGAGATATTTTTAAAAATAAGCGTGTGTATGTGTATAATTTTTATCAGCTTTAGTTTTCTGCTAAAATGAGAAGATTCATACTGGACGGTTTGCTTTATTTTTTGTGTAATACAGGTCATAAACAGACATCCTCCATGTTTTTATTTCATATCTGTGTGATTCTTTTTAAAGTCGAGTAACATTTTTTAGCATGGGCATGCCATAGTTTACGTAACCATTCTTTATGTTACTGAGTCTTTTAGGTATTTTTGTCTCTTAAAAATGATGTTTCTGTTGAATGAACCTCGCTGTACATAGGTCTTATGTCTTAGATTACTATTATCTAAGAGAAATTTGTGAAAGTTGGATTTCTGGGAGGGCATACTCATTGTAAATTTTGACATTACTGCCAAATTGCCCTTCCAAGAGTTTGCTACTGTTCATTTTTCATATTATTCTTTTTAAATTTTTACCAATTTTATACACAGAAATTAGCCTCTTATTTAAGTTTGAATCTCTTCATAGTGAGGGTGAAAGTCTTCGTGGTAACTGACCAGTTGGATTTCTCCTATAACTTGACTGTCCATTGTTGTTTTGGTTTATCCAAGTTCTTTTGTACATTTTCCTAAATTTGGCAGTCTAATCTCTATCTTTGCCATAAATATTTTAAAATAGAAAGGCATGTCAGAACCAAAGGCACCCAAGAGCCAAAGATGAGTAGTGGCTTTTAAAAGTCCCTTCTGTCAGTCATCTCCCAGGTTATTAAGAGCAGGAGGCAATTTCTGCTTTCTTCTTGCTTTTATTTTCTTCATAGTCCAGTAAATTATGCTCCTGTTTCGTAGAGTTCCATGCAGTGTGGATGAGCTGTGGTGATTAGTATTTTTCTTATTTTCTCGGTTTAACTCTACAGATTGGTTTATGATGATGCATGAATATAAAATAGGCTATCACTTTATAGATCTTAAATTTTATCATTATTTTCTGATAGAATACAGCATTTCTTTGTTTCTGTTGCAGGTTTGACCTGAGAAATAATGAAGTTGGTGACTGATCAATCAGTTATCCAGAGATTGACTTATGGTGTCTTTAAATTTGTTAGCAACAAATATCTAAAGAAGTGTCACTTGACAGAATATTTGGGTATTCCACATGGCACAGTTTAGTGATGATTAATGATGATAGTGTTGCTTATACATACTTAGCTTTACTTTTCTAAAGTTTTAATTCACACATTAATTGATTTCTTTTGACACATTAGAGTTCCTTTTATAAATGTTGGACTCTTTCTGGTAATTGTAAAATGAACCAAAAAGTTTAATATATAAGCTCTCTATTAGTCTGTGATGTCCTTTTGTTTTGTTTTGTTGTGATAACAGGGATTGAACTCAGGTGTGCTTTACCACTGAGCCACGTCCCCAGCCCTTTTTTATTTTTTACTTTGAGATAGAGTCTCACTAAGTTGCTTAGGGCCTCACTAAGTGGCTGGGGCTGGCTTTGAACTTGCCATCCTCTTTTCTCAGCCTCATAAGCACTGGGATAGCAGGCCATGCAGCAGTGCACCCGGCTGTGAGACCGTTTAAAATCGGTGTTCCATGTAAATAAGATAGGTTGAAACAGATTCCTGATATCCTCTAGTTGAAATATTAAAAGAGTTTGATTGTTGGAAATGCTTGCCACGTTATCATATGGTCAGTTGCTAAATGATGCACGTATATATAATATGTTTCACATTTTTTAAAAACTAATCTGAAAAAAAGCCTAGAAAGATTTATTAAGATGAAAAGAAAGATTATCGGTTGATTGTAGGATGTGGATGATTTAAAAACATTCTTACTCTTGTGATTTTTTTTTTTTTTTTAAATGAGAAAGAGAAAGACTGTTAAATACCACTTCTGAAACATCTGATTTAGGTAGCACTACAGCCATAAATAATAACTCTGTTTAGTTGAAGAGGCCTATAAATATGGTCAGTAAGATATTCTTACTTAAGAGCTTATTTGGGCCTGAGGTTCAAAATTCCTTTTAGGCTTTTTGTGGATTAAATAAAGTCTTGGCTCCCTGGAGGCCAGCCTGCCTGCACACTTGGGCTTTTGGAACAGCTTCTTCAATCCTAGAAGGAGCTAACATCATTCCAAGCACCCTTTAGTTTTACCCTTTCCCCACATTTGTTTCTTACCCATCATTATGGTCCTGAGAAAAAGGCTGTGCACATATTATAGATAAGAAGACAGACACCAAGGCACATGTTTACCCACAGTCACATTACCAATAAGTGGCAAGATGGTGATTTTTTTTGATTGAAGAGGCAGTCTTGGGTGCCTGATAACAAGACCAGAACCCAGGTCTCCTATGAAAAGGAACAGGGGAACAGATTGGGTGGTGAGACTTTGTGGCACAGGTGGCAGCTGAGCATGGAGGCACAGAGATGTGGGAGACAGGACAGGGAAGGGAGCATCCACTCAGGTAAGAATGAGAAAGGGCCAGCATCCTACCCATTGATAAGACAAGTCAGGGATTGGTGTCAGCCTGAGAGGGAGGATGGCTCTTGGGGCCAGGACTATCAGATGCTGGTACTCAAATTCCTAAGTTCACATTGAAGGCACATTGGACACAGGACAACTATATTGTGGAAGGACAAATTTCTGTCTCATTTCAGAACACCTAATTTAGCAATAGGAGCTGAGGCCTTTGCTGTACTGCAAGAAAACCCCAACCCAGGGCAAGGCTGGTGGCACATCCCCTTAGTTTCCTCAGGGGCATGAGGTTAGTGTTCTAAAGGTGCACCCGCCCTCTCTGGAGACTTAATGGAGCTCTCTTCCTGGGAGAATTAAAGTTTGTGTCTTCAGGATGTGTTTCTTTCCCAGCATTGATCCCATTAGTTGACCCGCACTGTGTGCACTGTCCCGTGTAACATCATCAGTGACATTTCACAGTTTGGCTGAGGCTATCGGCACCTCATTTTACACTTGAGGTGCTTGAAATTCTGAGATTCACTTTACTCATAATAACCAAAGTCTCTGAATTCCCTGGCTAGTGTGCTTTCCCACTAGCAGAACACTACTTGGTTGATCTCAACCAGAAGATTGAGAAACAGTCTTGACCCAAGGTATCTAACCCCAAAGTAGTGACTCGGCAAGGGACATTTTATAAGTCTGTTTCCCCAGAAACTTCATCACTGGCCCCATCTCACTGCTGTTTTGGTAGCAGACAGAGGACGGGAACCTCAGCTGTGATCTGGAGCCTGCCCTCTTAACCATTTTGCTTTGCTTCTGATCCCCAGGGAGAGTCTGCATATTTTCCCATTCCTGAAGTGAGTGCCATGGGGCTCCACGGAGCAATTCTTCTGGAATCTCAGGTTCCACCATATCTCATTTCTCACAAGCCTTTAACTCTAAAGTCCTCCAAAATAAATTTAGCAAGGTTGTCAGGATTATTCATGTGACCTTAGTTGTTACACCTCCATTCAGAACAAAAATCCTTATTTCTAAGCAGGTCAGTCTTTTTGCTGTTCTCTGGAAGTAACCTGTCAGTTGTTCAGTGCCACCTGCCTCCCCCAGCCTCTGTTTGTTCAGTCCTTCACACTTTTTTTTTTTTAAATGTTGGGCCTTTTTGTGTGCAGAGGCATTTGGCCTTTTGAATTCTATTCATGTGCTATATTAACCTTTCTTCCCTCAACTCATCACTTTTTGTTCCTTCCACTCATTTTGACACCTGGTCATATATTTCCATTATTTGTCTTGGACCTCATTTTCTACGACAGTGTTGAGTATCTTTCCTTGTTTAGTACAGACTTTCTATAGTAGGTGATGGTGAAGGAAGGCAATTTAGTGGGCAAAGTTGTGTTTTTTTTGACCAGGGATTGAGCCGGGATGCTTAATTGCTGAGCCACATCTCTAGTCCTTTTTTTATTTTTTATTTTGAGACAGGACTTCCTAAATTGCTTATGGCTTTGCTAAATTGCTGAGACTGGCCTTGAACTTGGATCCTCCTGCTTCAGCCTCTGGAGTTTCTGGGATTACAGGCGTGCACCAACACACCTGGCTAGGCAAAGAAATTTGAAGCAGAACAACGAAATGTGTTGTAGCTTTTGAAATGGTTAAGAGAGAAAGCTCAGCTGTCCCGAGACTTCATTGTACAAACATACTGATCCGTTCTTCTTGTTCTTTTTGTTAGTTTGTTTGTCACTTCTTGGGGAAAGCTTTGTTCTTTTTCAGTTCTTGTAAGCATTATGCCATCACCACCATCAAGTCAGTCCTGGATGATAGATTGTAAAGCTTTGTCAGCTCTAGAATGGCCCTGTTTTCCAGAAGTTAAAACAGCAGGGGTTTTGTTGAAAGTCATTTTAAAATTTCATGTTATTCAAGGTAAGAGTTCATTTTTGTAAGCAAAAAGTAATCATTTTCCAGGAACTTAAGTTATGTTTAAAAAGAAGTCGCCAGAAAATACAAATGTGGACGATGCTTCACATTCAGAGAACATATTGTACAAGTAACGAGTCAATAAATAATCAGTTCATTCCTGAGTCAAACGTCAGTCATTGTGGGCATGTCATTTTTTCTTTGTATTTAGTTGGGTCTCTTCATGTATCACACAGTGGGAAGTTTTCTGAATCAAGAGTAATCCTATTCCAGAAGAACATCAGAAATATTTTCTGAATTATGTTTTTTCCTCTTCATGGTTTATCTCCTTTTTCATTACTATTCTTCTCTTATTAGGTGAAAGATACTTTCTTGTTTTTGTTTTTTAATCTCCATTTATTCCTTTTCCACAAATTCAGATTTTAAACCATTTTTCTTTTTTTTCCCTTATGCACTCTTTTTTCTTCTTCCTCTATTTCCATTGCTTCTCTGACACACATAAGTCACCGTCACCGTCACCTCTCGACCCCTCCATTTGTTACAGACTGCTGTGTAGACATCCAGTTGGGTCGTTTTCATTTGGGTTTTTAAAAATATAGAGATTTTTAAAAAGGGCTCAGTGGTGTTCGCAGAATTGTGCAACTACCATTTCTATCTGATCTGAGAATATCTTCTACACTCTAAAAAGAAAAAGAAACCCTGTTGCCGTTTGTAGGCACTGTCTATTACCCCTTCCTCTGGCTCCTGGCCCCAGTCCCTGTCCACAGAGGTGCCTTTTGTGGTCAGCTTCTTCTCCTTAGCACACTGTTGAGGCTCATCCATGTTAAAGCACGTATCAGTGCTACCATTTTTGTTGCCAATAATATTCCATTGTGTAAAAATACCACATTTTGTTTGTGTTGGACATCTGGGTTGTTTCTACTTTTTGTCTATTCTGAATAATGCTGTGAATATTTGTACATAAGTTTTTTTAAATTATTATTTTACATGTTGATGGACCTTTATTTTGTTCGTGTATTTATATGCAGTGCTGAAAATTGAACCCAGGGCCTCACACATGCCAGGCAAGTGCTCAACTACTCAGCCCCAGCCCCAGCCCTGGACATAGTTTTTGTGTGAACGTGTTTTCATTTCTCCAGGGTAGAGAACCAGCAAGTGGTGTTGGAGGGTCATAAGATGGTCATATAAGTATGGTTGACCTTTTGAGGAACTGCCAAACTGTTTTGCAAAGCAGCTGCACCATTTTATATTCCCACCAGGAGGATTACAAGATTCCATTTTCTCCATAACCTCACCAACACTTGTTATTATCTGTGTGATTATAGCCCTCTGTTTGGCGGGGGGAGGGAGGAGAAATGGTACCTTACTTGGTTTGAGTTGCATTTTCCTCATGATTAATGATATTGGGCATCATCTTTGTGCACTTTGGTTATTTGTATGTCTTTGAAGAACTTCTGTTGAAATCTTTGGCCTGTGTTTAACTTGAGTTTCTTTGTTTCTGAATTGTAAGAGTTCTTTATATATTCTGGATACTAATATCTAATGGATATAGGATTTGTAGTTTTCTTTCCTCTATTTTATGGGGTGTCTTTCACTTCTTTGACAATATCTTTTTATTTTTACTTTTTCGTAACAGATGGACACAATACCTCTATTTTATGTATTTCTTTTGTTATTCTATTTATTTATTATTTTATGTATTATTAGGTGCCTAGGATTGAACCCAGTCCCTCACACGTACTAGGCAAGCGCTCTGCCATTGAGCCACAACCCCAGACCTTGACAGTATCTTTAAAAGCTTTAAATGTTTTTAATTTTGATGAAGTTCACTTTATTGGGTTTTTTTTAATCTTTTATTGTTCATGTTTTGGTGTCAATTATAAATATTACTTATTTCAGAGGTTATGAAGATTTACATCTATGGTTTTTTTGGAAGAATTTTATTTTCCATTTACATTTAGGTTGTTATCCATTTTGAGTCAATTTTGACCAGCATTCATTCTTGCTTGTTCTAATTAATGTTCCTCACAAATCCAGAAGGATCTCAGAACTTAAAAGCAGGTTGTGTCATTTCCCTTCTTGGTGTCCTCACTGGCTTCCCACCTTACAGAGAACAGAATCCAGACTTTGGGCCATCAGGTGGGCTGGGCCCCATGTGATCTGCTGGCTTCCCACCTCATTAGCCAGCCTCATCTTCATCTTGTCTCCGCTCTTTTGGTCACCACAGTGCAGCCATGCTAGAGGCCTCAGTGGCTCTAGCAGGCCAAGTCTTGTGCTATCATAGGATTGGCCATTTTGTTTTTCTGCATCTGTTCCCTCTGGTGACCATTGTCCCGTCACTCCTTCGGAGGGCCCTCCCTTGCTGACTCTTCCTCATCTCACTGCATTGCAGGAGACTGATAGTTCTCTTTGCCTTTTGTTGTCTAGAGTTTGTTTTCTGCCTCCTTCCCTGGAAGGTAAGGACTGGTCCCTGTTTATTCAGCCATATTGGCACAGCTCCCGGCACCGTGCACATCAGTAAACACTTGTATGGGTAAATGAGGGTCATGCTCAGTGTGTTTAAGATCTCTTTCAGTAGATTACAAAGTGAAAGATTAATTACTTTATTTATGGCATAGTAATTTGGTCTTAATTCTTCCCATAGGACGGAGAAGGATAAGAAATAGAACTTTTCAGTGGTTAGGCTATTTATAGGTAGATATAAATTTTTCAAGGGAAAAATGCTGTTTGAAATGATTTGCCAAAGTATTTATCTCAGGAATCAGAACTTAAAAGGGAATACTTCAAGATTAGAAGTTACGTGATAGTGATTTGTTATGTGTCTTTTAAACCTTTCTTTTCCTATACTGCTGTGACAAAGTTGCCTTGCTTCAAAACAAACAGCTTTACAACCATTATTAAGGTGAGATTTATTGTTGTTTTATATATTTATTTATTAATTTAGGTACCAGGGATTGAACCCAGGGGTGCTTAACCACTGAGCCACATCCTCAATCCTTTCTAATATTTTAATTAGAGGCAGGGTCTTGTTAAATTGCTTAGGTCCTTGCTAACTTGCTGAGGCTGGGTTTAAACTTGCCATCTTCCTGCCTCAGCTTTGTGTGCCACCATGCCCAGCCCTGAGATCTTAATACTATCTCCTTTCAACATAATTGAATAAGATTCTGTGGTAGGATTTTACCATGAAATTAAACATCTTTAAAGTGCATTTAGAGTGGGGAGGAGGAGGAGGGACCGTCGAGCTTTGGACATTCTGCTGTGGGTAGTTCTTACCTTAACAGCTGAGATCTGGTCGAAGTTACCCTTGAAGTCAAATTGGGAACATTGGCTTGTTGTGGGAGAATAGCATTTCATGAATAGTTTGGGGAGAACATACGAAGGAATGTCCTTTTCCTGTGCTCTATTTTGAAGGCCTAGCTCATTTTGTAAATTCATTCAGTATTTTCCCTTTTCTGAGGCCCCCTAAGCAGCATTTCCTGCATTTTATTAAAGTGATCTCCTGATGGAAAAATGATGTACATGCTTTTAATTATATATAAATGGCACACCTGAATTGCCTTGTTCGAAACCCTCAAGGTTGCCATTATTGACAATTGCTGCTCTTTAAAGTAGAATCTTATTTACTTCATTTGTGCATGTCCCCCAAGGTCAGCCAATTCCTTGGATTCATTAGGAGCAGTGTCAGTGTTCTTATGTTACATGTAGAAGAGACAGTAAATTTGAAACAAAACCAGCTCAAAGATTTGGACCTTATTAAATAAATCAAAAGAAACAAACAAAAAATGAATTGTTGGAATTCACATGGCGGTGAGGAGGGTCCTGGAGAGTAGAGTGGGCAGTTGGGACCCAGATGGAGAAGTAGTGCCACCTCTTGTAGATGTGGTTCTTGACAGCCTGTGTAATGGCTGCCACTTTGTTTTTCTATTTGAGTCAACAAATTTTAGAACATTTTATGACTATTTAAAGATTGTCACTATTGGCCACTCTAGGGAAGTTAAAAGTGTTTCTGAACTAGGTGGCTATGTGTTTCATAGCTGGTTTTGGTCTGTCTTTTCTAAGTTGACCAGCTGAATTACTGATAGGTATTTGTCCCACTCTCAGACAAACTGGTAATCTCGTAGCTCGCCTTTGGTTAATTGTATGTGCTGCAGTATACTTTGGTTAAGTCTCACCCATATTTAAAGGGCTATTGATTTTAGCTCTTCAGCACTGTGAGATTTTGTACTAGATGTTCTTGGACTTTTAAGGTAATACTATGTTCAGTTATCCTGGCTTTGTATTTCTGAAGTTTGAATCATCCCACAATTTGAAAAGAAACAATGATCAAAGAGTTAGTGCTCTATTATTATCTTTGAAGTCCGTGATGGCACATGTAAACCTCTTTATGCCCTTGGAATCTCAGTTGAACTGTCATGTAATAGTACATTAGTTTTTCTTTTCCTGAGTTAATGTGCCAGACAGAATAGGTGAAAGCCCCAAGCTGTGCACCTGTTTGTAGTACCTTGAGCCTGAAATCTGAGGGCTCCAAGGAGGGTTGTCTGCACTGCATCTTCTGTTGGCGCTTAGCTCTCTGGCTGGTGTGTTTCTCACCATATACCTTGCTTAACCTCCAAAATTCAACAGAAGAATAGCTCTGGCCGGCTGCTTAATCTTATTATAGGCCAGAAGTCCTTGCTGAATGCCAGGTCTTCTGAGTTTGTTCTTTTAGTTGAAGAAACTAAGTTTCTTCAACTAAAGTTCTCAGAGAAACAGCTGTATGGAAATATGTGTTTATAGTGCTTGAAGTTGGAGGATATAGTTTTGATTTATAGATATTTAGCCTCTTACATGCTGATTATCTGAAGTGATGAAATACCTCACATTGTTATTGGATGATTTAAATGAGTAAAGGTGTGATTTGCTTCATGGCAAATCATAGTTAAAATTGTTGACTACCATTATTTGTGCTCTCATTGTACTGCACAGTGTGCTGAGTCCATTACACATGCTGTCTGATTGAACCTTCTCAGCACCTGCACAGTAGGTAATGTGAACCCCACTAATACGTGAGAAATTCAGAGAAGCCAGTAATAGCCCAGGTCATCTTGGAGCTTCTCAGCGATGTCAAGATTTGAGTCCAGTATGTGTGAAAATCTTTTGTGGTGAAACTCCTCTCCTTACAGAAGGATCCAGTCAAAACAAATGATCATTTTGTTTGCAATTCTTTGAAGACTGGTAACTGATTTTTCCATTTGTTAATAGCATTTTATAGGCAGGTGCTCCATCACCAAGCTACACCCCCAGCTACTTGGAGGAGAGAGAGAGAGAGAGAGAGAGAGAGAGAGAGAGAGAGAGAGAGTGTGTGTGTGTGTGTGTGTGTGTGTGTGTGTGTGTAGAAACATGCATGGACTTGCGACGCTGGGTATCAACCCAGGCCTTGCACCGGCAAGTGCTATGTGCTGAGCTGTATGCCCAGCCCTGTGGGCAGTGTTCGCTGTTGGTAATATGTTGGTGGATATCCTTTGTCTGTCTTTTGGGACTGCTCCTGACTGTGAGGAAGTTGCTAAGCTTGGTGGGTGCTAATCATGTATGCAGCCCTTTTCATACTACAGGCAGCAAGTGACAGTCACCTGTGAAGCCTATAGGATTTTATAATTTGTTATGTTTGAATTTCTCATTTTCTGTGTGATCTTTCCCATTGTCACTGTCAGGCCTTTTCTATAAAATATATTAGACTTTTATTTAGAGATATTCTCTTATTCTGGGGCTTTTGTGTTTCAGGAACTAGCATAATATAGTTTTACTACATGAGAATTTTGTGTTGTAGTTGTAGTAACGTGTAGTTAGGGCAGCTTGGTTAACTCTCAGATTTCATACCAGGGGAATAATTAAAAAACTCCAAGAAAGAATTCCTTCTATTTAAAAATTTAAAAACAACAGAATCCCTCTATATAGTTTAACTTTCTCAATCATTTTGTTACTTTTTAAGTTAATTTTCTACCTGATTAATCTACAATAATGATCACATTTAATAAAAGTATTTTTTGATACAAAAAAGTTAATGACTGAAGTGAAAATACATCCAATCTCAATCTCTCTCTCCTTACAGCAAAGTTCCCACCTTCGTGAGGATGATTGCTCCTGAGGGCTCCTTGGTGTTTCATGAGAAAGCCTGGAACGCCTACCCCTACTGCAGGACAAGTAAGCCTCGTCCCCAGCAGCACTTCACCCCTCTGCGCTGAGGAGGAGGAGCGAGGACTCCCAGTGCCCGGGTCTCTGAGAAGGGTTGTTTGAGTGATGGCAGGAGAGTGGCTACATTGGGTTCGTCTCCCAGACCTTGTGAAGGGCATGGGGTTTACTCCCAGATGACAGTCACACTGATGTCCTTGCTGACTGTGCTGGCTCTAGGGTGAGCAGATGCATACTTTGAGATCCTAAAGAAAGCTCACCCACACTCAGAAGTTCTGCTTGGTGGACTTTCAACAGTAGTTTACGTATGTTGCCACGTGACAGGAGAGGGAGATGACAGACTTCTGAAACGGCTGCTGTCATTTGCTAAATTAACTCTATAGTGTTTTGCTCTTGTGACATTATTCTTTTAAGCTTTATTTTATTTCTTCAAAATTTATCTTAGTTGTCAATGGATCTTTATTTTATTTATTTATATGTGGTGCTAAGAATTGAATCCAGTGCTGGGCAAGTTCTCTACCCCTGAGCCCCAGCCCCAGTATTATTTTAAAGTTATATTAGTCTCCATATTTTATTTGGACCTTATAACCTAAGGTATCCTATGGTGTCACTTGTGTACAAACTGTATTTTGAAAACATAAGCTACTAAATGTTCTGTGTTTTCAGGTAGTTTAGTCTTTGTGGCATAAAATATTGGGACAGATTGTTTTGACTCCAATTAATATTCTGAAATTTTTCCTGTTTCATTGCCTGCCTCTCCATTGTGCCTCAGTTGTAACGGTGAGTAAAACTTTTTTTTGTGTTCCATTCTCTAATCTTTATTTAATCCATATTGTGATTTTTAATTTTTTGGTAATTATCTTGTTTTTGTTTTTAAACTAAAACTACCCATTGCTTCATGGCTCCCCCCCTGCCCCCAAGTCCTGCTTTACCATATGTCTCCAGGGCTAATGGGCTCTTTCCAGTCTTGTCTCCAGATCTCCCTATTGATTTCATTTTGCTTTTGTTGCCTCCTTTTAGTGCCAGATTTACTGACCAAACCTCATAGCTGCGTTTACTATATTATTATGTTAGCCTTATAAGCTACGTGACAAGTAGGACTGTTTACATTACTTAGAAGCATGCAGCATTTAGTTTGCTTGACAAGTCTGTAAAGATCAGTAGCTAATGATCGTTAGTCACTTGAGGGTAGGTCTCTTGGTAGAGTCAAAGCATGGCATGGTGCTGGTGCTGGTGCTGGAAAAGGCTCCTGTGTACACAAGCCCCGGAGAACTGGTGAAACATCATGTCACTTTCCTCTTGTGTTTTCTACAGAATGAATATATGAAAGATGATTTCTTCATTAAAATTGAGACATGGCACAAACCAGACTTGGGAACATCAGACAACGTAAGTTGTGAGGGCTGGGAGGAGGGTAGCCTGAGACAGGCATTATCACCCCATGTACATGGATGGCCACACTGCTGGAGTGACTGCACCCTGTGCAGCCAGAGGAAGGAGAAGCTGTGCTCCATTTGTGTATACTCCACTGTCACCTAGGGCCAACTAGAACAAAAAGTTCTAGATAAAAGAAAAAAAAGAAAAAAACATTAAGTTGCTGCTCCTCACTTTCAGCGCAGAAACCCCTGGAAAGGGAATTACTGTGTCTAGTGTATTCTGTCGTCAACAAAGTGAAGTTACCTGCATCAGACTAGCCACTGGCCGCATCAGACGGTGTCAAATTTAGGTGAGGCAAGCAAGCAGCCAGAAACGGGGGGCTTTCCTTGTCAGTCTCTTGCCGTGACACTGTCTGGAACGGGGAGAGAGTGGATCATCAAAGTTCACTGATAATGCCCCAACCGAGTTTTAACCGTTAGTGTAGAATGCCTTCATCTCTGTGTACTTGCCAGAGTTGCTCTAGCATAACGGAATGATTGCTTTCATTTTCACTTCCTACCCACTTTACTGGAGTATGGGTTGGTTGATGTCAGAGAAATGACCAGAAGTCAGAAGGGAGAAGGTTCTTTGAATAATTTACAAAAATGTTGACAGCTTCTGGTTTGTTATAAGTTGATGCACATTTATCCCCAAAGCAAGCTTCAAGAATCAGCTAGGACGGGACATATGGTACATGCCTGTAATCCCAGCGGCTCAGGAGGCTAGGGCAGGAGTTCAAAGCCAGCCTCAGCAACTTAGCAAGGAGCTAAGCAACTTCAGTGAGACCCTGCCTCTAAATAAAATACAAAATAGGGCTGGGGGGTGTGGCTCAGTGGTCGAGTGCCCCGAGTTCAATCTCCAGCACCAAAAAAAAAAAAGAACATCATCTTGGACTCAGAGACATGATTCTTAAGGCTTGTTGGAAAATGTGAAAGGGCATCTGGCATCCTTGGTGGATGCACTGGCAATGTGTGGTTCCTGGGCCAGCAGCAGCATCTGGGAACTCATTAGGAATGCAGAGACTCAGTCCCCACCCCAGAGCTCCTGGATCCCAAGCTCTATTGTGGGATCCAGGAGTTGGTTTTTTATGTACACCCCAGTTTGAGAACTACCATTCCAATCATAGGATATACCGTTAGTGGTAACGATTGTGGTAAATTCTATACTTATTGTTCTAGGACTGTGCTCTTTTGTAATTGATGCCTTTTAATAGAACTTTTGAATTTTAATTTGTAGTACTTTAGTTTTCTTTTAAGTGATCATTTGGCATTTTTTGGGTTTTCATAGTAATTCTCTAAAATTTAGGGTTTGGATGAGATAGTTTGGTGTGTTTTAATTCATGTGTGGGTTAGTTAGTCTGCCATTTTCAGCTCTCAAGTGGGTGTATCTGTTGGCAGTTCTTAAACAATCCTTAATTGGTTCATGAAGTTTCAGAAATAAAAGACCAGCAATAAATCATAGAGGAGTCAACATCATACTGAAAATGAACCGCTTTGGGTATAGCAAATTCAGGAGAGGTTTTAGAGTTTATAGTGCAGCCTGGAGCCTGATTCTGAGACTCCTTGTGTTAGCACGTGACCTACAGCTTTCAAGACTTTGTTGTTTTAACACAAGTCAGATGAGAACTACCACCAGGTGACATTGACAGATTTCTTTCATGTGTCGGTTTCCCCCCTTATGCTTAAGGCTGTAATAATTCCTAGATCCCTCAAGATCAGACAGCTAATATGATAGGTAATTTGCATTTTTTTTCATTCCCCATAATCTAAGATTCAAGATGGAGATTATACATGTGTGATAGTTTTACCTAACAAGAATAATCTAGATTTTGTTGTTTCATTTCTCTTTGTTGTTTATAGGTACACAGTTTGGATCCAAACACATGGAAAACTGTCGAAATTGTCCACATAGATATTGCAGATCGAAGTCAAGTTGAACCAGCAGTAAGTAAAATGCCACTTGATGACATTTTAATGTATCCCCATTTACATGTAAAAGTGATTTTCTTTCTTTCCTTTATGACCTGTATTTGCACACTGAAATAAGCCTGGAGCTCAGCCTCAGCAAAGAGATTCAGAGTGAGAGAAGGCAACTTGTTTCTGTGTGTATCTTGCCTCTGTGCAAGTGATCCATTTTAAGAAATTACAGTATAGCTGGTGTACACAGGTGTGTGTTTTTATTGAAAACATTGTTTACAGAAGTGTTCTCTCTTGAGTTTCTTTTTTTATTTTTTATTTGTTCTGATCAGTTATGCATGACGGCAGAGTGCTCTTCGATTCATTGTACACAAATGGTGCACAATTTTTTACTTATCTGATTGTGCACAAAGTAGAATCACACTATCGTGCAGTCATACATGTACCTAGGTGTCCATCTCATCCCACCATCTTTCCTTCTCCCGGGCCCCTTCCCCACCCTTCCTTTGAGTTTCTTTAACATGAGTCCTTCATAATTGAGCCAAAGCTAAAGTTAATATTTGTGGAAAATGTTTTTTATGTGCAATAGCTTAATTTAATACTTGTTTAGCTTTCTGTTTTGATTATCATAAATGGGATTGTTGGTTCTTTAGGCTAATATTTATTTTTTAGTTTTTGGCGGACACAACATCTTTGTTTGTATGTGGTGCTGAGGATCGAACCCGGGCCGCACGCATGCCAGGTGAGCGTGCTACTGCTTGAGCCACATCCCCAGCACAAGACCCTCATATTTCATTGCTGAGGTTTTGTGAATATTAACTCCGATATATCTTATTTTGTAGCATGCCAAGTGCCAGGTGGATTTGCAGGGCACATTTAAGATTTTTTGCATATGAAGACAACCAGTGAGCCCCTCACTGCTAGTCCAGAGAGCCAGAGCTGTGGAGAAGCAGCAGCCCTGGTTTGTCATGGCCAAGCTCAATAGGTTCAGCCAGCATCACCTTCCTTTTCTATTTTTGTGTTTATTCTCTGAACCTGAGTAGTGTTGTCAGCTGAACAGAAATAAACACAAACAGAAATAAACCAAACAAATGTCTGGTTTTGCTGTTGAAATTTAATGGTAAACTTAAAGGTCTCTGACCTTTTCTCAGAAATCACTGGAGCTGACAACAGTGACCCTGTGCCTGTCTGGGCCCTACACTGCTAGAGCCACTTCTCTACTTAGAAGAGCAGATACTGAGAAGGAACCTTCTTTAATTTTAATGGTACTGTGATTTGAAGTTACTTCAATTTTAAGGTTGTTTCTACCTTTGAAGTTATATACGGAGGTTTTTTTTTCTAAACCTTAGAAGTGAGGGTCATTCAAATGAGGTGTCTGTTTTACAGTCTTTTATTTCTCTCAGTATCTTTTCCAGCCATGATTTACTTTATGTGACGGAGTGCTGAGGGGAAGAACTGTAACTGGGGGTGATGAATGAGTGAGTCAGTCGGCTGACCCAGAGTTGGTCACAAGAACTGTGTGGCATCTCGGGACGGTGGGGTATGCTGGAAGAGGCATTCAGAGGTGGTGGCCAGTCAGAGTGGCTGCACTGAGCTGATCCTGGGGCTTGCAGGTGTGCAGACCCTGCTGTTCACCAGCAGAGTAAGGGCGCCTCTTTGGTTTTGCTGGGACCATAAAAGCAGTTCTTTGTTCTTGTTCTCAGGCAAGATGGCTGGTGGGTGGAGTGACTGGAGTAAGGCAGGTTGTGTAGAGCCCCGAGGCTCTGGGGCTCTTCTTTCCCTCCCAGGGTGCCCTCTGGAATGGAGCGAAGGCTCTGCTGGCCTGGAGAACACCCAGGGACAGCGCTCGGCTCGAGAGGGTGCTCTCGTGGAAGTTTTGTGCGCGCAGAGGCCGCAGATGACTCTGTGTGAGTGGTGTGTGGCCTGTGCCTGTGAGTTGGTGGAGATGCACTAAGACATTCTGAAATGAGATCGCCCTCAACCTGAGGTTCTGAGACTCCACCATTTTATATTGGGCAGTTTGCGTGACCTCATTGTGCTTTTCATTACCTCATGTGAGCAGTGCAGTTCACCAGGCCCTTGTCACTGCTGTCCTTAGTAACTTCCGAGAGCCTGCATCCACCAGCCTGGGGTGGGAGTCTGCATGGACCTATTTATGTGTGGTTTTATTTTCCAGTGTTCACAGCTCATGTTTTCCAAGTTACATTTTAAAAATGAGTAGATGCAGCCAGGCATGGTGGCATATGCCTGTCATCCCAACAGCTTGGGAGGCTGAGGCAGAAAGATCTCAAGTTCAAAACCAGCCTCATTAACGGCAAGGCCCTAAGCAGCTCAGTGAGACCCTGTGTCTAAATAAAACACAAAATAGGGCTGGTGATGGGGTCAGTGGTTGAGGGCCCCTGAGATCAATCCCTGGTACCACCCCCCTTAAAAAAAAAGAGTAGATGCAAATTTATTTTAAATTGTATTGAATTTACAGAAGTGTGTTTTTTGTTTTTTTTTAATCATGATAGAATTCACATAACATAAAATTTACCACTTTAGAATGTGCAGTGGTTCTGTAACAGTGTATTCAGTGTGCTCAGCCGTCCATGCTCTCCAGTCCAGGGGTCTTTTGGTCACCCCAGAAGGACAGCCTGTACCCTAGCACTTCCTGTGGCTGCCCACCCCAAACTTTGGCAACTACAGCTCTCTAAAGTCTCTTGGGATCTGCCTGTTCTGGGTATTCTGTGTCAATGGGTGGCCTGCTGCGTGGTGTTGTTAAGATCAGTTCACGTTGTAGCGGTGTCAGGTATTTCTTTGTGGCTAAGTAGCGCTCCCCCGTGTGGATATACACATTCCGTTTGCACTCATCTGTCCGGGATCGTCTTGGCTGTGTCTGACTCCCGGCTGATATGAACGCTGGGTCACAGCTTTTTCATCAGTGCACTTTCTCAGTTGTGCATAATTCAAGAAAGACTGGTGCATAGGAATTGTCAAACCTGACATTTAAAAAAAAACAAATTTGTACATTTTTCTGCTATAAAAGAGGCCAAGGGGCCTTTGATGGTGAAGATTTAAGCCTAAAAGTGACCAAAGCAGAGCGTTGCCCTGCCTGACGGGGCACAGAGGCTGGGTGAGTGACGGGGAGGGGGCCGCAGTGAGAGCTGTGGGCAGGGCTCCGCTCTTCCTTCAACACACCCTCGCCTGTCTGCCGTCCCAGCATGGAAAATTGTCCCCATGCTTGTCTTAGCAGTTTCTTGGCACCCCTCCATTTGTTAGTGTGGGGTGACTGGACTGTGGGGCTGTCCCCTCAACCACTGCAGTTCTGCTTGTCTGACACTAGCCTTGACCCTAAAGTTCACTTTGAACGTGCGCTTCTGCAGCTTCAAAGCGTGGTTTCAGGGCTCACCTGTCTTGTACAAGTGAGGAAGCTGGAGCCCAGGTAAGCTAGTTTTTCTCATGATCACCACGCTGGTGCCAGAAGTGGGCATTCTGACCGTCAGTCCAGTGCTCTGTCCCCTGGTCCTCACTCCTTCCAGGTGAGGCCCCACTTTGTCAGTCATTGTCTTCCTTTCCTCAAACCAGCCTGCCACCAATTACGTCCTGTGTTTTCCTGTCCCGGCGCACTGCCTGTTCTCATCGCCCTTCTGGGACTTCTTACTCTCTGTCCAAAGCCTATGTGTCCTCCAGGATCTAGGTCGGGTCCCACTTTCTCAGGGAGACTTCAGATTCACCCGAGGAGCTTGAGGACGGTGAGGAGACTGACCTGTGAGTTGAGAGCTCACACTGGGATGTGAGGTTAGTTGGTGTCAGCCTGGTGACGTCTGGGTTGGCAAGGGGGCGAGGAGTGGGAAAAGGGGAGGAAAGTAGTGTTCCCACTCCTCGACTAGAGGAGTATAAATTGGTCAAACTGGTCTAGCAGAATTAACATGCATACATGTCCTTTGACCAAGCAGAATTCCACTTCTAGGAATTGGCTGTACTTGATGTGGTGTGATAAGTTACAAACCTAAGATGGGGAGGGGCAGGACTGGCAGGTGTATGCAGAGGTCTGGGGGGATGTTCTCGGTCATGGTTTGGGTTTCCTGTTGCTGTCTGCACAACACCAGTGGCCAGGCAGTCTAGCCTGATCCAGGAGAATGACTTCCCATCAGCCGTCCCCACAGTCTGTGGTCAGAGACAAGTCAGAGGCTCCCTCTGCGCTTCAGGGAGGGCGGCTCATTTGTGGGCAGGATCACCTCAGACCCCTTCCTGCCAGGCCAGTAGTTAATTTTTAATGCTGAAAACTTGTTCCTTGAGGGTGGGAATGACATTTGAATAGAGAGCTGAGTAGTGAGAATAAGTTAAGTAAGGTGGGGGGAGGCCCTGCACCCAGTGGGGTGGTCACCTGTGTTACCTTGGGAGGAGGGGAGGTGGACTGGGGACGCAGGTAGGATTCCCTTTCTTCCGCAATTCGCTGAGTGCTTGTGTAGAGGACCAGAGTGACTGTAGAGGCCTGCATTGAGTGGATGCTGGCTTATGGTCACACCCACCCTCCAGATCCCAGCTCAGCTGGGGCGTCCCTCTCCTGCTGGGTACACAGGGCACCCACCTTCACCAGGCACCGGCTTGTTGAGTGGCTTGTCGAGGCCTGTGCTTGGAGGCCTTGGCTGGGTTCCTCCTTCGTTTTTCTTAGCGCTGCTTCTGTGATAGGGAGACAGCACTTTCCTCTGAGTGGGAGATCATGTAACTAATTAGAATTTGTCCCCCTTGTCTGTGTGCCAGATCTGCTTACCTGTGCTGTTGTGAATGCCCAGAAGTTCGTCAGAGCAGTGTGTCTGTCTTATCTTACCCAGTTTAAAAGTTGATAAGATTAACTTTAAAATAACTGGGGAGTAAAGAAACCAAGAATTGTTCAGAGTGAAGCTCGATGCAGCTCCACCTAGCAGAGCTTTCTGTCATTGCAGGTGGATTTAACACAAACACAGTCCCAACCATTTTAATTCAGAGTGACTGCTGATTACTTTTAGGGTTTGACTCTGCTAGGTTGTCAGGAGACTCCACATCGCTGGTGTTGTCGACTTGCTATGTTTTGGTCGTCATTATGAACTGCTAACTTCATCATGTGCAGAAGAGATGTGATTTGACCCCTGGTGTAACTGAATACTTGGCTACATGCTTTGACATGTTTACATAATCAAAGAGTGACATTGTCACAATAACTCTAGGAACAAGGATTTGTTGTAAAAATCTGTCAGTGTGACCCAGGTTCACAGAGTAGTTGCTACAGAAATCATATATATTTCAGTACATGGGTTGTTAGGACTTTTTGTGGCTACCTTATGGGAAATGTGTATGTGACTATTGCTTTAGACACTGCTCTGTGTGATTTGCTAGAAGATAACATTTCCTGAAGAAACAAGTGAGAAGCCTGGGATTTCTGCTTAAATGTCTCAGTTTCTTTTGGATCATTAGAATGTATCCACCATACAAAACCATTTTTCCTGTTTCAAGGGACAGGGGTGAAGGGTCATTAAGACATTATATCTTCAAGAAGGAAGAGGCCTTCTGCCTGACTTCAGCAGGCACAGAGCTCACCAGGCTGCAGCAGAACACCTGTCCTACCTGCAGCCCTGCTGGCCCCAGCCCTCGAACCTCCTCCCCTCCATTTTAAGTCTAACCCAGGTGTCACTCCTTAATAGCCTTTCTCTGGGAATTGGGGGCTCCCTGGGGACCAGGACAGTAATACTCGTCAGTCCTGTGTTTCTAGGACACAGCAAGATGCTTGGTTCCTAGCATGGAGTGAGCTTGAGTTTTAGTGGATCAGAGAGAATTTGCAGAGTGTTTTCCTCTGTAGTGTTTTTTTTTTTTTTAAAGGCCTCAGCCTATGAGTTCAGGATAGTGATGTTCTCAGAACAGACAAAAACAAGGGGGGGGGGGGGAGGCATTTTGGAGAAGCCGAAGTTTTTATTGTTCAAGTAGTAAATGAACAAAATGCTACTTTAGTTCTTTCTTTGCTCATTTTAGATGATGAAAAATACATGATGTGGGACTAGGGTTGTGGCTCAGTAGTAGAATGCTTGCCTAGCATGTGTGAGGCCCTGGGTTCAATCCTCAGCACCACATAGAAAAATAAATAAAATAAAGGTATTGTGTCTAACTACAAATATAAAAATAAAAAAAAAATATTTTAAAAAAGGAAAAATACATGATCTGTCTTCTTTTCTAAAACTTCTGAATTGTTTCTAAGTGAACAAACACCTTTTTGGTCACATTAAAGAGGTTAGGTCTGTTGTGGTAAGTCAGGTGTCCAGCATAGAACACGAGAAGGCAAGTTTAAAGTAGTCGTCGTTATTTTTGTTTTTCCAGTTTCTAAAGTTGTCATTGTCGATATAACTGCAGGAAAAAGTTGAGGGTTCTTTAAATGTCCTGATGAGATGCACATGCATATCTTCAACTCATTTCCAAAATGTACACAAAATGAGCCAGTTGACATCTGCTTCTGCTTTTTTTAAGGTATAAATTTGAATCTGGCCCCTTTTAATCATCCCCAGCACTTTGTCTAAGTAGCTTTCCATGATTTGTATACAAAAGTCACTTCCCAGGAGAGGAAGACTCTTTTAAAGTATAAGCTGAAGTGTACACACGATTAACATCAGAGAGACCTTCATTTTTGGAAGTAATTTGAAAGAAAATGAGCACTGTTTAAAAAAAGAGAGAGAGAAATTGGAACCATATTTTAAGGTATTTATGTGAAATCAAAAAGGATTGGTATCGGCCTTCCTCTGCAGTACATGTTGTGACTTACATGGGCTTTTTTTTTTTGGTAGTAGAAATAATGTTAATTCAAAATATTTAGATGTATTCTTTTAAAAATGATGCATCTTAACATATGTTTTCTAGATATCAGTAAAAGACAAATATTAGTGACATAAAAGTATTGTTTGGAAGATGTAACTGAAAAATATAGGTCAATTCCATGTTGTAATGCAGCAAACTAAAGAGAGCAGACTTGTTGCCCTCATGTGTCCTGCCTTAATTTGTGGTGAAATAGTTTTCCTTTATGAGGCATTTCAGAACCAAGAGTTACATTTTTGGGACCATAGTGATGTTTCACTAGAGATGGTTTTCCCAGAAATGAGGAGACACAAGTTAGAAACTCGTGTTCCATTTCATTTTTGGGTCACAGGAAGGGTGTGCAGGGTGCCCTGATTGACAGATTCTTGTACCGGGACTTCCCTACAGAGCTGAGGGGCCTCTTTTTTGGGGGTTACCCAGTAAGCTTGGCTGCTCTTAAGATAAGGCTCAGATTTCACCCCATTTCTTCCTTTTCGTATGCCCCCACGCAGGAATTGAGCCCATGCTCGACCTTAAATACCACCATGCCCCTTGTCCTGACCTGAATCTAAGGATAATGACCTGGGCAGTCCTGTTTGCCCTGGATCTCTCTCCTTTTTCCTGGTGCCTTTCCCCAGTTGCCAGGGTTCTCCTTGGGGAAAGCAGGAAAGGCTGTGTGACAGTGCGGGCTCAGGGCACCACAGCCCCTCTGCAGCCCTGGTACCTGCCCAGGTAGCTACCCTTCCCTCCCTGTGCTGTGGGCCTTGTCTGCTGCACTCTGGACTGCCCGTCTCAGCACAAGAGCTTCTCCTGGGCAGCTCTGTGAGCACAAGCTCCTGTGGCAGAGCTGTAGGGCCAGTCACTAGTCACTTCTTTGTTTGGTATTCTGGAGGACACAGGCCGTCCCTGCTGAGAGGGTGGGCCGTGGATAAAGCTCAGCTTCATTGCAGTACCTGGAATCACTTCTCCCCCAGCACCACTGCCTCTTCTCTGCCTGGTTTTGTCTTCTTTGGAAAGCACTCGGCCCATGTGCAGTGACCAGCTGTTGGCAAGCCCAGTCTCCTGCACTCCTTGGAAGTTAAGAAGTTCTTTTGATTCCCTGAGGGTTTCCAGGGATCCTTGTGGCAACTCCAGAGATTGTCAGAGTCCTTATGACCCAGATCAGACCAGAACACTTGTGGCTCTTTTGGTTCAAGGGTGGTCTGCCCTTGGGCAAGCATGTTAGAAATGCAAATTTGTTGCCCTCTCTCTGTTGATAATCTCTGGGGTAGGCCTAGCTCTGGTCTGTCCTGCTCTCCCAGTGATTCCTGCCCTTGCTCACCTTTGAGAAAGCTGTGCTCTGACTCACCATTTGGAGGCCAAGGTCAAACAAAATTCACCTCAACCTTTATTTGTACTGTTAAGAAATTTGTAGCCCTAGGAACAGCCCTGTATCCAGAGGGGGGTGGGGGACACTCAGGGCTCCACCCAGGGCTGCTGCCTTTTGCCCTTCTAGAGCATGGGATCTTGAGATTTTCCTTTCTGTTGCTGATTGAAACTGCTGCCTGTTTCCCCTGCATCTTCCCTAGTTCTCTGCTTTCCTCAGTGGTCTTGATCACTTCCTCCCTCCCCTGCTGAACTCTGGCATATTTTGATGTGTGTGCAATAGAATAAAAAGCTTGGAGACCCAAAGATGTGTTTTGGCCTGGTTTCTTACGGGGAACACCACTCATACATTATTTCATTTGCTCTTCTAATAATGTTTATTGGAACTTAGTATTTGCTGTGTGGTGTTCAAGTAAATTTTTCCAGATAAAGAAATAATCGTATCTAAGGAAAGTACAAGATACTTATCTGTGGATGAGCTTGAGTGTTTCCAAGTGTCCTGGAGATAGTTTGTTTCAACTGTTGTTTCTTTAGAAGATGGTGCTGGATGTTCCTTCACCAAAGGGCACAACTGGCATGGACCAGTACTGGGCCCCAGGCTGCAGCTCAGTTACAGGGTTCAGGGGCTAATTAGAGCTGGGAAGTTTGGAGTTTCGAATTTGCTAAATGAACAGCCCCCACACATTCTAATTGGATGTCAGAAAATCATGAGATTGTTGGGCTCTCTTATCAACTTAATAAGTTCTAGGATATATTTTCTTTTTTTTTTTTCATTTTTTAAGGATTGTGATGTCAAGGATAATGAAGTGGTTTTGAAATTTTGTACTTTTTGGATTTTTTTCCCCTACCATTCACCATTTGTTCTTTGGTTATTATCCATTTATTTGGTGGATTGTTTTAGTTCCTTTTAGATGAGGCCAGGAATAAGCTTGATTTTTCTTTTTTTTTTTTTTTAATTCATTGCCTTTGAAAATAAATTTATATGATTTGCTTTTATTTTAAATCATGAGTGTGAACTATTTTAAAATAAACATACACACACACACACACATATATGTATATATATTGCTGTTTTGAGTATTACTCTAAGTGTTAACCTTGCTGATTGAAATCTGATGACACTTGGGTCAGTATATTTGGAGGCATCTAAGTTTTGGTAGCATCTTAAGCAGAGTTTGTTACTTGTGCTTTCAGAAGGGTTGGGAGGTTCTTCTTTTGGTTGTACATTCTGTTGGTGCCTAGGTGTTATATATTTGAGTAGATAATCTTAGTAAATATATATTTTACTGCACTGCCTTTTTTAAAGTGTTAATTTTAAAGACATGAAAAATCATACAATGTTTTGTTGTTGTTGTTTGTTTGGATACTGGGAATTGAACTCAGGGGCCCTCGACCACTGAGCCACATCCCCAGCCCTATTTTGTATTTTATTTATTTAGAGACGGTCTCACTAAGTTGCTTAGTGCTTCACAGTTGCTGAGGCTGGCTTTGAACTCGGATCCTCCTGCCTCAGCCTCCCAAGCTGCTTGGATGACTGTGTGTGTGTGTGTGTGTGTGTGTGTGTGTGTGTGTGTGTGTTTTAAAGAGAGAGAATGTTTTTAATATTTATTTTTTAGTTTTCAGTGGACACATCTTTATTTTATTTTTACGTGGTGCTGAGGATCGAACCCAGCGCCCCGCGCATGCCAGGCGAGCGTGCTACCGCTTGAACCACATCCCCAGCCCTGTTTTTTTTTTTTTAAATAATCTGATCATTACATTTTTTCTCTTCAAAATTAAAAAAAGTATTGAAATCTGACCGACAGAAGTTAAATATTTGATCAAACCATGTGAAATTGTTAATATTTGTTAGTTTTTGAGCTATAAAATGACACAGCCTTTGGTCGGTAAGAACTGAGATGGCCACCGTGGACCATAGCTCTACTTCATTCTCCCTTTTGGATGTTACATTTTTTCCAACTGTTGCTTCTTGTTTCCTAAGAAGGGCTTTCTGCTTCTCAGAACTGTGCGGTGGCTACCCAGTCTTTAGATCTGAAAAGAGCTTTTGTTGATGAGAAGTTGGTGGCTGAGCTCCAGCAAGTCCTGTGGTTGCCAAATGCTGCTTTGGTTAGTTCTCTCCAGCAGGAGCAGACACTTGATCTCAGTGGAGTGCTGCTTCCTTCTGCTGTTAAAATGAGCCTAGACATTCATTTCTGTCTTAAAAGTCGGTAACTTATCACTGATATCTGTGGAGAACTCCAAAGGCTCCTTATTAATGCGTGCATAATGAAGAAGCGGGGAGCGGGAGCCAGCTCCTCCCTTGTGATGGATCTGTAATGGTGGCCTCCTGAACGGAGGGAGAAAACAGCTTGTGCAGGTTTTGAAGCAGCGGTGATTTTGCTTATACTTAAAAAATTTGCACTTGTCACGTGTTCATGTCTTCCTGCCTTTGCTATGCTGCAAAACAAACCACTGTCCAGGTCTTTGTTGTGGTTAGTTATAGGAGATCTCCCCCAATCTGCAGAGAAGATATAAATAAATGTAAGCATGGTTCCTATTATAAAGAAATGTGAAAATATTTTCCCACTTTATTCTGCTGCCTTACATGGTCAAGTTCTTTCAGATCACTTCCAGTAGTGGACTTGGAGAATGCCAGGTGTGTTTGAAGACACAGTTGGCTGGCAGCGCCCTCTTGTGGGAAAAGCACATATCGCTTATTTCAGGCTTGCTGAAATCCTAGCAAGGCTCTTTAACTCTCTTAAAAATCTGTGTACAGCAAACTTTGCACAAAATGTCTTCTTACTAGAACCAATGTGAATGCTCATTCCTAATTTCTTCCACGTTTTAAGCAAAAAGAAAAAAGTGAGGAGGGAGTTGTGTAAAGTTGAGTTTGCTCCAGTTCCCTGGGTGGGAATGAATTCTCTGGTGAGAACCAGAAAGTTGTTTTTGAGCAGCTAATGGCAGGTAGTTTTAAAGAACTTAGTGTGGACAGCTTCAAGGCAAGTTTTTAAAGTGTGTCCCTCATAGAAAGCCTCTTTTCATCAATGTCACCTCTTTCTTAGAGAAGACTCTCTAGACTGAGAAGGAGCAGAGATCCCTTCAAGTACTGGAGTGTAATCAAAGGATAAGTGTAAAACACTCTTGTGATGTAGTTTTGTGGTTGGCTTTGGTGTCAGATAGGGCAGCGACTGGGTCCCTGTTTCTGTGCTCTGCAAGGGTGGGCTCAGGCCAAGATGCTTACTTCCCTGGCTCCCTGCTCCGTGGTGGGGAGAGCTGACTGGGAGAGGCGCTGCCTGGCTGTAGGTAAGTGCTCCAAAATAGTAGCAAGAATGATGCTCTTAATAGAGTTTGCTCTTACTGTAAAGAAATGATACTTCTTTTTTTCCCTAATAATTTTCCTATTTAATCTCTGTTAAATTAGTGCTAATGATTGAAGTGTATCATGGGATTTAGGAGCTGAAGGTCAAGTTATGATCTAACATTTTACTGGAGAGGATGCACTCAGGTTTTTCAATAGGATATTTTCCCCCATTTTAGTTGAGGGAATTCAATGTAGTGTGCTCAGCGATCTGCTATCATTTAAAAGAAAGCAGATACAACATTGTTAAAACTTTCCTCAACATGTCACTTGCATTTCAAGTATGTGCAATTTAATTTTAAGATAGATGATTGTTTGACAGACAAGCACATTTAATGGTATTGTCATGTTAATGTTAAAACTCTTTTCATTGGTGTCTAGAATTTTAAATATACTCATTTTAATGCCATAATTAAGAATAAACATATAGTAAGTATAATGTTACAATAATAAATATATTGCATATTTGTACATGAAATATACCCAAACCCAGCTCCCCTGAGGGAAGGGCGGAGGAGGGGCCGCAGGCTACTAATTGCTGAGGGCCCCTTACCAGCCTAGGACTGCCCAGGAACTCCCTCTTCTCACTTCCCAGTGCTCATTCCTTTTGACCTCACCTGCCTGTCTAATTCTGTAGCACAATATTTGGTTTTCCTTGCTCTGTTGTGCATATGAAATGTGTTGTATCAGGCATTTTCCTGTGATTTTTTTTTTTTTTTAGGTCCGAAATTCTGACCACCTTTTCTATTAATTTGTAACCTTTAACCTTCCAAAGGCTTTTGAGGTGTGCCTTCATAAACAGCAGTGTTGGTGACTTCTGATTGTGGAAAAGATGAGATCAGAAGGCAGGAAGATAGTGCTATACCATCAGAGTGACCACAGGTAGCAGGGAGCTCCTTGGAGGTTCCCTGTGGATGCCTCATAGATGCCAGGATCATGCCTGTCCACCAGGAGTCTTTGGGGAGAGTCTCTATGTGATCAGAAGATTACAGAAGTGTTCTGTCTGAGGTTCAGATTTGATTGCAGTTCTCAGTACAGTTGTTTAAAAATGCAGCTTGTAGAACTCGTTGGTGGAAAGCCAGGACGGATTAATGAGAGGGCTGAACTGTAGAATATTTTTTAATGCAGTTTTGTTCCTCTGAGGTACATTCAGTAACAGAAACTAGGCCAACAAGTTATTGACAATTAGTGGTCCTTTGGGAATCTGCTTTAATGAATAGATAAGAATGATTTGTAATTAGCATAATAATTATATGCAAATGAATGCTTCTGAATTGCTCTAAAACACTTCTGAACTGTTTAAACAGCCCTCCTGAGATCTTGTTACTCTATTAATTTGTGTAGCAGATCTTTTTTTCATAGATCATGCAAAGATAAACTTCAGCCCAGCCCCTGTCCGAGTGATTATGAATTCCAAGGTGGTAGGACCTGAATTAATGAGATTTACTTATACTATATTAATGGTACTCTGTGGGAACCTGAAAGGGTGAGGAGTCACTGGGGAGATGTAATTAAAAATAGAAAAGAAAGCTGCTTATTGGAAAATAACTGTTGAAATCAGTTTCTTAAACAAGTTAGTAAATGTTATTTCTCTTTACACCTCTGTTATTTGCTATTACAACATTTAATGCAAATATTTTTTAAATGGGCTTACCCTCTGGGGGCTGGCTTGAATTCCATCAGCTTCAGTTATGCATTTTGCACTAGGTCCATGATGATAGGATCCAGAAACTTTGTTTTTTTAAGTACAACTACACTTTTAAAAAATGCAGAGCAGTGCTACTAAATTATGTTTGTTATTTATTTTCATATTTCTTTCAGCTCTTTCTTCAATCCTGGGCTTTTTGTTTTAGGATGTGATTAGAGGAAGTAAGCCTTGCTAAAGTTGGGCAGCAGTACCCATTCATTTTTAACTTAGTGATTATCTTCGAGCTATTTGAATAGACACCTAATTAATCATCTTGTACTAAAGGAAAGTATTTTACGCCAGTCTGCAAGACCCTAATAACCCTCTCAAGTTTTTATTTTGACTTTGCAAAATCCCCCCCTTCCCAGGGCAGGCGGGTGGGGCGGGGTGTGGGGGTGATGTGGCAGTCAGGCCTTGATCCTTAGAAATGAGCAGAGATTGGGTGTCCAGGAGTGGCTGGTCTTGCTGACTTGCCTGCTCTTTCCTTAGTGTGCACTCAGCTTAAGTGGGAACCCAGGCCTGGTTCTTTAATCAGTGTCTGGTGTCTGGAGCACATCTTGATTTTTCCACAAACTGTCAAGAAACTCCTACCAGCATGCTCCTCATCTCCTACTCACTTTCCTGTTCATAATCATGAGTTCAACCTGGGCTGAAGGACATACTTAGGCTGGATTGCACAGATTTTGTATTTGGATTTTGGGGGACAGCCACTGTGCTAAAAGATTCATAAACTAATATTCTTTGTCTTCAAAATGAATTTGGTTTCTATTGAGAATTTCTGTTGAGAACTGGAGTGAGTAACAGATGTACACCCGAGAGGTAGCACAACTTTTGTATTCCAGTGACAGAAACAAGTTATTTATAAGAATTTAATGAACGTATTCTGTGGCTCCAGCATGAAGACTCAGTAATCCATTTACTTGCCAGATTATATTTTATTTTGTTCTCCAAAGGGCTTCTTGACTTTGACTCGCTTTCATTTTTGCTTAAATAAGAGTTTTCAATTAAATAGAGTTGTATTAACACTAATCCCAATCTACCTTATGCTGATACCACTGTATTTTCATGTTGTTCAGACACTGTTATTGGTGGAGCAAGTAGTGTCTAGGGACATTATACCTAACTTGATAATGATGGTTTTACTAAGCCCTTATCCTGGCCAGGCCTCTGGGCATTATACAGATAATTAAAATTGGATCTTCAAAAATTTAAAACACAATGCACCTTAGCAATAATATTTTTCTACTTTTAAACATGATTTTAAAAGCCATTTTTAAAATGCATTTCCTTGGCCTGGTGAATTTGCTTTCTTTTTTTTCCCAAGGATTACAGAGAGTGCATAGCAAATTCAGCCTTGAGAATACCCAGGAGCTGAAGACTCAAGTAGGCTACAGCTGTCTTCACCCACAGTATTCTAAAAGAACTAATGAGATGAGAAGTCTGCAGCTGGTGGCAAGCACAATAAACCATGAGCCAAGGGCTTCTCTTCATCAGAGCCTCCCCTTTCCCCATGGGATCCCAAAGGAGACAGAATACTAACAAAGCCAGCAGGCTGTCTCATTCCACACTATTGCTCATTTGCAGCTATAATTGGTAGCTGAGGTTGCATTCTGTATACTGAAACTGTCATACATGAAGGAATATATTTGTTCATTGTGATACGGATATAAATCGGCCAGTTTTCGAATACAGAAAGACCAAACCAGATACTCAACAATAAAATTGTAGCAGAGAAGATACTGTTCAAAAAAATTAAATGTTTATTGTAGGGATGCAAAACCGAGGTTGTTAAAACTACATCTGCTACTTGCTTTTTAATATCTTGCTACTTAATTCAACTGATTAAACATTTACACATTCAAACCAACATTAAAAAGCACAAAAAATTCCTAGGTTTTGACAAGATGCATTATTCTCAACTGTCAAGGTTAAAGTGCTATTGTTAATAATTGGGTTTCTTTGCATTTTCAGTATGATATCTTTAATGTTTGCTGTTTTGCATTCAAGAGGGAAAGGCAGAGAGGGGAAACTTGGTCTCCCATATACATGTGTATGGATCTCCCTCGTAAGAAAATCCACCTGGGCATCTCTGGTGCCACGGCTTCGTGGTGCTCTTGAAGTGATCTGATGAGGCAAGAGTTTGTTGGCAGCTTCTGCCATCATCCTCTACTGTGGTGTGCCAGAACGAGCCCCAGACGAGGCTGGGAAGGTTGGATGTGGAGTCCTGAAGGAGGGGACCTGGCCACCTCCTCTTGGACAGTGGTTTCCTCATCTAGAAAATGAGGGGCTTTGGGTACTTGAGGTTCAGTTCACCTCCATGATTGTGTGAATCCATAGGAGAAAAGTGTCTCCCTGATCACCCAGCACTGATAACGAAGGTTCAGAAATGGACTTTTGGGAGCAGTGTACGAGGTCCAAAGCAGAGAAGTTTTGAATCTTTGTTACACTTTCTGTAGTCAGTCAGTCTATGTCAGATTTGAATGGAGACTTCCTGAAGCTGTCAGCCTGGAATGGGACTGGCGTTGCGGGGAGGAGGACCCAGCGGAGGCCCGTCTCACCCATTCAGTGTACCAAACCTTCCCTGGGCTCATAGCCCTACCCAGGTCCATCTCTGGGGAGACTTGCCCCTTGATTAATTTACTTGTACATGACAATGGTTTATGCTGACCGCAATTTAGGCCAAGTTGTCTTTTCTTAAATTAGTTGTTTCTTGGTTTGTGGATTACTGCCCTTGTCATATGATGCCATTGCTGTTATTCCTTTAGCCTTAGCAGTAATTATGTATGCTGTATTTTGTGGATATATTTTATCTTTCTCTTGAAGTGGGCAGGTTTAAAATTCATAGTGATTCTGCACTCTGAATATCAGTTCTACAGTCCCACCTCCTCCCCCCTCATATTTTAATAAATCCAAAATCAGAAGTTGTCTTCCAGTTTCCATGTTTTATTGGCTGAGTGTTTTTCTTCCTAATGGTACATAAAATAATGGCGCATCCTGTAACTGATGGCCTCTTGGATGCAGGAAATGTATGGTATTGACTGTTCCACTCCTTCAGGCTCCCTAGTTGCTCAGGTTTTGTAAAATAAAACCACCAATGTCATGAGTGTGGTGTGCCATGACACTTTCCAGTCAATAGGCAAAAAACGGGAAGAGGATTTTTCCCTCAGGTGAGATAAACTGGCAAACATTGGCCAGGCTTTGGAGCATTATACTGATGATTAAAATTTGACCCTCAGGGTGGGCTGGGGTTCAGTGACAGAGCACTTGCCTGGCCTGTGTGAGGCCTGGGTTCGACCCTTATCACCACTTATAAATAAATAAATAAAGGTGTTGTGTCTGTCTACAACTAAACACACACACACACACACACACACACACACGCATACACATATATATAGCACTTTTTTTAAAACAATCATCAAAATATTTTAGTTACAATACAACCAACAGTAAGATTTTTCTATTTTTAAATGTTTTAAAATTCATTTTAAAAATGGGTTTCTTGCCTGTTTCATTTGGTTCCAATTCTGCCTATAATTCGCTGTGCTCTCTGTGACAGTTCCATGTGCTTCCTGGGGTTTGGCTGTCTTTGTTTGTTTTGTTTCGTTTGCATCTCTCTGTTTCTTCCAACTGGCCTGACTCTCTAGGAGAGTCAGGTTGGGCCTCCTCCTCTGAGCCCTTGGACTCTCCCTGACAGCATCCTGTATGTGCCCCTCTGCGTGGAGCTCTTCAGTAGATAGGCTTTGATTGAGGGAAATGATGCTGAAAGTGATTATTTAATATGATGTTAATTTTTAATTTGGGGGGGAAAAAGCAAGCCTGATTGAGGGTTTTAATTAAATTTAAACTTAATTTAATTATTCTGACCTAAAAGAAAAGTTGTTTTTTTAAGTTTATTTCACTACATGATTGTTGCAGATTTTATGTCAGAATTTTTTCTGCAAAGATGTGGAATGTGACCATTAATGTGAATTTTTAAAGAAAACATTGTGCCAGTATCACCTAAAAGCCCTTTCTGCCTTAGTAGCAAGATCAGATGCATTCGTGCACTGGCAGCGATGCTGTGCGGTATACAGGCAGACTTGTCCCTGTCAGCAGGGGACTTATTTCTCATGGCCAATCAGGCGCAAGACCACCTGTACAACTGAGTCTTCATCACAAGTGAAGTTTTGAGGGTGCAGTTCTCAGTTAGAATTTAAGGATCCCTACTTGCTGGCAGTAACATCGCTTTGCGCTGAACCCAGGCTTACGAAGTGACTTCAGTTGCCCAACTCCTCATGGGCAGCTCCTCCTCATGCCGGCTGACCTCATGCCCATAGCTGTGCCACATGGCATGTTTTTACAGCCTTAAAAGTCGGTGTCACCAGCTAAGTTTGCTTGTTCAACATTTTTAGCCCATTGTGGGGCCTTTTTTGTAGCTTCTGGAAAACCTTGAGACAGGCTTCAAGTTCAAGGTCACATATTTACCCAATTATCTTTCTTTCAAGTTTTATTTTCTCCCTGACCCTCACATTTCTTTTTCTTTGCATAATTTATTTATAACTTTCTCCCTACAAATTAACATGCCGTATCGCTTACTAAGTAGTGATTGAGTTTAGAATGGCAGCTTCTCAACATGTTTTCTCTGATTTGTGAAGGTTGGTATTAGATCTTTGTTCATGTCCAGGGCCTGCTTTGTGCTGGAGCTGCCCTCATCTCCCATACAGTGGTTTTAGGTAGGGTATCCTGCCTCTCCTTCACAAATGCTGCAAAAAAAAAAAAAAACAGGAAAGGAGACTCCCCACCCGTACACTTCCTCTCTCTGCAGTATGTTAAACTTACCTCTGACCTTATAACTTGCTGGGGATTGAACCCCCGGGTGCTTTACCATTGAGTCATTTCTTCAGCCGTTTTTTAAATTTTGAGACAGGGCCTTGCTAAGTTACTGAGGCTGGCCTTAAACTTGAGATCCTCCTGCTTTAGCCTCCTGAGTTGCTGGCATGATAGGCATGCATGGCTACAACTTGTTTATTTTTGGCACTTCACAAATAATTTTTTATTTCTATCCTTAGAGTATGTATATGTGCGTAATGACAACTTTTATAAAGCAGATAGGTGAGAAAAGATTTACTCCTTTCATTCTCTCCATTCTGTCAGGAATGGGGGATTACGGCAAATGAAATTTATATGCACTAGAACCTTGAACAAAGTCAAGAGTTTAGCGCCCTTCCTCTGTGGCATGATATAGCTATGGCAGTCCCATGACACCTGACCTTTACTGTCTTTGACAGTAAGGGGCTGACAGGAATGTAGTCCTTCTTCCTTGAGGAACCCAGATCTGTGCCTCATACAGCTCTCTGAAAACAGCCTCTTTGGAGAGGTTGACCAAGAACTGGAGCTATCCAGAGCAGACCTCACCACAGGAGAGATTGGGGGACGCGGTCGGTACTTCTGATCTGTGTCACAGGGGATGCTCTCTCTGGGCATCAGGAGTCCAGGACAGCCATCTGCAGGTGTTGTTGAAGATGAGGTGGTGTGCTTTATTTCTTGAATGTGATTACCTGTGTATCAAAATGCTGAGACTGTTGAAAAGTGTTGGCAGATTCGTTCTCAGATAGCTGTCTGGTAACCAGTCATGGTGAATTGCTGATCAGGACTTTTATTACTTGTTATTTTGTAGCCATGTTGCCTAAGATAAAAGTTTAAAGCAAAGAGAATAAACTGGGAACTTAATTGCATGCAGGAGTATTTTACTACTTGTGTGCAAAAGCATAGGAAGTTGAATGAGTTTTGGTAGCTGCAAAGAGGGCTGTTCTGGTAAGGTTAAAGGGTTTTTTTCTGGCTTTCTTTTCAGCCTCTGATTCTGTTTTTCTTTACAGGACTATAAAACTGATGAAGACCCAGCATTATTCCAGTCAGTCAAGACCAAGAGAGGCCCTCTGGGACCCAACTGGAAGGTACTGGAGGCTGACCTTTCTGACAGGCAGAGTCTTGGCAACAGAGCACTTGACAGGTCCTGAGTCTTGGAAAGCTGGGGACGTTTAAGTGAAAAATAGAAATGGCACAAAAATTGTTTTATTTGTGATAAGGACTTAGGACCAGTTGCAGTTGGCCAGCAAGTCTGTGCTGTATTAACAAACAGAGCAGAGCCGGACTGTCACTTTCAGTATAATGCTATTCTGATAACTCTTAAAAGAGACAAGTGATTTAGTCTTTGGGAGCTGTAACATTCTCTTTTGAGACATGAAACAGTACAAAAATCCATGTTAAATGAAGGCTTATGGTTTAAGTTTAGTTTTTAGTAAAAATTGAACAGGTTTGCTTCATTCAAGCTCATGTTCCTGCCCTTTGAATAGTTACATTTTTGGAAAGCAGGACTCCAGAGAGCACTTCTTGTGGCAAGTAGTTGTTTTTGGATAAAGGGGGCACCCTTACTGTCCTCATGGAAGTGAGACACGGTGGCCAGGTGGTGATTTGAATTGCCGTGGAAGCATAATGCACTCGAAAGCTCTCCACTCACGAAATGACAGACCAAGCGTTGACGGCAAGTTATGACAGCTAATTTGACAGGAGAAGAAGAGCTGAAGGCCCTGAACCTGCTCTGAGCAGATTTTCCACCCACAGGGTTGACTTGGTCACCAGGCTGTACATGGTGCCCCTGGTCCAGGGTATCGGTAAAGGGCGTCTAGGTGCTGGTTGTTGCTTATAGGGAGGGGATTATTCTGACACCCCCACTGATAACTCAGATAACTCATGGAGCGGTTCTCCATCAGTGTCAAGAGTGTTTTGTGGACCGTCTGGTGCATCAGCCAAAAGGAGGAATGAGTCTGACTTGGTTTACAAGAAATGACTCGTGGTTGATTTCATATTCGTGTTTGTCCTCTGGGCAGAGTTCAGTTCAGAATTCTCCCAGCTTAATGACACGGCTGGAAACGCGAACCCCAGAGTGTGCTCTAAGCCACTTACAAATTAAAGAGCCGACTCAGCGTGCGTGATCTAAGTTCACTCTGGTGGATCTGCAGAATGTTCCCAACCTTTCCAGGCTTCTGCTCCAGGCCCCAGGCTCCCTCTGAGTGGAGGAACAGGCCCGCCAGTGGCTTCCCCAAGGCCGCCTTCGGTGTGCCGGGGCGTCCTGCTCCAGCAGGTACTGACTGTAGCTGGTGCTGCTGCTGCAGAACATAGAGGAGCGTGAGTTGAGGCTTGGAGGGGAACTAAGTTCTGAATCTTTTCAGATTGTCAGTGTTTCAGGTGTAGATTTTAAAAGGCAATGCTGCATGCCGAGGTGGGTTTAGCACTCTTGGTTTCAGATTTTTCCTGTGGGAACTCCTAATTATATAACAGGTCACAGGTATATTGGATACTGGGACTTTTACCTGACTGTTGACTTTTAAGAACTTAGAATATACACATTGATTAACATTGCTTTGTCTTTCAATATTAATGATTATTTAAATTTTCGTAATAGGTTTGGTCTTTAGAAATAATATGAGTTTAACCCTGGTGAATGATGACAGTTGAAGCATGCTATACTTCCTAAATAAGAGGAGGGATCAGGGAGACACACATGTAGCTATGGGAGGAAGGAAGAGGAAATCCTGTTCTGGACTTGAGGCGCGGGGTTGTGAGTGCCGGGCGCTGGGTCTGCAGCCCTTCAGACGGCCTGTGGACCGCCCCATCTGCGCGCTCAGCAGAAGGTTGCACCTTACCAGTCCACATTCCAAGGAGGATTCAAGGCCAGGAGTGGATCTTCAACCTCTAGTGGTGTTTTTGTTTTGTGGGGGCAGGTGATGGAACCTCGTGCCTCACACATGCTTGGCAGGCACCCTGCTACCGAACTACGTCCCAGCCCCTGTGATCTCAAAAACTTTCCCTGTGTATACCATGCTGGTGTTCCCTCTCAGTTTTGCAGTGTTTACTGCCTGTCTGCACTAGGCTGGATAAAGGGAGAGGCTTCCTTGGTGGGCACTCAGCAAGATCACATTTAATCTTCACGACTTTCCTCTGGGGCAAGTACAGCTGCTTCATTTGACACATGAGCATGTGGCCAGAGAAACAGGAGTTGTAGAAGCAGCAGCATAATGTCACCTGATTCTGTGCTAGTCTTACATGTGTAAGGTGTGGAGTCGCAGCAGAATCTCACTCTTAATCCAGTGGCCCCCAGATCACCAATCCCATGCACCATCACCACCCCCAGCGTGCTTTTGCGCCATGACAGTTGTGTGGCTCTGTGAATGCCTGGTATTTGTCAGAATTTCATGATTCTTACACCAGTGGTGCATTTCCCATGATCAGGGGGTCTGTAAGTGATAGGAGCACTAATGGAGATGAATTAAAAACACTAAATCTGTACAAGTTATGCCTTAAATAACTTAACCCTGAGAGAAAACCTTTGCAAGCTACTCTAAAAATAAGACAAATAAGTGGGCAAATGAGCTAAACAGAGACACTTCTCTAAATGCAAATGGCCAGCACATTCAACATCTTTAGCAATTAGGGAAATGCAAATCAAAACCACCCTGAGATTTCTTCTCACTCCAGTCTGAGTGGCAGCCATCAAGAATACAAATAATAACAAATGCTGGAGACAAGGAGACAAGGTGGAGAAAAGGAGCACTGTTTCACTGTTGGTGGGACTGTCAATTAGTACAGCCACTGTGGAAGTCAGCGTGGAGGGAGGCTCCTCCAAAGACCAGGGATGGAAACGCCATATGACCCAGCTATGCCACTCCTTGGTGTTTAGCCCAAAGGGTTAAAGTCACCGTGCTGTAGCGACAAGTGTGTACCCGCCGTTACAGCAATTCACAGTAGCTAACCTGTAGAACCAGCCTAGGTGCCCCTCAGCAGATGACTGGATAAAGAAAATGCATATCTCCACAATGATGTTTTATTCAGCCATAATGAAAAATGAGATCGTGTCATTTGCAGGAAAATGGATGGAACTTGAGAACGTGATGTTAGGGGAAATAAACCAAATTCAGAGTCAAGGGTCACGTGTTTTCTCTCATGTGGAAGCTGGAATGGAAAAAGGAAAAGAAAGGGGTGTGGGGTGAAAACTGAAGGAAGGTCAGGTGAGGAGAGGAGAGGGGCTGGGACGGGAGGGGGATGGTAAGGGGGTGCAGGTGAGTCTGAGTCCTGTTATGTTGTGTGCATGTGTGACTGTGACAGGTCACACCATCATCTACAACCATGTTGTACCAATTTTTTAATGGGGGAAAAATGACCTTTCATCTGAGCCTCGATTTCCACATCTCAAAAATGGGGCTCTTAGTCCCTCAGAAGTTTACTGTAAGGAGTGAGTGGAACAGTGAGCAAGTTCCCTGCGCAGAGGACGCACACAGTGAACCTTGCCTTTTGTCTTTGAAAATAAAGAGACTGTTCCATTTTCCTCATCTCTTGGAGTGGGTGACGTCTATAAATCTGACGTGGGTCTTGCTGGTCCCTGTCTGTTCCCTTGGTGGAGTATCTGGGGTTGCCAAACATGTTCTGGGTCACCTGTCTGTCACTCTGTGCCTCTAGGCTCAGTTAGGGCTGGGTGTGGCTCAGGCACAGGGCAGAGGGTCTCCCAGTGGAGAGCTTCCCTGACCAGGAGAAGATTTTTGTATTTTCCACATTTGTTAAGTGCACATTTAAAAAAAAAAACAACAAAAAACTATGATATGATACAGTAGCTTTTGGTTTTTAAAACTACAGACCCAGAGATGCAGACCTTAGTTGCACATTCATTTTTCCCTCTGAAGAACAAATTTTTGAAATTCTGAGCACATGAATTCTATTTTGTTACTTAGGGTTCAACACTTGATGAGTGACCGTGCATAGTAATGGGAGAGCGACATGTAACCTGATGGAAGTTTTTGCTTCAAGGCAAAATTATGTGTTTCTGATGGATGTGAATGTCTTGCTTCTCCACATCACCGTGTGTGTGTGTGTGTGTGTGTGTGTGTGTGTGTACGTACACATGTACATGCTTCTGCTGCACCTTTCCGGGGCTTTGCATGTTGTGACAGTGACATGACTACCTATTTGGATGGTTTATCAAAAATGTTCCATATGTGGATTCCTTTAGCTTTTCAGCTCACTGCCTCTGATCTGGGTGAGGAGTTGTCATCTGAACAAATTGAAATACTACCTTTGAAGATTATGGTGTCATCCTTATCCTGTGGCATGGCCTCATTTCTTTCTTCATTTAAGCCAGCCATGAAGACTTAAGCTCCTGTGTCTACATATGTACAAAAGTTAATCATCAGGCCTCTAAAGGTCTTTGTAGGAGGCTTTGCCGAAGCGTCTGCCCCTTCGAGTGCTCAGCGTGTCTTGGGAGTCTCACTGAACATTGAAGGATGAGAGCAAGGGTCAACTAAGAAGTTGATCCAAAAATTATGGTGGCTGGGACATTCTCTTCCTGTGTGTGCTCTTTTTAATCATAAAGGCGTGTGTTGTCTGTCTTCTTTGTTCGCCTTAGTCTGAGACAGAGGTCCAGCCGCTGGAGCGTGACCTTTCGGCCTCCCGTTCTGTTTACCTGCTTAGTCACATTTCAGATTGTTTTAGAAGAGCAGTAGTGGCCATTCTGGACCCACTGTAGCAGAGAAGGACCGCCATTTTTGTGGCAGGGATACAGAGGTGCTAGTTTGTTCTCTTGGTGTCAAGGTTCCTCTCTCTCCCTGTCCTCCATCTGTGAGGAGGTGGCGGTAGCCTTGGTCACCAGTAGCCTAAGGTGAAGAGAATGTAGGCTGGGGAGAGAAGAAGAGAAAGGGGCCCTGGGCAAGGCGTTATCGCCCAGCTGTGGAAGTCGTCTTCCTGCTGTGACTGGCAGGAAAGAGACCAGAAACTGGTGGCTCCTGGGCAGTGTCCTCTTCTTGGTGGCCACCCTAGTAGGAAAGACTGATAGTGCGCTCATGTCTCAGAACAGGATGTCTGTGAGGGTTGGGAAAGACGTGAAGTGCTTGAAAATCTCTTCCCACCCTATGATCTTAGGTTTGAAACTCTTGGTGGGGGACCCAGAGAGGCTCCATGGTTAGTTTCTGGTTAGGCCGTGTTTTAGACACAGTGTAATCATTTGGACCTACAGTCACAGCTGGGTTTCTTTGTTTCACGTGCTGTTTGATATTTGTTTTTGAGTTCTAGGGTTGGCGACTTGTTCATTTTGGTTGATTTTTTTTTTAAATACGTTTAGAACTTTTTAAGTATTGTATTAACTTCCGCGCAGGGTGCCAAAACAAGCCGTGCCCGGTCTCCAAGAATCCAAGTGCCTGAGAGACTTGATAAGTTGTAGCTTATCTTGGCCACTTAATGTCCCTGTTTCTTGGCGGAGCTGAGTGCAGAAACCAGGCTTGGATGCGGGCTGAGGGACTTGCCCCAGGGGGCCTCTTGCAGAGCCTCTTCCTGACATTGTCAGGAACACAAGTCTTCTTCATGAGTTGCATTTGAATGTGAACTTGTGGTTTCACTTGTACATGTGTCTCTTCCACAGTGAATGAACACAAACATGTAGCACATGACCTGGTAACTAAAATAGATTGAACCACACAAAAATTAAGGTTGGAAGCCCGGTGTGGCGGTACATGACTGAAATCCTTGCCACTCAGGAGGTTGACAAAAGAGGATCACAAGTTTGATACCAGCCTCTACAAGGCCTTAAGTGACCTAGCAAGACCCTGTCTAAAAATAAAAAATAAGAATGGCTGGGGATGTTGCTCAGTGGTAGAGAGTCTTTGGGTTCAATCCCCAGTATGGGAGGGGGTGTGGTGGGGGTAAGTCTAGAAAAATGTAATTGATTATCCTTTCCCAGGCCGGAAGCTTTTCTATCTGAATTGCATTTTGCCTGTTTTTGTAAAATGATTGTGACCTATCATTAATTTAACTTTTTGAACCTTTGTCATATTTTGCTTATGCATTTATTTATTCATTCATTCATTCATTTTAGTTGTCGGTGGACCTTTATTTTGTGTATTTATTTATTTATCCGTGGCGCTGAGGATCAAACCCAGTGCTTCACCCATGCTAGGCAAGTGCTCTGCCACTGAGCCCCAGCCCTATTTCTGCTTTTTAACATGTCCCATTTACCCAAGCAGATGGGACTCTCTGGCCTCTGATTCCCGAAGGGTCTCATGGATGACCTTCTCATGGCACTTGTTGTGTCCCGCATCAAGTGGTGATTGGTTCGTGCTAACTTTTCCCACCTCCTCTTTCTCAAATGTTAGACCATAGCCTTTGCATCTTCCCTATCTTGATATGTGGCAGTGGCCAGTACAGAGCTGTGCTCGTAGAAGGTGCTTAGTAAGTGTTTGCTAGATTCACGTTAACTGTCTTACACCAAATAAAAGTCAATTAAAGGTTGGATTCGCTGTGTACTTAGAAAAATGTAAATATTTAACATGGATCTGTCCAGAAGGCCACCAAAAAATAAACAGCTATCTGAATAAAATTGAGAGGATGGCTGAGTTGGAAAATTGGGGTTTCACTTGAAATTTCAGTGCACATACCTAACATGTATTCTGTGACCTCTTGTTGATGTTTACTGACGCACGCACTGGCACCTGCCCTGGCATTGTGTCTCTTGGGACTTTCTTAATGAACTCTGGAAGGGAAACTTGACATTACAGAGTGAGCTGTCAGAATCGAACATTCGGATTACCTGGAATCGAAGAATCACAATATGAAGGAAGTGTGGACCTCTTAGAAGCTGTCGTGTCTGTGACGTACTAGTTGGTTTTGTGGACCACATACTGGTCCGTGTTTACCCCAACACATTTTTTAAAAAATATATTTATTTAGTTTTTAGTCGTAGTTGGGCACAATAACTTCATTTTATTTATTTATTTTTATGTGGTGCTGAACCCAGGGCCTCACACGCGCTAGGCAAGTGCTCTCTACCTCTGAGCCTCAACCCCAGCCCTACCCCAACACATTTTTAAAGCAGAATAAGTATATGCAAAGTTGACAGGTCTCACGAGACTGTAAAAGGACTGCATTTTTAAAAAACTAGTTTCCAGAATGCCTTTTTTTTTTTTTTTAATCTTTTTACGTTTGTATATTTTTGTCACCGATTCAAGAAACTAGTTCTCATGGACAGCGTGGGCCGATTGCTCCCCATCCCATTTGCATGCCGCGTGTGTGTTTGGTTACACTGTGTGGTTCCAGCCATGTTCCTCCCCTGTAGGCCTCATCCACATACCTTAGGGTAACCTAATAGTCCTCGTTAAATTAAAAACATGATTTGAGTTTGTGAGCTTTATTTATAGTTAGTAAATGAAATGTAAGGAATTCAGTGAATATACAAACTATTTAAATACAATTTTGGAAACGTTTCAGAACTAAAGTGCTTGATATATTACTGATGAAATTTAAATTATGTGGAAAAGAGTTATAACTTGGGATACTTCTGATAGCCCATGACTCCAATCTCATATACTTCTGATTGCTCTTTTTTGTAACTAGTGAGTCTTTACCTTCTTTAAAAATTGGCCTTTGAAATTTTCATGCTTTGATCTCTATAAAATTCATTTATCAGCAAAATAATTTTGTCTGTTCCTAGATTAGGAGAATTAATTTTAACTGTCTTGCCTTAGATAAGGGAATGTGAGGTTGGGCTGAATTGGAATTCAGATCTGAATTCAGATTTTGACTCTTTGAGATGGGGAGGGGAGTCTCACTGTGCTGTCTATGGCTGGCCTCAGACCTCTAGGCTCAAGTGAGCAATCCTCCTGCTTCAGCCTTCTCAGTAGCTGAGACCACAGGCACAACCCAAGCCCTGCTGGTTTGGGGGTTACTTTTTAAGCAATGAAGAAGAATGAACCAGAAAAGGTGGTATTGTTTAAGACCAAAAAGAAGGCTTCTTCTAACCCCTGACTGAGCTCCTAGGGGCTGGGTACACATGCCGGAACTATTTTAGTTCCTGTGGGATTCCAAATATTTGCCCCAGTGAGATTTTTCACACTGAAGGTTACATGTTTCTTCAAAAGAATGTTTCTGATGACCCTGAAGGGTTGGTTCTATTTTTCTTTGCTTATACACCTTGTGGCTATTTTTAGGAAAAATTAAATATGGACTGAACTAAGATTTGTCTGTTAAATAATCTTAATTCAACTTTTAGTTTGATTTCATGTAGCTTTGATTTATTAAACATTAAAAAAAGCAGAAAAACATTTAAATTGTTTATCATTAAAGAAGAATTAAGATTTGAAATAGTACCCAGACAACTTAGGGCAAAGTAAATCTTTGTCTTAAAATATGTGGCTGTGTGCCAACACATTTTTTAGAGCCAATTGTTTTAAACATAGTTTCCTCCTTATGATAAAGTATGGGGAGTTTTGAAAGTAAGAAATCATACTCAAAAGAAAATAAAAATCATTTGTTATTTTCATCATTTAATTACTACTATTGGTATATTTCACGATTCCTGTAGTTTATTTTGTTACAAAGTTTTTACCATATTACAGATACCTTATTTATATTGGTGCCCCCCCCCCCCAACACACATTGTGAGCTGTTCTTTGAAAGATGGCCTTTAATGGCTCTCTGCATAATGGCCCATTGTTTGGAAGGCCGTTGAAGTATTTCACCACTCTCTCTTAGTGGGTGTTGAGGTTAATAATTAATAAGTATAGGGGTTTTGCTTTTACATATAAATCTAGGGTGTTGCTGTTTTCTTACCTGATGAATAGGGTACATTTTTGAAAGTGAAATTACCAGATTAAAGGGTCTGTGGTAGGATATAAACAGCTTTAAGACTCTATTACATAGTGTTAGATTTCTTCCCAAAAAGACGCACCAAAAGGGTTCTTCCAGGCTTTGCTTACAGAGCAAGTATGGGCAGTTTCACGGTTTTCTGTTTTGTCATCTAGTATGAAGGATTTTAAAATCCCTGTCCTTAATTTAATAGCTCAGAAAAAGAGATGACTCCTATAAGTCACGTGCAGGATTGGGTGAGACCTTAAATACTGTGTTTATGTGAAAACAATTGAAGAAATGTGCAGCTTGTGTGTGCTCAGCTTTCTCTTGGGGCTGTTTGGGATTGTGGTTCTGGAAGTTACTTTTTGTGCCTCCTATGTGAGCTATCAATACTGTGGGAAAGAGACCAGAAATTAAAGGTTGCAGGCTTTTTATCTGTTTGAACTTTGGTTGGTTTACACATTATTCCCTGAATGATTTGTATTGTTTTTTAATAATTACTTGTTAAAATGGATGGAAAACAAAAAGTAGATTGAGAATGAATATACATCTTAAGAGAACTGTTGCTTTTTTTGTTTCATTGCTTAGTTTTTAAAAGAGCTTTAGAGAACAATATTACCTAATAAATTGCCAGTATTAACTTAATTGATTTGAGCCTCTTCCCCAGATCTGATAGAAAGTATGAGATGAACAAACCTGGTTAGTTGCTAGCATCACATATGTGCGCTCCGTGCTTAGAAGCCGAGTTGGGCAGAGGCGTGTTTGTACAGCGTTTTGCTAACTCTTAATTAGAGTCATTCTTCCTCTTGTGTTTTTATAAAGTTGGGATAGAATTCTGAAGAGTTGGTATTCTACCGGGAACATCCAAGGTTTTCATGGAGAACGGTGTCTAGTGCTTGGGGTTTCAAAAGCTGTCACCAGCCCCAGGTTCACAGGAAGGACCTTTGAATGTTCTATCTGGAAGGTGTCTTGGGGTTAATCAGTAAGAGGGAGCGATGTCAGCTAGAGAGGAGATCCAGCCTGGGAAGGTAGGTGGGTGTTTTAGTAAGCCAAAACGTACTATAGAATAAAAATAAGATTCCAGCAAGTTTTAAGACAAAAGTCTTTGAATGTAAAGGACACGTGTTCGTAGTCCTGGGTCGACCCTGACCCTTGAGGAGCCAAGTTCACTCAACCCTGCTTTTAGTTTTGCCTCAGCAGAAAATGAAGAAAACTGCTAAGTCCAGCTCCCTGCTCCTGCCAGAGGATCGAGGCCCACAGAGGTCAAGGATCCTGCTGGTCACACAGGAAGTGAGTGCAGGAAGTGAGTGCGTGATGGGAGCTCCTAGGGTGGCACTGCAGGCTGGACTTCACAGTTCAAGTTCCATATTCCTTCAACACGTACACAAGTTCTGTTGCCTGGGTCAGAAAGCTCGTCGGGATGAGCTCATTGAAAGATCATCTCCAGAAGACAGTCCTTATTTCAGCAAAGCTGAGCCTCCGAAGCTAGTGACGGCTCAGGGAAGGCCTGTCGTCCACTCCACACACCAGACTCAACTTGGTGCCAGGGACTTGCAGGACAAGAAGAGAGCGAGCTGGGCTGGGCGCGGCTACACACTCCTGTAATTCCAGCGACTGAGGCAGGAGAATCACAAGTTCAAGGCCAGCCTCAGCAACTTAGCAAGACCGCATTTCAAAACTAAAAAAATAAACGAAGGGACAAGGGATGAAGCTCAGTGGCTAAAGTGCTCCTAGGTGGGATCCCTGGCACCAAGAAAAGTGAGGGAGAGATGCCAGTGTGCCATTTTTGGCCCAGGGCCACAATATCCACAACAGGAGGTGTGTCCCCTCTGAAAGAGATGACCGACACCAAGGACAGTGGGGGAGGGGGTCATTGCTGTGTGTATACGTAATTGTGGCCTTTTTTAAAAATATATATATATATTTTTTTTAGGTGTAGATGGACACAACACAATGCCTTTATTTTTATGTGGTGCTAGTAGGATCGAACACGGGCCCCACCTGTGCTAGGCAAGTGCTCTACCGCTGAGCCACAATTCCAGCCCCTAGTCGTGGTCTTTTCTTTAAGCCATGTTCAGGTACCCTGACAGAACCTCTCATGGGTGGAAGTGTAAATGGTGCCTACTGAACCCTGGTTGAAGCACCTACTCATCCCCATGACTGTGTTCACACATCCACTGGCTGAATCTCACAGGCACTCTAGTGAGGTGGGAGAGTTCATGGGAAAATGGAACTAGGCCAGCCAGCTCACTCTGTTCATGTGGAACTCACCTACAAAGGGACAGCATGTTGTCATTTTTTTTTTTTTTTTTTTTTTAATGCTTGCTGATGTTACCTCCTTGATTCAACCCCTTACCAGGATATGTGCTCAGAAGATGAGTCAGGCACAGTCATGTGCACCTGAATCCCAGTTACTCGGGAAGCTGAGGCAGGAGGATCATGAGTTCAAGGACAGTCTTGAACCTGTCTCTTGGTAAAACAAAACATCAGGTGAAATGTTACATTAGAACAGAATCCTGAGGAAAGCTAGTCAAGCAGGACTCCACAGAACTTTTACTCCCACTGATAACAAGATAGAATTTTTTCATAGGCATATCCCTTGATTCACTTAAAACTGGGATATCAGCTGGGCACAATGGTGCACACTTGCAATCCCAGTAGCTCTGGCGGATGAGGCAGGAGGATCATGAGTTCAAATCCAGCCTCGGCAACTTAGCAAGGCCCTCAGCAACTCAGTGAGACCCTGTCTCTAAATAAAATACAAAATAGGGCTGGGGATGGTGCTCAGTGGTTGAGTGTCCCTGAGTTCAATCCCTGGTACAAAAAATAAATAAGATAAATATGGGGACATCCTATTTTTGGGGAAATGTGATGTGGTTCTATAGTCGAATAAATGAAAGATAGCCTTGAGGTCTTTGAGTAAAGATCTGGAAATTCCTCCTTTTCTGAAATCGATTGTCTGAGGACCTTCGCTCACATTCAGAGTTCTGAGAGCAGGATGCCCAAGTGGTTTGGGACAAGAGGAATCAGTGGTGGCAGCTGGTGTGACTGGCATTGTGTTGTGCTCCCACCTTGGGAGCACCCACCTTGGGCTTGGTGATTTTGTTTCTGCAGGAGGTCCCTGCAGTGCACGTGACTCGAACTGTTTACTTGGATGAAGAAGAATTTGGTTAAATTTGTGTGAAAATTGAAAGTCACAGATAAGGGGCTCAGTAGTAGAGCACTCGCCTGGCCCGCAGAGAGCCGTGGGTTCAATCCTCAGCATTACATAAAAATAAATAAAGAGATAAATTAAACTACTAACAAATAAGAAGAGAGGAAACTAATGTGTATTAAGCCCTGGAGTCCTACCAAGCATGGAACATGTACTGCTTTATTTAATCCTCAGAATATGACATTTTGGGGGCTTTTGTTGTTGTTTACTATGGTCTCACAGGCCACCAGCTTTGGGGATTAGGCTTGGGGAACTGTCCTTTCCCAGACTATCCCTGCAGTTGGCCTCTGTGTCCCATTTTCTTTGCTATGTGCCTTCCTTGCCCAGTAGACTGGGGGCCCCGAGGGAGGAACATGGGGCTGGCCTCCTGCCAGGGGCCTGTCCCAGCCTCTGGACCTGCTCAGGACTGTTTGGGTCTCCCGCACACACCACTTTGAAAGGGAACCCTTCCACTAAACGGACTCAAGTGAACACACAAGCCCCCTCCTGAAAATACCACGGTAACTAATGGTCGAAGGCACAAGTGCCACAGGTTGCCACCCCTGACAGTGATTTACTGTGGCTTCTGCTGCTAATTGCTTTTTTCTTGTCGTCTCCTGAAAATAAATTGCAGACATTATATTTTGGCTCTCTTAATCCAGTTGATCCCTGAACCTCTCTCTGGTCCTTTTCCTCACGCTCCTGTTGTCCAGAACAAGACTCGGTTTCATTCCCTGGCTACACCACTTAAGCTGGGAGATGTGATCATTAGTGAAAATTAAAATCCATATTATATCATCTGTGCAGCTTATCAGCAGTGCCATTGCACTGGCCAGTGTTCGGAGACGCACAGACGACTGAAGGTCCTTGACATTTTATTGTGACTCACCACTTCCACAGGCGGATGTGTGGTACTGGCGTTAGGAAGATCCATATGTAGTAAAAGCTCACTTTTGACATGATGTGAGTAGAGGTTGATTTAATAAGGCATCTGGAGAGGAGTAGCTGTTGAGGCCCAGCAGCATGCCCGTTGAATTTTGGAGGTCAGATGGAAGTCCCTTGGTCTGTAGGAGGACTGTTCCCAGCAAGGGGGTTGGGCTGCTGCTTTTTCAGAAATGATTTTGAATTTCCACATATTGGAATTAAACACTCAAGACTGTGATTGCTTTTCTTCACATATGTCTGCGCTGGTGTCTCACAACCGTTGGTTTTAACGTTTCTCCTTTTCAATTTCCCTCACGCAGAAGGAGCTGGCAGACGACACTGACTGCCCTCGGATGTGTGCCTACAAGCTAGTGACCATCAAGTTCAAGTGGTGGGGCTTGCAGAGCAAAGTGGAGAACTTCATTCAGAAGGTAACATCTGTTGAGAACGTGGTGCCTTGGGGCCAGATTCAGATTTGAGGTAGCTACTAGGGGGAGATTTTTTTCTGCTTTCACTTTTTCCCCCTCCATTATGAGATGAAAATTATTTGTGCAATCAGTTTCTGCCCTTTTTATCCTTAGAAACCACAAAGACAGGTGCCAGAGGTTTTAAGGGACTTTCCTTGGGGAAGTGCAGAGCGGTTCTGTTCAGAAGGCTTTCCTGTGGCCTACCTAGCACCGCCACACACAGCATGTCCCCAGGGAATCCTGGGCCTGGCTGGAGGGAGTGGGTAGGCTTTGCCTCCTGAAGGTTCCGCTGCCCCACCCCATCTTTGTGACACACACAACTGTGCCTTCATGTGGGGGTCCCTAGAGGTGCTCATGAGAACAGGGCACTCTAACTTTACATGATCTGAGGACCCAGATCCTAATTGGCTTTTGTTTTTTTGTCCTTATCACTAAAGGGAAAGCAACGTATAGGTAGTTCAGATCTCTGAGGACGGGGAGCTGCGCTTACATAGCACCCATTATGGTTGAGCGCTGTGCAGCTCGCACGGGGCCCAGATTCAGACCTCAGTGCCAAAAGCAAGCGAACAACAAAATGCACCTGATTAGAAATCCACAAGAAACCAGGAAAGTGTCCTGGTCTTTACTTTTTCTGTAGTATGAATATTTATTTCATTATCATTCAAAGGAAGCCCCCGTTATATTTCTGATTTCTACCACTAGCTATGTCTGCTCCCCCATAGCTTCAGGACGGGGACCCCGCAGTGCCCGCTGGCTGTTGGCCCACAGCCAGCTCTGCGAGAACACTGGCTTCCTTCCTCTTGGGGCGGAGGACTAGATGAGCAGGCCAGTTTCGATAAGCAGAAGGCGCACACGTAATCGATAAAGTTAGTTCATGGACAAAAGTTAGAAAAGCTGAAGGTTGTTCAGCAGTACTCACTGTTTTCATTCGCTTTTCTCAAGAACATGGAGTACAGCTTAAATCCTTCAGCAGTTAAAACCATTATAGTATACATGGCTTTTATATAGACATGTATATGTATATATATATAACACACACACTTATGTGTGTGTAGTGGCAGTAATGTAGCACTGAAAAATTAGTGGTGAGTGTGTAAGAATTCTTAATTTAATAAAACCTCTTTATTCCAAGGAACCCAGGTCTCTTTTTCTCTCAGTCCATTTTTTTTCTGTGCCACCTCTCAGTACTCCCTTGAAATGCAGAGAGGTAAAGAATGACAGTGTGTAGTTTTATAGCAGAAAAAAAATCCTGTCGGCCTTTGCTCACTGACATTTAGGAAAAGGTAAAAATAGATCAGGTCCAGCAGGAGTGTGCTGGATCAGGTGGTGCACACCACTTTTTTTTTTTTTTTTTTTTCATTTCTACTAGATGATTACCCCTCGGCCAGGGGAGATCATTTCCCACTTCACAGAGAAATTTTTCTCTTTATTTTGCCGTTCAAGATGATAATAGGGTGGAATTAAGATTTCCACTAGGCTTCATAGGGTGGCCTTTTCAAACCAACTAAAAATGTGAATTTCGTGGGTTAATTGGGACATGTAATGTCAGTGTGTCATTAATCTCAGACTTTTGCCATCTTCTTTGTTTTAAAAGCAAGAAAAAAGGATATTTACAAACTTTCATCGCCAGCTTTTTTGTTGGATCGACAAGTGGATTGATCTGACAATGGAGGATATTAGGAGAATGGAAGACGAGACTCAGAAAGAACTAGAAACAGTAAGACTTGCCATTCTACGGGAATCCCCTCATTTCCCCTGTCTGAAACTGTGTAGACCTAGAACTAGGAAGATTGTTCCTGAAGCCTCTCCCTGCTCTGTCTGCATCACAGTGGAGTTTCTAGACACTAATGCCCGCTTCCTGGGTCCTGACTCCTCTCTTGTTGACCATCTTTCCTGAAGGTGGACTAGAGCTTTCTGGATCTGGACTTTGTCACCTGTGAACTGCCCAGTGGTTTTGTAGTTCTTCTCATGCATTACTTCTCTAACAGAAGAGGGAACAGGGACTTGTCACATTAGTTCAGTCCTTTTAGAGTCCCTTTGTCAGAATCGAGAGCCTTTGGCTCAGTTTCTGTCATAGCTGATTGAAGTCCTGGTTCCCTCTTCTGTGCACAAGGTAAGGCTGGTGTGGTCACTGATCTAGAAATGCCTCCTCCCTCCCTGATCTGCAGTGAGTGCTGACTTGTTCTGAGTTTGGGGCGCCTTCTGGGGACCCCTGGCAGGAGGTCAGCCTGCTGGGTTAGGGTTGAGCCCCTCCCAGCTCCTCCCCTTGCCGCAGCAGCCCTGTCACCAGTGGGTGTCTCCTTTCTCTCAGGGATGGATTCTTCCCTGGCTTCCTCTTGCATGTGTCTGGTTTTGGTTTTGCCCTGGGCCACGCTTGTCTGCAGTTGGCAGCAAGGCCCCAGAGGGGGAACGAACCCAAGGAATGTCCAAGGCCTGCTAGTGGTTTCCATGTGGTCACCTCGAGTCCTGCCAGCAGGCCCAGCTCTGGAAGCCCACAGGTGCGCGTGTGTTTGACCAACTCCCGCGGGGGAGGGGGAGCCTAGTTTAGCTGGGGGAGAGTGGCCGCATGTCAGGTTCTTTGGCACAGAGGGAGCCTATTTCTCTGGCACATCTCATTGTAAAGAATCTGTTTTTAAAATTGCTTACTTTTGGTGATTACAACAGGTCTGCTTCTAATTAGCTTTATACAAACCTTCTGAGAGGGCTCAGACATATTTTCTTTATAAGGCAATAAAATGTCTTAACCTTATCTTATACACAAAGTAAACTATAGGCAGGCTCCAACTTATGAATGGATTTTGCTCCAAATTTTTTTAGGTTGATTGTTTGAAATTTGGAGTGTGTTTTGCCATAGGATCACATCATAGTTGAGTTGGTTTCTAGATCAGCTGTAGTTTCTCCTTCTCAGTGGCAGGGCTCTGGGAGCCAGGTCCTTGGGTGGGATGAGGAGATGCAGGAGTCCAGGCACTCCCCAGGCCTTTGCCTTCGCGCTGACCGGGGGTGGTAAACAGGCCAGAGCAGGTCGTGGGTGCCTCCCTCCTTCCTTTCCCTGCCTCTTGCCCACTTTTGTGCCCTGTTCTCAACAGTGAAGTGCCTTCTCTGCCCTTGAGAAGCATCTGTCACCACCACGCCCAGGTTCAGTTGCTTTCCTCCTGCCTTGCCTGGGGTCGCTCCCTCCTCCACATGTCCCAGGCTGCGAAGACGCTGCTGTCCACCTCTGGCCCTGTGTGCAGCTGGTGTCCTGTGTATGGGGAGCTGCGTGCTGGCTTGCATTCACCTAGGCTCGTGGCACAGCTCTGCCATTGCCAGGAGGCTTTGCCACCCTCAGAGGAAACAGAAAATGGGTTTGTTTCTGTTGGTTTGAGCCCTTGGGAAAAAGGCCTTCTCTTGGTTCTGGGTGTTTCACTGAAGAATTGTCCCACATGAAGAAGAGCAGGCAGCGCTGGCCAGCGGGTGGCTGCAGCCCTCCCCGCCTGGCCTGGGCTCTGAGTCCCAGGGAAGTTCTTAGATAGAACTCAGCAACACCTCTTCTCCACTCCTGCTGCCTGTGCAAGTTCAGTCTCCTGATGACCTGAACCCATGGCGGGACCCCCGGTGGGGAACTGGTGACTGGTTGCTGTCTGTGGCAGTGGCCCTGCAGGCTCAGCTGCTGCTCCACACAAGTCTGTGACATGTGGGTTGGAAATGGGGTTCCAGAAGGTGTGGGGGAGACAGCAGCTCAGAGCCCCAGGTGATGAGACCTGCATCCTCGCACCCATGTGGCCAGGCTGATCCGAGTCCCGTACAGCTGACCGTCTTGATATGGAGTCCTATCTAAGTTCTCTCGCTCTCAGTCGCTGGGGAGTGCCTTGTTCCTCGTGGCATTGCTGCTGCCATGAGAGTGGGTCTGGGCCTCTTCAGATGGTGAGGCACATGCACACGTGAGGCTGGGTGATTTCAAGTGCTCTTTAGGATTTTGCCCTGCCCTCAGGTCCTGCCTCCTGGTGCCTGGTGGCGTCACCCGATGCATTGTGATGCTCTTACTCACTGGTCTTTCAGAATCCGCTTGTTTTCTTGTGACCAGGTTTTGGTCAGGTAGAGAAGGCCTGGCACCTAGGAGGCTGGGCCCCCACAGAGCTGTTGGGGTTCAGCCCAGCACCTGCAGGGCTTCCTGGGACAGGTGTCCCCCCTGTTCCCTGCTGGCCTCTGGGGGGTGGAGGCAGTGTGTTGATCACATTTTCTTTGGTTTTGCTCGTTGAGGTCTGTCTGATTGTAGTCTGCTGTTAACACCTGCCCTTTCTGTTGATCCTTCCCTCCTCGCTTCTCTGCCATCCTGTATCTGGGCTTGCTTGCTGCTTTTATTCACTTTCCTTTCAGCAACCTTGCTTTAAAGAACCCGAGAGACCTGGTCTCAGAAGCAGCAGAGGTCCCGTTCCCCCCCCCACACACACACTCCTGCCCCCATGGCTTCTGCCTGGTCTGGGGACTACAGAAGTATAAACCACACTACCACACTTAGGGGCAGTTTGTCACATGTACCATCAGTGTCATGTACATCAGTTCCTGTCAGTCTGTAGGCCTTTGTCAGATACAAGATGATACAAGGTCCACAGATTTTTCAGTCTGTAAGGAAAGCCTCTTGCAAGAGTCTTTAGGCCAGGAATGTTGGCGGAGCCTCAGCACTTCACTCACAGGAGGATATGGCTGTCAACAGGTGGCCTTCGCCTCATTAGCTCATCTAGGTCCTCTTTCTCCTCTTGCTTACTAACCCCTACTCAGAGTCTGATTTTAGCAGCTCATGATTTTATTTTACGTTTAGATGCGTAAGAAGGGTACCGTCCGAGGCACGTCGGCTGCTGATGTCTAGATGAGTCCCCTGTAGGGTCAGAGACAATATCACACTGTGTAAGTGAAGACCTGGATAAAAAGAATGTTTCAAACCTGTACCTGTTGGTAAGGGGGAGTTGACTTGCTGAGCACAGGGGCTCTGACCAAGTGTTCAATGTGGCTTTATTTTTAAAATATAGTAGATAGATAGTTTAGAAACAGACAGTGAACGCCTGAGTTGTCACACTGTGAGACTCACGTGGAGTGTAGTCGTCAGGGCTCGCCCTTAGTGCCACATCAGGAGCCAGCTGCCCGTGCCCTTGCTTATGCAGGCATCATCTTGGAAGCTGGCTAGTTCCAGTAGCCAGGTGACTGGCCTGCTGCTCAGTAGGGCCCTGTGGGGTTAGTAAGGAAACAAAGAGCCCTCACCCCATACTGTAAGGGCCAGCCTTGGTGATTGATTCCCTTAAAACAATTAGGTGAGATTTGTTTCTGTGCATCACAGAGCGCTCCTCCGTGGTTGACCTTCAGTTACCTCTGAGCTAGCTTTTCTCTGTGTTAATGCACTTTGTTTTTTTAACTAATAGCAAAAGATTTCCATGATCTTATTTATCTAATACAACTCATATGCCCAGATAACAGATTGCCCTAAAAGGGGAATAAGAATAAATACCACAGTCGGGACCACACATTGGAATGAATGTAGGGAGACAGAAGTGACGGCCTGTTCTCCCGGGCAAACCCCGAACCTCGATGTTCATGGGGGCCGGAGGCTCCCCTTTCCACCATGGCTCTTTGCTTCCCCCTTAGTGAGCTGCTGCTCCCAGTGGCTAAGCAGTGACTGGGGTGCCCAAAGTTTTTCTTGGGTTACTGTTATGTTATTAAGTTCTGCTAAGCTTCTGTGATTTATTTTGCTTTTAATTTAATTTTCCATCTGATGAAACAAAATGCTATGCCATTAGTAAGACCAGAATCTATTTGAACAGATTAAAATTTTAAGGTGCAGTAGTTGGGATAAATTTTCTGCCAAAAGTTTTGCCACATTGACAGATTTTTTCTGGTGAGTGTGCGGGACAAGCTGCTGTCCTTCGTCCCCTGTGTGGTAACGCATTCTCACTGTCTTCCGCTTTTCTTGCAGTTACGTAATCAAGGTCAAGTGAGGGGAACCAGTGCAGCCAGTGACGAGTGAAGACGAATCTGACCAGTGTCTTGCAGTGTTGAAGTTTCCGACGTGTGCTTGTGGAAACGCACACACACGCACAGGTTCCCAGCCACATGTGTCTGTGTGTGTGTGTGTCTGTGGCTGTATATAGAACGCATGTAGAGCTGCAGACCCAGATGCACACGCGTGTGTGTATATATGTACATACAAACATCCTGAAGGGATTAGTACACTTTCTCCAACGTACTGTACCTATCTTCAGCAAGAATGCAAAAGAAAATATTTTCAATATATATACCTGGAACAGATTTTAATAATTATCAGAGTAAAACCATTAATGGACAAATTGACTGCGATGTGATACGAGCTGGTATGTTTCATAAATGTCAAGCTGTGGACCAACATATATAGCCTTTTGTTATTTTTCTGTTCTTTTAAAATCAGTCTCTTATGAATTTTTATTTTAGTCCCATAAGCAGCAGACTCCCACAGAGAGATTCCTTCAAAACTTTTTGGTACTCCCATGAATCTGGAATGTCAACTCTGAATGTATTTATAACTATTTATTTCTGGATGGTCATTATCTTCCAGCCAAATTTGATGATATCTATTATATAAGGAGTAAAGTTACAGGCCAGTTTTTACTAGTTTGAGGGGAAAATCCTTTTAAAAAATTTTTTCTGGTTTTTATTGGATTTTTGTATTTTAAATTTCAAGTATTTTTCTACATCAAACCTAGAAAAATGAAGATGACGATTTGTGATTTATAGTAAACACTAGAACATTTTCAGGCTCTTGTTAGGTAAACAGATCGATAAAGAAGTCAGTCTGAACGGTATCGGAGGCCGCATAGAAAGGCTGGGCGCCAGCGCCTCCCGGGGTCTCATTTCTGAAGCGGCCCTTTTCTGGGGTTAATGCAGAGACCGCGCAGACGGTCCAGAAGCCTCGTGGTTCTGGACCGGGCCGGGCGTGGTGACCGTGTGCTCTTTCTGTGTGGCAGTGCACTCGGATGGGGGGCTGCCTGCGAGGTGGGACGGTGCAGTGCCGCTCAGGGCCCTGGGGGGCTGGTGACCCCGACTTCTGGATCTGCTCTCTGGTAGGACACCCAGTGACATTCCCTGAGGAGGCATCAGGAAAGTGCTGGTTAGATGTCACTGCCACCTTTTTTTTTTTTTTTTTTTTTTTTTTAAGAAGGAGCAGTGGCTGGATAGATCTTTGTCTGCTTTCTCTGTCTGGATGCAGCTTTCCCCTGTCAGGCCTGGAAGCTTGAGTGCAGTGATATCCTTGAGGCCTTCGGGCCACAAACTGTCGTCTGTAACCCCCTGCTCCTCCTAACCCCACCCCGGCCCTGCGGTCAGAGCGCGGTAGTCATCCGATTTGCTGACAGTCCTGCCCTTGTTGCTCTGCGCTTTCCCACGTGTCCTGTGTCCCGACCTGAGTGCTGCTGCATTGAGACCCTGGTACCTCAGCAGCACACCCCGCGTCTCAAACGTCCTCCGCGTACTCAGGATACAGACCATGTTTCCTCTCGGGGCTCTGAGGGTAATGGGTCTGTCAGAGCGTGATCGTCACCTGCAGAGCGTCGGGTGCGAGGAAGGCGATGCTGATTTGTGGAGTGGAGAGTCCAGGCCTCTCTCCTAACAAACCTAACTCTTGCTGGCATCTGCAGTCTCGTTGGGAGCTTGGGCACACATGGAAATGAGAGCCCGGCACATGGATTTTAATGTCTTTCTAACAACTGTGGAGATTTGAGGGAATGTGTGGTGAATGTAAAATACCTAGTTTACTTGGCAGTCTCTTGTGTAAATTACAGTAAAACAAAGTAAATGAAATTTAAACAAAAAATAAATTTGATCACAAAATGCCACTTGTGTGCTCGAGTGGTTGTTTCCCTGATGCTTCGGCTGGTGCGGAACGCTGCAGCCCACTCTATGGGTCTTTCTAGAATTCTGTGGTGTGCAGCACTCCCACTCTGGGAAAAAGAAAGGGGAAGAAATGGGTTTTGTGTTTTTATTGCAAACTTCTTCTGGAAAGGCACGTGTGACACACTAGGATGTTACTCTTGGTTTCTGAAATAATTTTCTGTCTTTAAAAGCTCAGCAGTAAACTAAAGGGGTTTTCAAAACATTTTTTTCCAGTGAGGGGAAATATGGAAATCGAGAATATTTTTTTGAAGTGAGATCCTGACTGTTCAAGATCGTGGCATTGTGGTCTGGGGCTGATTCACCTCTCCTCTGAACAGTGTCTTCTCTGGTCTCTTCTTTCTGGATGAGTGATGGCTGATCTGTGGTTTTATCTGCTTTCTAGAGTACGCAGCCTTAGGAGAGGTGGGCATGAGGGTGGACAGATTCAGTACAGATTGCTGCATTTCCAGAGTGTTCGGGTTGGTTTCCGAGGTGAGCCTTCTGGTTTTCTATTTCAGATGAGGTGTGTGCGTTTATGGTGATGGTCTGTTGCTCATGCTCTCGTCGGTCTGAGAGTCATGGGTCCGGCACTCAGTATTACTAGAGGGTCTAAGATGAATAAAAGGAATTGTGCAGCCCAACATGGGCGACAGAACTAGGGACAGATAAATTCCAAGTCAGCATGATAGTCGGGTAAGAGGCGAGAAATGGTAGAAAGGGACGTTAGACACTATAGTCATGGTACAGACAAGAAAGCAGACGTCTAGCCCAAGGCAGCAGGGCCCAAGGAGCCTCAGGAGCCAGCTCTTGGGCCACAGCACAGTCAGCACACCCCTGGCTCCTCCTCACATCTTGGACTCCTTATGTGGAAATGGAGGTCAGGACCCCCAGCCCCAAGGCTACCAGGGCCAGTTGAGACATCGCGGCTTCTAACAAACGGCAGGTCCTTTCCTGGGTGAGTGCTCTCTTCCTGTCCCACTCATTTACCAAACCGCCTCCTACTGAACTCACTTGGATCTCCTGTCTTGTGCGCATCATAACTGGCTTTTAAAGTCAACCTCTCCAGCCCTTCTTCAACTTGGTAAATCTGAAGCCCAGCTTCCTGCACTGACCTCCTCTGAGGAAGCGAGAGACTCCACCAGCATTTTTGTCCGTCTTGTCCTAGCAGCTTGGTTGCAAGGGCCTGGTGTGGGAGTTCTGTGATCCTTCATCTGGAAGGAGAGAGTTCACACTTGGTTCTTAGACCCTCAAATTTGGTGTCCTGAGTGCCAGAGAAAGGAGAAGTTCTGGCTCCATAATGTGTTTTTTCCAGGTGGCACTGGTGACTGTAGAGTTGAGGACTTGGGGTGCTTGGGAGGGAGGGAGAGTGCCAAGGCCAAGTTCCAGGTTGTCCTGCTGAATTGGAGCTCCTGCGGGAATGGGGTGCTTCCCAGGAACGCTGCCAGTGCCGCTCAGGGGTCACGCTTTCTGCTTTGGAGACATTGAGCAGCGGCGGTGCCCTTCAGAACCAGTCCTCTTCCCGGACGGCACTAGAAGCAGCGGGAAGTGCAGCTCTCCAGCAGCCCTAAGGCCAGGCAGGCCACGAGAATCCCGTCCGTCTGACACACTGACCCTGTGTCTCATCCTTCCTCCCATCTGACACCGTCATGTCGTGGGCTGCTTTTTTGTTCAAAGGAGACTTTAGAACTCTGTTGGCCCTGCTGCTCCCCCAGGGTGGCTTGCCCTCCCCGGGAGGGGCACCATTGCTTCGTGACTCCTCCACACATTTCTCTTACCAAGTTAAATTGTGAGTTAAAATGTGTCCCTGGACAAAAGAAGAACGTCCCCATCCCAGGTGGGCTCTTCTCGTTGTTGAGAGCTGGGTCTTTGGGGTCCCATGTCTTGAGTAACTGATCTGTTTTGCTGGAGGCACCAATTTGAAACAATCGGCTCGTGACATAGGGGTGCTCCATCCTGGCTGCAGCTTAGAGTCCCATGAGGAGGGACCTTTAAAAAAATCCCCTGGCCCACCCGTCTTGTCTTGGCTTCGGTTCCAGGTGCCCCTTTTTCAAAGCACAGGCAAAGAGCTCAGAGGACTGCTGCCCTCTCTTCTTGGAAGACCCTTGAAGTGGACACGCTGTCTCTGTAGCCGTGACTCCTGCCCCCTCCTCCGAGCCCCGGGGTCAGCCAGGGCCGCTTCCCGCAGGAAACCTCCTCTGTCTTGGGGTGCCGTCTGGGCTGCCGCAGTCCACGCAGCTTATTAAGTCTCCAGAGTCTTGTCCCACATTAGCTTGGGCACTTCTCAAGGGCAGGTGTGACAGTTGTTCCCCAGAGTCACCTCCCTTGATGGAAACTCTGTTCCTGGACCTGCTCCTTTTGCCCACAACAGTTATCCGCTGACCTGTGCCCAGGCCTCTTTGTGTCCTGTGGGCTGAGCGGGCAAAGAGATGTTGTCTCCGACCTCAGCAGCCAAGTCGCAGCAGCCAGCAGGCTGTGGTAACTCAGTGGCTGATGGGACAAAGTCCATAAGAGAAGTGGGAAGCCACGCCCACGCTGCCTCCTCCCTTTCCAGGCACCTGCGATGCAGGTCGGGGACTAAGGAAGTCCTAAGCCAGACTCCTGAGGCCATCCTCCACCCCCAGAATGTACCGCTGCTGCAGTCAGTAACCTCGCCACCGACTGGCTGCTGAGCCAGAAGTCCATGTCGGTCCCCAAGTCTCCCAAAACGCCCTCAGATGGAGGTGGAATCCTGCCAGCCATGTATGTCCTGGTCCACACCATCCGAAGATCGTCTGATGGGGGTCCACCTACTTCCTACAAAAGGCTAAGCAGTAAATATGTCGGGCTGTGGCCATCTGGGCTGTGCGAGCTCCTCAGTTCTGCCCTCGCTGCGCAGAAACAGCCAGAGACGGTGGTACGTAAGCCAGCGTCTGTTCCAGCAAAACTTGAGACACAGGCCGGATTTGACTAGCGAGGCCGGGTCTGGTTTGCCAGGCCCCCAGATGGGGTATTGTGAGGTAACCTTCATCAGCCTCCTCCACCGTCAGCTTCTAGAGCATCCCTGTCACCTGCACAGCCAGGACCAGTGACCTCTTTCTGCCCCTGGGAAGGCCGAGCCAGGGTGCTCGCCAGCCTCATGGCCGCAGGCACATAAGTCTCAAGTGTAAGCAGGCCACTCTTGACGCGAATGTTGTCCGTGGAAATGGCTCTCAGTGTGCTTCCCAGCGAGACCACCGCAGGTCAGAGGACAGAATCCGGACATGTGGACAGAGCCTTGCCACAGGAAATTCAGTGAAGTAAAGACAGTTCTGGCTAGTTAGGCTCTCCTCCCTCTCCTCTCCCCCACTTTCTCTCTCTCTCTCTCCCCCCCCCCCCCGTCCCCCCTTCTCTCATCCAGCGTCTGCAGCTATTCATCTCCAGATGCTCTGCTTGGCAACAGGTTCATAAATGTCCAGTTCCCTCTGTAGGGTGCAGACCTGGTTCTGGGTGCCAGTGCTGGGCTCTTCACCGGGCTTGGTGACCCGCCTCCCGACAGGGCACTGTCAGGCCAGGTGTTTCCTGAGTCCCCAAGACCCCACCTTAGGTTGGCTCTGCTTATTCCCCAGGTTTCTGAGAGTGGTAAAGTGCCATGACGGCTCCGCCGTGTTGATCCCTTATATGTCCTGACACCACCTGCTGATGAGTCGGAGCAGAACTGCCCTGCACTCCAGAGGGCGGGCGCTCCTGGAGTGGGACGAGGCTCGCGGCGTTCATTTCCGTGTGTGCTAAACGGGGGGCCTCGCCTCGGGTAGCCTGGAATACTGACAGCACTTCCCCAGCACTGTCCCCACTTTCCCATGGCCCATGAAGCCACCATGAGGTTCTGTGAGTGCTTCCCATCCAGAGTGCTAGCTGCTGGCCGTCCAGGAGAGGGGAACTGGGAGGCCACAGCAGCCACATGGAGCTCCCACTCCTTCAGGTCAGGGGGCGACGCGCTTTTTCTGTACAGGACCAGATAATAAATAGGCCGGGCAGTGTGGGTCATGGAGCCTTGGTTGCTGCTACTCGTCCCTGCCTGTGACACGAAAGCAGCCTTGGACATGACCTAAGGGAGCCAGCCTGGCTGTGCGCCAGTGAAGCTACTCAAATAGGCGGTGGCTGGGTTGGCTCAGGGCCCTCCTTTGCCGGCCCCTTTTCTAGGTTTTCCCACGGTGTCTCAGCTCGTCAGATTGCAAAGAACCAAATGGGCCCAGCCAGCTCTTCCCGGCACCTGCTGTGTGCCAGGCATCGAGCACAGCCCCGTGGCCTCCGGAATCTCCACAGCCCCCTAGACGTCGGCGCCGTCAGTCACCTGCTTCACAGATGCGGAAACGGACACAGGTCAGCGCGGTCAGTGCCGCAGTCGTATCGCTGACAGTGGCAGAGCCAGGGTTGACGCCGAGAGCCACCTGGGACCATGGCCTCCCCACTGCATTTTTTAAGCCAGAGACATTGATTTAAACGGAGATTTAAGGGCACAACCAGCAGCCTCGGCTGTGGCATTGCCCAAGGGTGGGTGTGAGCTGAGCCCTGTGGTGAAGAGTCCCCCTGGGCCCCTGTGTCCAGACACTACTGAGGAGCAGCCCCTGCGCCTGGCTATTCCCGAGGCCAGGAGTGCGCATGTCCCTCTCGGCGGCGCCCTCAGTGCCCCTTACCTTCTGCCTCCACCCGGGCCGCCTTGGTAGGCAGGGATCCTGCCCCTTGAGTTTGATTTGTGTCATTGCTGGGAACGTGGGGAGTCAGGTTCTCCATACCCTGGCCTCCTGTTGCCACCAAGTACCTAGGGGTGGTTCCCAGAGCACCTGCTGGAGGGGACCACCTCCTGCCTGCTGCAGGGGCAGCTTCCAACGCTGAACACTCGGGGAACCACCAGGCGGTCTCAGGAGCAGGTGGGATTGTGGGTAGTTGGCCCACTCAACAGCTCTGCCCCCACCCCCAGGAGATACTTATTTCAGATTCCTCAGCCCGTGAGGCCTGCAGCTCACTCCCCCACATGGCTGCGGGCGCCTCCTCCTCCTCGCGGGATGAGGTTTTCGGGTCAGCATCTGGTGGCCCGTGAGCTCACTGCTCCAGGGAGCCAGAAATCCGACGGGTGGTGGGGGGCTTGTGGGGGGGGTCAGGATTCCTCCAGCCCCTTCCAGCCGCCGGGCTCAGATTTTCCACTTGTGCGATTGAGGTCAGCGCCTGCGTCCTGCTGGCGAGCGCCCCGCACATGTCAGAGCCAGGCCTTGGGCGGTGGCTTCTCCCACTTGCCCTGGAATTCACTCCCCACTCCAGTCCTCTCCCTCAGGCTGTCCATGGGCTGCACCGCGCCCAGTGTCCTGGGGGGTGGGGGAGCAGGGTGACTACCCGGCCAAGCCCTGGCTCTGGGCCACCCGCATGAGAGGGCGGCCGGGTGGGAGCAGGAGGCCGTGTCTGGCCAGCCAGGGAGGAGCGGCTCACTGTGCTGCCGTCCCTCCTGGCCAGCCAGTCCAGAGAGGCCAGAGCTCAGCAGGCACAACTGATACCCATGCTCTCCCCCAGAAGCCACCCTGGACATGGGGCCTTAGCTCCAGTGCTCGCCACGTCCACTTGCTGAGCAGTGGACCCTCAGTCGTCCTGGCCTCTGCACCTTGATTCCTGGCCAGGGGAGGTCGGGGCCATCACAGCAGCAACAACGGGCATCCCTGCAGTTCCGGGTTTGGCCCTTGGTTGACCTATGGGTTGGCTGAGGTCGGGGATGTCTCAGGAAGCCATGCTTTTGATGCTAGAGCCAGGACAGTCCTGGGTGAGCTGAGACAGTGGGTCACCTGGGAGAGCCCCCAATACCAGCGTTTTTTAAGCCAGCGACTTCGAAATCAAACAGAGATTTAAAGGAATAACCAGGGGCCTGCAGGAGACAAGCTGATGTCATTTTGTAGCCTGATGTGTCCCAAGCTCCCTTCCTTCAGCCCCCGCAGGGCATGGACGTCTTGTCGGAGCCACCGGTTTCCACAGGGCATCGTCACACCCTGACGCCACCTGGGCAGTGGGGTGACCACCTCCATCGCCTGACAAAACAGGCCCTCAGGACAAGAAGCCGTGCTCAGCCTCCTGTAGCCCAGAACCCTCAGAAGGAAGGCAGGTCCTGTCGTTCCATCATGGCTTTTAGGACGAACAGACGTGTTGTCCCTGTCACCCCTTCCGTCCTTGCCTGGCTGCCACCTTTCACCTCCAAGCTTCAGCCACGAGGGCCTTACTCCTGTTGAGGCCAGAGCCCGGGCCGACCTCTGAGCCTGGAGCCCTTTTTTCCCCTGTTCATCCTGGATCTCAGTCCAAGGACCACATCCTCAACGACACCTTGAGTGCCACCGTCTGGGCACACCTGGGAGCTCCAGAGAGAGATGCCCGCCGTGTCGGTGGCCCTGGCCATCACGGGCTCGGGGCCTGCCCACGGCCTGCCGCAGAGTGGACCATGCTCAGCAGGCGAATGAAGCAGAGGAGCCCAGAACTGAATCGCCGTCCTCCCAGTCCTCGGCCACCAGGTCACCTCCCCACTTCAGTTAACCATTTCCCTGACCCTGCCTGCAGCGTGGCCAGGCCCTGTCCTCATAGCAGCCACTCCACCTCGGCTGTCCCATCCTCTCTGCTGTCCCATCCTTTGCAAGGAAATATTTCTGTTTTATGGCTCACCCTGCTCCGTTCCTCTCGTGTTATCTTAATGAATTAGCGGGGTCCCCCTCATGGCCCGGGCCCCCTGCAGTTGACGAGCTGTATGGCGCTGTCTGCCATCTCAGCCAGGCCCACACGGCTGTGGTGCTGGTTCCTATTACAGTAATTGGCATAAACTTTATTCTTTTGCAGAGAGATTTTTTTGGCCCGCTGAGACTGCATAACCATCTGCCATAAATTGAGACTAGTACGGCTTATTTTGGTGAATGCAAAATTGGATCCCATTCTTTACTCTGTGGCTTGATTCAACTTCCAGATGGTTAATCCACATGAAGTAATAGGAATGCACCGCGGCTCTGCTTAGCTGAAGATGGAGACGTAATATTTATTTGCTGATGTGGAGCCCTCCGCACGCTGCCCTGTCGGGATGTCAATATATAACGCAGCAGCACAGAAATGTCAGCTTGTTCCACGGGAGCGACAGCGTTTCTCTGAGTTGCCAAGGGGGACCCCCAATGCCTTTTTTTCTTTTTTTCTTTTTGGTCTGCCCTTGACCTAATCTCAGGAGGTTTTGTTCTCTCCTGAGCTGTTTCTTATCAGCTGTGTCTGCCCGTGTAGCCGGCTTCACATCTGCTTTGACTTTAGTGCCTGTGACATTTTCATTAATACTTCTCCAAGGTTGAGCCCTATTCCAAATACCCTGCAGCTCACGGAAGCTGTAGCTCAGCTGTGCCCGGCTGGGGGCTGCTGGGAAACTGGCCCCTCATATCGATGAGCTTGGCCCGCTCCACCCAGTTGGGCTAATCAGTCCTGCTGTGCTGGGTGGGGAGCTTGAAGCCCATCTAGGTCAGCGAATTGGGGCATCAGACCCCATGGGTGTGGCTGCCCAGGAAGTCTTTGACTTCTCCTGGCCTGGGATTACCTGCCCCCTGCCAGCCAGTCTTGTCCTCCCTCCTGCTGGAACTCAGAGCCTGGCCCAGGGAAGATGAACTCACAGCAGGCACAGGGTTCTGATTGGGGCGTGTCGTGGCTCGGTGGCAGAGCTCTTGCCTAGCATGCATGAGGTCCTGGCTCCCCAGTACTAGAGGGAAAAAACTCCTGACTCGAGGGGTTTCAACCACCCCAGTTTGCCCAGAATCTTTTATCCTGGGTTTAGCACTCAGAACCCCACCTCCGGGCGAACCCCTTAGATCTGGGCAAACCCACCCGCCCTGTGTGTGCACCCTACAGACCTGAAGGAGAACCCGAGGCCTCAGGCCTTGGGGTCCAGCCCATCTCATGCATGTGCCTGGTGCACAGTGCACTTAGAGAACATGTCGCATGGATTTAGCACACGGTACCATTGTTTACTTAGGAGTGTTAACCCCCCCCCACCCTACTCGGTTCTTTTTCCTCAGTTCCCAGCTCTGCGCCTGGCTTCCAGCTGCCATCAGAAAGACAGACGGAGGAATATTGGGCACAGGCAAATGGCTCGGGGCTGGGCGTGACCCACACCTATTTCCCTCACTGGATTCCAGAGTTCTGAGGTGGACTTGGTTAGAAATGAGATCAAGGATATTCTAGTGGCGTGGGAATTAGAGCTAGGCTGGATTTTTAAAGGAATGAAGACCTTGAGAGTTTCAAGATGGAACAAATAAGGAATCAGATCTAAGAAATTCTAAAACGGAACCGACTGGAACCATGAACCCGCTAAGATGGAAGGGCTCTTGCTTCCCTCATCGTCACGGGTTTTCTTCAGGCAAAGAACAAGAAGCTGGACTCCTTGTGGCTGATTAGCAAAGCCCTGTGGGCCTTTCAAATGTTCAGAGGCCACTGCTGCAGAGGTGTGGGGTCTCCCGGGTGGTGGTCTGGGAGCCCGGGAGTGGCCGGGCCAGGGGACCGTGTATGGCTTCTGCGGGAGCCAGCACCGCGGTTCTCCGCCTCAGCCTGTGCAGGGCTCACCCAGGTGATGACTGTCCGTGACCCAACTCCACCCCAGTGTTGCCCCAAGTTGCCCCGCTGCCTCGGGCTGCAGGGGTCGCCGCGTCTGCTCTAGTGTCCTGGGCTGCAGGTGGAGAGACCCGGCCCTGCCTTGTGGGTGCAGAGGCACAGGGTTATTCCTGTGGGCTTTATCCGTCCACGAAACCAAGAGGACAGGAGGGGACAGAGACGAGGAGTCCAAGGAGAAGCCCTTGAGATCATCCTGAGAGGGTCGAACCCCTGGATGTGGTAGCAGTCAGCACGTGTGTGCAGGGGGACATTGAGGTTCTAGACCCCTGTGGAGAGCACCAGGGTACCACCGAGCAGACCCAGGTCCCTGGCTGGGCCAGTGCCACACGTCCCGCCCTCCCCACCTCAGGCCCCACCTCAGCCTGTGTGGTGCCACTTCCCACTTCCCTGCTGCAGCCCAGCCGCCTCCCACCACCCGCTCCCTGGTGACTGCTCAGGAGTCCCTTGCCCCCGCTTCCCCTCAGACCACAGGGATTCTTTTAAGTATCAAAGAGACACACACGTCCCTCCTCTACCCAGAGTGCTCCCGCTTAGCTCAGAGGCCTTGGGCATCCTCCCTGGCCCTCTCCTCTGCCCCCGCCAGCCACAGTGGCCTGCCACCTGCTGCTCCCGCCTGCCAGGCAGCTCCCCATCCCATGCTGTCCCTGCCTGGAAGATCTGTCACTCCTCAGCTCCCTCCCTCCCACCTCTCGGGGCCTTTCTGGACCCTTCCATCTGCCTTGATTCCTAGCATTCACACCGCTGCCATGTGCGTGCGTGTCCCTACTGGACTGGAAGGTCCTTGGAGCCTGTTTTCATTTCTTTCCTGCCCAGAGCCAGCTTGGTGCTCGATGTCTGGGAAACACCGACCCGTGAGCGGTGCACCGGCCCCTGTGGGCCTGGGCCGCCCTCTCGGGAGCCGCTCAGCAGTTACAAAGACCCATCACCCTGGACAGGGCTGTCGCTCACCCCACAACGGTGGTTTCTGGAGCGTTCTGTGTAGCTGGAGCACATTAAGCACATGGCAGCGTCTGCACGGCCTCGGTCTGTCGCGAGCTCTGGTCTCTTTCCTGTATGGAGATCTAGATCCGCCACCACGTGGGCCCTGCCGTCCAGACTGCGGGGATGGGGGACCGACCGGGCTCATGCTCACAGGACGGGGCTGTACATCAGCCAGGACTCCCTGGAGTTTGTAGCGACATAAATAACGGCAGGAGACGGGGTCCTGCAGGGACAGGACCGCCTGGCCTGCTGCCATGTGGTCACCGCCCCGCAGAGCCCACTGGGGTCCCTCCGCACGGCTGCCCCCCTCCCCCCACAGCGCCCCTTGGCCTTCCAGCTCCTGCCTTCTGCAGCTCCAGGGGCCACGAGGAGCAGGGCCGAGGCGCTCACTTGACACCCAACTAACTCCACCATGTAGTGAAGTTTTCCAGAAAATTTGATTCTTTGTAGTTATCCGCGAAAGTAGGGCACATACCGACATCAGGCCGCGGAGGACGACTCCCTGTCCTTTGGTTGGACGGGACGCGGGGTTCACTAGTCCTGGGTTCATCTATGAGCACCGGAGAGCCCTGCCCGGTTCACTCCGCTGCCTTCCTCCCTCCCCCGTCTACCCAGTGAACCCCCCACTGCACCAGCACCCCCCACCAGAGCCAGCACTCAGCCTTGGTTTCTCGGGTTCCTTGGGGCCTGTGTCAATCCTGTCCCTCTGACTGGCTGGGAACTTGGTAGAGGAGAGGGCTGCATTCCACTTGGCCAGCCCTTGGAAACTCGCAAGCCATCTGTGGCACCTCATTTTGTAGATGAATGAAGAAAGTGGCCCATGTCACAGAGCAGGGCTGGAAAGAACTGCTTGTCCATCTGTGGGAGAATGACAGGAGCTGGTCGTGCCACGGAATATCACACAGCCATCAAAAGGAGTGCCCCTGGCCGGGCACAGTGGCCATGCCTGTAATCCCAGCTCCTCAGGAGGCTTGGGCAGGGGGATCTCAAGTTCGAGGCCAGCCTGGGCAACTTAGCAAGGCCCTATCTCAACACATGAAAAGGACTGGGGTGTACCCCAGTGATAGAGCGCCCCTGAGTTCCATCCCCAGTGCTGCTCCCCAAAACCAAACCTGTTACTACACTTGCCAAAAAAACCATGGGTCTTGAAAATTAAGATTGACAAAGTTGCAGATGAGCCACGAGGAGAACTGACCCAGCCCAGTGCTCCCTGGGTCCTGAGTGTTCGGCGCACACGTGGAGGGCTGGGGATGGCCTGGGAGGGTGACCCCATGTTCAAACGTGCTAGCACCTGTCTGGCAGCAAGGAGCGGGACTGGCGGGTTGAGGGCTGTCTAGTCACGACACTGAGCTGCTCCCCAGTGCCCCTGAGGGACTCCGTCATTCCAGTGGCCTGCCAACTAGAAATGATCAGGTGGGGCGTCCCCCAGGCCACACGGAAGCAGCCTGGGCAGTGAGGAGTCCAGGGGCCACGACCTGCCTTCCCAGGGTCTCTAAGCAACCCTGGCTCCCGTCACAGGACTGTGGCATCCAGAGGACAAACACTGGGCGTAGTCCTTATTGGAAATGCTTGGGACCAAAAGTGCTTCTGATTTCAGCTATTTCAAATGTGGGGATACTCGCACAGATTTTGAACACCCCTAACCAGAATGTCACGCACAAAATGCTCCAGAATCTTCACCTGGGTGCAGTGGCGCACACCTGTCGCCCCAGCAGCCTGGCAGGGCTGAGGAGGGAGGAGCACACTGGAGGCCAGCCTCCGGGACTCCGCAAGGCCCTGTCCCAAAGGAAAGGAAAAAGGGCCCGGGACGTGGCTCAGGGGGCAGCAGCCCTGGATGAAGTCCCCGGGACTTCAAAGGTTCCTCCTCGAGGCTTCAAATTTGCTATGTCCCTTCCCCAGGCAGGTCACCCCTTCTCAGCAGCAGCCGTCACCATGTCACCATCACCGAGGCCCTTGACCACTGGGCATGTGCAGAGCCAGGAGCAGGAGGCAGAGGAGGGGGAGGAGCACTGGAAAAGCCGGGACAATGGACAAGAGCTTTTAAATTAATTAAAATAATCATGGCCATGGTGGCCCAAGGGCAAAGAGCCAAGTGTGCGCCCTCCAGTGGGCGCTCCTCTGCATCTCCATCCGCAGCCTGAGGACCCCATCTTGGGGTTTGGGGCAGGAGGCCCCAGCTGGAGTCCGCACGGATGGGACAGTTGGGGGGGTGACTGGGGCTGAGTCATCTTGGCCGAGGCCAGGAGGAGGGTGTGGCCCACTGGCACAGTGCTGGCGACTCCGGCTTCTCTCTGACAAGGCAGAACTCGTTCATCACGGCCGCGTCTCTCGTGCCATGTGGCATTGACAGAATCTGCCTGAGCCTGACCCTGGGGTGACCTGGTGAGGACCCCGACCCTGGGGCAAGAAGCAGGGAACATGGGAAGAATGGGCTAGTTCGATCCCTGCCCTAGACCCCAATAATGTCCTGACCCAGGATGTGACTCCGTGGTAGGGCGTCTGCCTAGCACGCACAAGGCCCTGGGCCCTCATGGGACCAACACTGCAGAAAATAGTGGAAAACGTCCTCATCCGCAAAACTGGAAGGAAGCCCCACCCATCCACCCAAGAAGTTCTCCTTTCTTCACATCTTTCAAATTGAGATGTGGGCCGGGCGCAGTGGCCCCCGCCTGTCATCCCAGTGACTTGGGAGGCTGAGGCAGGAGGATCGTGAGTTCAAAGCCAGCCTCAGCCACAGCGAGGCCCTAAGCAGCTCAGTGAGGCCCTGTCTCTAAATAGAACACAGAATAGGGCTGGGGTGCGGCTCAGTGGTCGAGGGCCCTGGGTTCAATCCCTGGGACCAAAATAAGTAAATAAATTAAAATAAAATTGAGATGGAGTTTGCAGTTGGTGTGTCCTGGATGTGGTGAGCTCTGGTGAGACAAAGAGAAAAATAGAAGATGAACCTCAGCGATGGAGAGTGCCCTGTTTCTGGCGGTTTCCACAAACCTTGGGGTCCAGTCCTATATATGGGTGCCCATTCCCTGTCCAGCTGAGGGGTGGAAAGACCAGAGCTTCAAGGCCATGCACATGCCCACTCTGGCCACAGCAGGGAAGGCAAAATCTGGTGACGTTTGACATGTGGACTTTGCAAACATGGCGTGTTGACATTTTCCTGTGGCACCTGACACGCTAGGTATTTGGTGGCCCTGCCCTTCCCAGCTGTGTCTGTTAGGAGCAGGTGCCCAGCAGACTGGATGGGTGGATCAAGTTCCTGTCACCTGTGCCCCACCCACATCCTGGGCCACCCTTGAGGTCACCTGAGCAGGGCCCTATGCTCTCCCGCCAGACAAGTGGGCGGCTGACCAGAAGACCCGCGGCCCCTGGCGTCTCCAGCCAGGGAAGGACGACACTGGTGGGGACACCAGCTCCCTCGCCCCACCTGTGGGTCAACTGAGGTGACCCAGTGTCCCTGGGCCCCCGGCAGGCCGGACCCAGTGCCCACATCCTTTATTGGCTCTGCTCCTCCTCAAGTCCCCCTCCTGACTCAGTCTTCCTGACCCAGGTCCTTGCCCCAGGTCCGCTTCTGGGGACCCGGAGGGAGGAACAGCAGCATAGAGCAACCTGGGCGTCCCGTGGTGGGTGGCCGAGGAACCAAGTGAAACTAACACGGAGGCCAGGAGGCCAGGAAGCCAGGAGGCCAGGCTGTGTGACGCCCGGCAAGGAGCCAGCGGTGGCCAGGAGTGCTCTTCTTTCTCTGGTTGTGGCCACAGATCACGGCCATGGTGACCCAAGGGCAAGGGGCCAGGCGTGTGTCCTCCACCCGCCTCTGCCCACCCAGCTGGCTTCGGGCCAGGCCTGCGCAGGCCCCGCGGGTGCCCAGAGGCAGCCAGGCCTGGGGCTGCAGAGAGAGCCGTGGGCTTAGAGCAAGTCGGCTGGGAGGCTCCCGGGCCCCCTGGGTCACTGCCCCGTCAGAGCCACTTACCTTACAGGGGTGGTTGACACCCGAGTCCCTGCGTCAGGCTACTGAGAGCTGGGCACAGACTACACCCCAATCCCTGGTACACCTCAAAGGAAGAAGAATCGGCCTTTCCTTTCCAGGAGCAACGAGACCCATGGAAGGGGTCAACTGTGACACCCTCAGCCCTCAGCCCCAGGCTCTTGCATGATGGACCTCAAGAGCCAGTGGCCAAATCCGTCTTGCCTTTTCTGAGTCCTGCACACTCCAAACTATTCGCCTAAATATTCCCTGAGCCCGAGCCTCGGGGACTTCTGTCCCCCCCTTGCCTTGAGCTCCTGGGTTTATTTTGAGCCAAACATCTCCTCACCCAGACTCTCTCCAAACCCCAGGCCAGGTCCAAGCTCACGCCCCAAACCGCGCTTACATAACCCGCAGTGACACTGAGTGTTTGTGAGGCAGGGGCCGGGCCTCCCGCTCTGGACCACAGGGGACACTCTGTCCTGCAGGCTGACTCTGTTTGGGTGGCTGCGTGCGTGTGTTTCTCTTCCTGAAATTCAAAAACAGCTTCTTTGACTCCAGCTGTCAAAAAGGAGAAGAGGAGAAGAGGGAACAAACCTGTAACAACTTCAACACTGGGCTCGGACCAGGAGCTGCAAGTGCCAGGGGCTACCTTCCAAAGCCAGGAACCAAGCAGGAGTCGCCGCCTGACGGGAAGTTGATGCTGACCTCAGGGGACGTCCAGGGGCCCCGTCTCCCGCCCCCCTCCACGAGGGCAGGACTTTCCTTGGGCTGTCAGAGCCCACAGTGGCCTCACCCGTGGGCACGCCTGCCAGGTGCCAAGGGGCATCTCTATCCTCCTCTCAGCTCCTTCTCACAGTGAGTCCTCTGATTCCCATGTCCCCAAAGTTGAAGTGACCTGACCAAGGTCAGAAATTTGCCTCCAATCCAGACTTCTACTTCTGCCCGGTGCTGGATAGAAGCTCCTACTGTGTGCACATAAAATTTTTTGAGGGGGTACCAGGGATTGAACCCAGGGGCCTCGACCCCTGAGCCCCACCCCCAGCCCTATTCTGTGTTCTATTTAGAGACAGGGCCTCACTGAGCTGCTCAGGGCCTCGCTGTGGCTGAGGCTGACTTTGAACTTGCGATCCTCCTGCCTCAGCCTCCTGAGCTCCTGGGATGATAGGCGTGGGCCACCACACCTAGGCAGACAGATGCTTTTGAAATGCTTTCTTGTGTTCTTCTTGCTGATGACGCAGCCAAGACTCTCATTGCAGGCTTCTCGCTGGTCCTCCAAAGGAGGTCCTTGGTGTTTCCTGACTGGCCGCTGAGCCACTCTACCTTAGGACAGCTAATCCCGCCCTATTTTGTTTTCCTATAACCTGATTCTTTGATGGAGAACTCAGAGGCCTCCCCCAAGAGCCACAGGAACCTGTCTCCACAAAACAGTCAGAAGAGCAACAGGAACTGTCATTTAGCTGAACACCTACTGTGTGCCTCGGGGACCTCATCTGATTTAGTTCTTGCAACAATTTCCAAAGCCACCATACAAACCCTCTTTGGGCCAGCCACCCTGGGCTTGGGGGCCACACGGCCAGGAAGAGCAGAGGTGGGAGGGGACCCGGGCTCACCCACTCAATGGCTGTGTCCTGAGAGCTCCGTCTGTGTTGGCCAGCGCTCTGGGGATGTGCAGGTCCCTGAGGAGTCTCGCTGAGGCCACAGTCATGGGATCTGGGGATGGGGACATTGTCCTGAGTTATCCGGGTGGCCCAGTTTAATCCATGAGTCTGACATGAGCAGAAACCCCACCCTGACCGCGTTCAGAGGGAGAGGTGACCAGGGCGGGTGGCTGGAGAGACGCAGTGTCTCTATCAGGGGCCAAGGGGCGTGGGAGCTTCCAGAAGTTGGAAGAGGCAAGAGGACAGAATCCCCTCTGCAGCCTCAAGAGAGGAGCCTGGCCCTGCCAGGACCTTGATGACCACCCAGCCAGGCCCATGTTGGACTTCAGATCCCTAGAGCTGACAGACGGGAGGACTGTGTCATATTAAGCCTTTGTGGTGTTTTGTTAGAGCCACAATAAGAAGCCAACGCCAGGGAAGAGCATTCCAGGCATAGGGAATAGCATGTGCAAAGGCCCAGAGGTGAGAAGGAACATGGCTTATACCACATAGTGTCAGCAGGGGGCGCTCCTGCTGCTGCTCTGCCCTTACTAGGACAGATTGCCAGGAGACAGACCTGCTCTCAGCTCGCAGGAGTGGACCCTCGCGGGCTCCCTGGTCCTCCTGACAGGTACCCAGGGGAGACACGTTGGCAGGTCAGACTTGGAGGATCCTCTCTCATCCCTGGACTTTTTTTTCTTTTTTCCCCTCGACTTGTTGAAGAACACAGTCGAGGGCCCTTTGAAAATGGGGGGAAAGTTTGGCCAACGTCAGGGGCGTCTAGCTGTTTGGGGAGCCCAAGGATCCTACTCGTGGGTGCTCCTGTTGTCACCGTGCTGTTCCTTGGGCAATTACAGCCTCGTTGTGGCACTTTATGCTGTGGCCCATGGTCCCCTGTGTGAGCCTCTGGAGCCCAATGAGGTTGACAGGGTCAAGGCAATAATGACTCTGATGCCCAGGGATGTTCAGAGCAGAACATTGGCTGCCCCAGGTCACCCAGCACGCTGGACGGAACTCAGCTGCTTCCTGTGTCTGAACTTGCCTCTTCTGGATGTCATGCAGGAGAATCCGGCTGTGCTTGACCCTTCACGTCTGGCTAGTCTTGCATAGTGTGACGTTTTGGAGGTTCATCTTTGTGGTCACATGTATGAGGGCTTCCGTCACTCCTTGTTCATGGCTGTGTATTCCTCCGCTGTGCGGATAGACCACGAGGTTCCTTCAGCCCTCTGTTGGAGGAGATATGGGTGGTTTCCAGGTTTGGGCTGTTGTGAAGAATGCTACTGGGGACCTTTGTGTCCCTGTTTTGTTGGGCCACCTATTTTCAGTCCTCCTGGGGAGGTGTCTAGGCGTGGGAGAGCAGGGGCATGCGCCGTCAGAGTTTCTCTTCTCAATGAACCTGAACCCGATTCTGTCTCCACTTCGGTCACAGCCTGTTAGGATGGAGGCAGAGCTGGTGCTGCCTTTAAGTTGTTTTGTTTTTTGGTACCAGGGATTGAACCCAGGGTGCTTAACCACTGAGCCATGTCCCCAGCACTTTAATTTTTCAATTTTGAGACAGGGTCTCGCTAAGTTGTTGAGGCTGGCCTCAAACTTGAGATCCTCCTGCTTCTGCCTCTTGAGGCACTTGGACCACAGGTGTGAACCCCGTCCCCAATCACAGCTGGTGTTTCTGATTCAAGTCCAAGTTATTTGCCCAGTGCTCCTCTGCCTCTGAGGGTGGTGGACATGTCTGCCTGCTTTAGGACACTGCACATCTCAGGGACTGTCCCTATCACTTGTTAAAAGCTCTGAGCAGCCAGGCACGGTGGCGCACACCTGTCATCCCAGCAGCTCCGGAGGCTGAGGCAGGAGGATCGCGAATTCAAAGCCAGCCTCAGCCACAGCGAGGCCCTAAGCAGCTCAGTGAGACCCTGACTCTAAATAGAACACAGACTAGGGCTGGACGGGGCTCAGGGGTCTAGGCCCCTGGGTTCAATCCCTGGTACCAAAAAAATCTCAGTTTTGGGGATCTGCCTGAGGGAGCTGCTCAGGCCAGGTAGGAAGGCAGCCGGGGAGGAGTGGTGGGAGGAGCCATGTGCAACTTGAAGGAACAGGAGTTCCTGGGACCAGGTGGTGCCCTGCCCTCCCTGGTGCCCTGTGGGGCAGAGCTTGGGAGGGGGCTCCTGTAAGCTGTCAGCAGCACGGACAGGACACAGCAGGCCCTTGGGAAGATCCGGCAGCCCTGCCTGAGCCGACCCCAGGCCTTAGTTTCGCCATCTGTAAAATGGGGCCAAGTCCAGGGAAGGCAGTTCAGAAGGAGCCGGTGTCTGCAGACGCGCCCAGAGGGACTCCGCGGACTGCCGCACGCTGTTAAGACAGTGGGAGGCTGGCTGGCCCTGGGGACTTCCCAGCGCAGGTCCCCACCCAGGTCTGCTGGCTCCTTCCTCGTGCGCCCTCCCCCCCTGCCATGGACACGCGTCTCCTTTGCAACAAAGAGACCTGTGTGTGCGGGCGTGCGGCCTGTGGGGACATCCCCGAAAGCTCATCAGCTGATGCTGACCCCAGACCTGCGCCCTGAGCCCCGGAGGCTGAGCAGCCGTGGCCGCTGCATGAGATGGAGCCTTTGGTCCTGGTGGGAAGGGACACCGCATGTGACGTGGTGACCCCCTTCCCTGGAGAGTCCCAGCCTCCTCCACGTCCAGATATGGAGCAGGTGGGACCTCGGGCAGGGCACAGTTGGGCTGGGACCTCGGGGCTGAGCCGCGCCTGTGCAGGGCCACTTACCCAGGAAAGGCATGGTGGGGACCTACTGTGTGCCTCTGCCCGGCCCTGGAGGGCCTGTAGGGGACAAGGCCCATAGGGGACAAGGCCCGGAGGGGACTCGGCTTCTGTCATTCACTCGTTTTTGCAGCCAATAATTTGTTGAGGCCAGAGTTGGGGCTCCAAAAAGGAGCCACCAGAAGGTGACGCGCTTCACGATCCACACGTCTTTCACCCGCTGTAATGTGCAGACCCAGGGCTCCAGGGAGCAGGATGTTTCTAGAGAAGTCTGCTGCTCCTGCAGCACCCACGCCGCACCTGGCACATCATATGCTCAAAACCAAGCAGCTTGGGGCTGGGGTGTGGCAGGTGGAGGGCCTGGGTTCAGTCCCAGCACCGCAAAGCAACATGAAACAAAGAGAAGCACCTTCACGTCCACACGTGTCCACAGCCCCCAACAGAACTCAGAAACGTCCACCAAAGATGAATAAATACAGAGCAATCTAAGGCAGAGGCAGGAGGATCAAAGTTCAAAGCCAGCCTCAGCCACAGTGAGGCGCTAAGCAACTCAGTGAGACCCTGTCTCTAAATAAACTGCAAAATAGGGCTGGGATGGGGCTCAGGGGTGGAGGGCCCCTGGGTTCAATAACTGGGACAAAAAAAGTGTAATCTAGCTGTATGCTGGCATAGTATGCAGCCATGAAAAGGGACGAGATGCTGAAACACACTACCATGTGGATGAATTACGAAAACATTTTGCCACTTAAAAAATGTCTGGTATAGGAGGCCACATATTGTGTAAGTCTATTTACATGAGGTGTTCATAGTACGCAAATCCCAGTGACAGAAAGGAGATTCATGGTTGCTAGGATACCAGGGGAGGGAGGAATGAGAAGTGGAATTTCCTTTTTGGAAGGATGTGAGTGTTTGGAGCTGGAGAGAGGTGGAGGCTACACAGTGTGATGGATGCACTAGTTGCTGGTGAATTACTCATTTTAAAAGTCAATGTTAGGGTGCTGGGGTTGTGGCTCAGTGGTAGAGCGCTCATCTAGCATGTGCGAGGCCCTGGGTTCAATCCTCAGCACCACATAAAAATAAACAAACAAAATAAAGATATTTTTTTAAAAGAAAGAAAGAAAGAAAGAAAGAAAGAGCTAATGTTTGGATAGGTGTGTTTCAATCCCATTTTAAAAAGTGACTTTTGGCCAGTTGCTGTGGCACACACCTGTCTTCCCAGCAGCTTGGGAGGCTGAGGCAGGAGGATCATGAGTTCAAATGCAGCCTCAGCAGATTAGTGAGGTGCTAAGCAACTCAGTGAGTCAGTCTCCAAATAAAATATAAAAAAGGGCTGGGGATGTGGCTTAGTGGTTGAGCGCCCCTGAATTCGATCCCTGGAACCAAAAAAAGATCATCCAAACCCTCATTCCACTCAGGTCAAACTATGTCTTTTTTTTTAAAAAAAAGATACATATATAGATAGACATTAGTTGTTGATGGACCTTTATTTTATTTATTTTTATGTGGTGCTGAGACTCAAACCCAGGGCCTCACACATGTCACGCAAGCACTCTACCACTGAGCCACCACCCCAGCCCCAAACTATATCTTTTTTAAAGTTTTCATACTTGTTCCATTTCCCGGGATCACAGGGCCCTGGGAAAGACAGTGACTTCTTCAGGTTTAAGTTAGTGCAATTATTATTGGCATCCAATTGATCAAAACAACAGAAACCGATGACACATTGTATACAGTTATGATCAAATGTTTGTGTCACAATTAGAATCAAAATAATTCTGATTATTTTATAAAATGATCGTAAACTCTTTGGGGCCCTCCCCCACCGCGAGCTGCGTTCTCATCAAGTGTCCCTTGGCTGGTCCGCCCTGAGCCCTCGGCAGGGCCTGCTCCTGGGTTTCTGGTTCATTGGTGGACAGACGTATTGAACGTCGTATGAGATGGATGCAGACGGACAGGAGCTGGGGCGGAGTGTCTGTGCGACTCAGTGAACTCGACCTGACACCCGGCCGCACCTGCACAAAACCGCAGAGCCTTCTCCCCGGCGGTTGATCCAGCGCGTCTTGGAAAAGCCGGTGCCTCTGGAATCCCTTCCAGTATATTGAAAAAATCGGGACGTGCTGAAACAGTGTCCCCTTGATGCTCATGTCCACCCTGAACCCACGAGTGTGGCGTTACTTGGAAGCAGGGTCTTCGCAGATGTGATCACGTTTAACTGTGGTCATGTTGGATCACAGAGGGCCCCCAGACCCACAGGCTGGTCCCTCATAAGAAGGGAGATGTTTGGACACAAGGACACCAGGAGAAGGCCGCATGATGTGGAGGCAGAGACTGGAGCCCTGTCCAGCAGCCCAGGAGAGCCAAGGATGGCGGCAGCCACTGGAACCCAGACACATAGTAAGTGCTCAGTTAAAGACTTTAGACAACAAGGTCCTGGTGTCCTCACTGCAGGGGGCTCTCTGGAACTCAGTTTGTACCGAGCCCAGAAGTCACTCCATGTTTGGCCCTGGGGTGGGCGTCTGATGGTGACCACAATGCCCAGACCTCGGACCTAGGGGAGCACCTCAAGTCAAGGCCATCAGGTGTAAGTGGCCGGGAAGGATTGGCTCAGCTGACCCTGACTGAGCCAAGAGCCCTCAAGCCCTGGGCACGGCTCCTGCAAAGGCAGGAAGGGAGGAACGGGGCCAGTGTGGCCGGGCGGCGTGGGGAGGTGCCAGAGCCCAGAGCCCGTGGGAGTGAGGATGTGGTTTCCTTTCCTTTTCTTTAGTTATTTGGTATCAGGGATTGAACTCGGGGACACTTAATCCCGGAGCCACATCCCAGCCCTTCTTATTCTTTATTTAGAGACAGGGCTTCACCAAGTTGCTTAGGGTCTCCTAAGTGACTGAGGCTGGCCTCCAACTTGCAATCCTCCTGCCTCAGCCTCCTGAGCCGCTGAGATGACAGGTGAGCGCCACTGCACCCAACTGATTTTTATTTTCAAAGGATGTTTCGTCGGTGTGGGTGGTGGGGTGTGGTGTGGGTGGTGGGGTGCGGCTGTGGGTGGTGGGGTGCGGCTGTGGGTGTGTGGTCTGATTTGCTGGGATTTAGATCCGATGGGGAGGGTGGTGGTCAGGCCCTGGGAGGGGGACAGAGATTTCAACAGTCAGCAGCTGGGAATGGACAGGATAGGGACACATTGCGTGGCCGTGTGTGCGCACGTGTGTGTGGACACGTCCAGACCCGCCCTCCGCCAGGGACCCCCCTGGGGAAGCGGGAAGGGTCACACCAGGGCAGGAGGGGTGCAGGGCTCCTGTGGAGCGTCCCCGAGTCCCGTGCCCCGCCCCTCCCCGCCCCTCCCCTGCTCCTGTGATTTGGGGGACGTTTCATGGGGATGATGGAGACCCCCAATGCCGCGTCCGTCTCCTCTCCGGGGCTCCTGGGAGCGGCGCCTGCGTGATGGCGGGTGGCCTTCCGCCTGGGGAAGGGGCGGAGGGCTGGAACGTTTGAGCGACTGTCCTGGCAGCTGCAAAGTCACCAAACCCAGATGAGCTCATCGGAGCCGAGGTGGGGGCCGCTGGGGTCTGGAGCCTGTGCCCGCAGCTCCCCAGGTGGCCCGGTGGCCCTGCTGGGGCGGAGGCAGCGGAGGGGTGGCCTGGCCTGCCCACCCGAGGGTTCCTGGTCGCCAGGGGTGCAGGGCTGGCCGGGTGTCCACTGTGTGCTGAGGACTCGGCCGCCTCGCCCCACCCTGCCGACAACAGCGTGGACTCTTTTCCTTCCCATTGGACAGATGGGGAAACTGAGGCCCGCGAGGGGCCAGGCCTGCAGCGCACCCGCCCTGGGCCACCCTGCCTTCCCCTGCTGCGCACAGAACATCCAGAGGAAGAGCCAGCTGGCCACAGTGTCACAGCCCAACAGTGACAGGTGGCGCTTTTCCAACAATCCCGTGGAGGGAGCAGTGAGTCACCCTCCTTGGGCTCTGTTTTCTCGGCAGGTGGGAGGGGCCCCCAAGCCCGGCTCCCCCTCACCGTCTGGCAGCCTGATGGGGGCTGCCTTGGTGGGGTCTCCAGGGCCACCCGGGGCCTCCCCTGTCCTGCCCGGGCCCTCGGGCTCTTAGTTGGAAGGACGCCTCCCGGCTGCTCCCCAGAGCGCTGGGCCTGCCTCTAAGTTCCCTGCAGAGAAACGGCGCGGGAATGTTTCCGCTGCGGAGCTGATATGAAAATTGGGGGGCTGGGATTGGGGTTCAGTGGTGGAGCAAGTGCCTAGCATGGGCGAGGCCCTGGGCTCAGTCCCTAGCACCACATAAAAAATGAAAAAATTGAAGGCGCTGGGTCCATCTACAGCTAAATATAGATATTAAAAAAAAAAGAGCTGGGCGCCGTGGCGCACCCCTGTAACCACAGCAGCTCTGGAGGCTGAGGCAGGAGGATCGAGAGCTCAAGGCCAGCCTCAGCAACTTAGCCAGGCCCTGAGCAGCTCAGTGAGACGCTGTCTCTGAATAAAACTCAGAATAGGGCTGGGACGGGGCTCCGAGGCCGAGGGCCCCTGGGTCCAATCCCTGGTGCCCCTTCACAAAACAAAATTGGAAATTGGCTTCCCCGGGGGACCCCAGAGGCGCCCCGTGCACAGGGAATGTCCAGGAGCTGGGGGCCGTGTCCCTCTTGCCACAGGTGCCAGGAGGAGGCCCCCTTTCCACACTCAGGAGCCTCCTTGTCCTCCCCTCCACTCACTGGCCAGGGCTGCAGTGACCATGACCTTGGACCCCCTCCCCCGCCCCCTGAGGCTGCTGGACACAGGTGCTGCTGGGCCGGGGTTTCCAGACCAGGCAGCCGGGGAGGGGAGGCCACTGTGGCAGCGTCCTCCTGGCTGGGCACACAGGGACCGTCCCCGCCAGGTGCCCGCCTGCTGCTGCAGAGGCCCGTCTGGCACCAGGCGCGGGCTCCTTCCTGGGAGCGGGGTCCTCAGCACTGGGGACAGGACTCCCCCCAGCACCTGCCCCAGGCGGCCTGGAGGAGCCTCCAGCCAGGGGTGACAGGGCACAGGGGACAGGGACGGGTGCCGAGGACGGAAGTCGAGTGGGGCTGAGCGCTGACTCACCCCAGCTCCCCCGGCACCTGCTCACTTGGTTCTGTTTCCGAGGCTCCTTTTCCAGCCTGATTCCCGGGGCCAAGGGCCTGAGGGCCGCGGGCACAGACAGTGAAGAGGGAGGAGGAGGCCGCGGTCCCAGCAGAAGAGGCCTGGGCAGCGGTCATGACCCTGGCTGGCGTTTGCATTTCTGACTGCGCGTGTAATGCTGGTGCCTCGTGTGTGTGTGTGTGTGTGTGTGTGTGTGTGTGTGTGTGTGTGTGTGTGAGCGAGCCCAGGGCCCTTGTGCACGCTCCTCACATGCTCTACAGCTGAGCCACATCCCCAGCCCTGTTTAAAAAGACAGGATCTTGCTGAGTTGCTGAGGCTGGCCTCCAACTTGGCGATCCTCCTGCCTCAGCCTTCTGAGCACTGATTACACGAGTGCACCACCACACCCGGCTGCTTGTTTTCCCTCCCTCCCCCTCCCTTCCTTTTTCTTCCTCTCCCCCTCTCCCTGCTGCATGAGAACTCTTGCAAGGGGAGGCTGGACGGGCTGGAGTTCCTGGGCCTTCACTTGCAGCCTGTGGGGCTGGTCTGAGTCAGCCTGGGCCCAGGGCCTGGGGTCAGCGCACTCTGCTTAGAGAATGGAAAATGGAAGCTCATGGCTGGATGCTGGGGGAGAGAAGCTGTGTAGGAGGAGAGGCCTGAGGAGTCCAGGCACCCAGAGTGGGACCAGGCCCAGCACGAGAGGCCTGGGGCAGTCACTGTGCTTCTCAGCCCAGTCCTGGGGCTGGTGCCGGCAGGGCCTCCTAGGGCTGCTTGCAAGATTCAGGGAGTCTGAGGAGCAGCTGTGCACTGTGCAGAGGGGTGGCCCTTGTCATTGCTGTGCGCCTCCAGCAATCGAGTGGCCCCTCCCTCCCTCCCCTCCTCCCTCCCCTCTCCCTCTCCCTTCCTTCCCCCTCCCCCTCCCCCCTCCCTCCCTCCCCCCTCCTGCTCCCTCCCCTCCCCCCCTGCTTTTTCTGGAGATGGAGCCCAGGCCCCGCTGGCCAGGCCCGACCACTGAGCTGCCTGCCTCCCAGCCCAGTGGTGCCATTGAGGTTCTGTGTCACAGCCAAGCATGTGGCTCTGCTGTTGGGACCCTGGAGTGCCCAGGGGTTAGAAGCAGGAGCCAGCCCTGGAGCCTCCAGCGGGGGCCCTGGCGGTAGAGCTGCTCTGCGGAGGTAATGATGAGACGGGGAGCCCCACTGGCCACTGAGCTGGGAAGCAGCCACCTCTTGTTCCACATTCAGGGAAGTTCCCTGGTGTGCCCGTCCCTAACCCCGTGGTCTGTTTGCCCCAGAGCCTGGGAAGCAGGAAGTTAAGGACAGCGGCAGCGTGGAGGAGGAAAGGCTGGGAGTCTCTGGTGGTGCAGACCCAGGCCCAAGCTGCAGACTTGCCAGCTTGGTCTTCTGGAGTCTCTTAGTGGCTGTGTGACCTTGGGCAAGTTCCTTTGCCTCTCTGTTCCTCAGCTTCCTTCTTTATAAAATGGGAGAAATAATAGAGCCATCCGTGATCAGGGACACATGCCTCTAAATCTAAGCACTCAGGAGGCCGAGGATCTCAGGAGGCAAAAGGATCTCAAGTTCAAGGTTGACCAGGGCAATGAAGTTCAAGGGCTGGGATGCAGCTCAGTGGCACAGCACTGGCCTAGCATGCACCAGGTCCTGGGGTTGATCCCAGGACTACAAAGAACAAAGAATAGAACTTACTTCACAAGATGGCCTCGGGATGCGATGCTCTGTGCCTGTCACTGAGCTCCGTGCCTTCTACACTGTCGCTTCCCTAACACCGTGTAGACAGGCCTCACGCTGGCCAGTGGCCGGGGTGGCTTTGCAGGCTTCGAACCTAGGACAGGAGCCTTCTCAGGCCACCAGGGAGCAGAGTTCCTAGCCCCAGTGAAGGGCCCTGTCTGTAAGCAGCCTGGCTGGGCCTCCCCGCCCCGTTTCCAAGGACACCAGGTGGAGCGGCTTCTGGGTCCACCGTGACAAGCAAAGCAAGGGGGCCCTGGGTCTCCAGAGACCTTTTCCAGCTTGTCCCTGTCACTGGCTCTAGTTGAAACCGCTTCAGAACAGCCCAAACTTCCCAGCCGCCCTCGAGGTCCTTCTGATCCAGGTTCTGCTGACCCCGGTCCCTTCCTGGTCCGCTGCTGCTCTGAACCTGCCCACGCGCCATCTCCTTGGAAAGGCCTGTGGCTTTGTCTGTTGTCAGACTCCTATTCTACCCTCAAAACCCCTTGGGAACTCCCCTCTATTTCTCCTCCCAGCATAGCTACTTAGACCCTTATTGATATGACTATTTGAACCTCCAATACTGGGCGTCCTCTGATCTGGCTTAAGAGCCGGAACTGTTTTCTTTTTTTTTCCCTGAGTTCCCTAACTGAGGAAAAAAACACACAGTAGGCATTCAGGAAGTACTCATTCAAAGGAGTAGGAGATCCCCAAAGACATCAGGCATCCTGGGTAGAGAGAAGGAGGGGATGCTGTTGCCTAGCAACCACCCCCTCTCCTCTGTCCTGGCCACAGCTGGGCTTCTCAGAGGTTTCAGCCGGTGCATCTACCTACAGCAGCATGGGGGTGCGGGGGCATTGAGGTGGTCATCAAAGGGGGTTGCCCTTTCTCTCAGAGCCTGGCTGGTGAATAAGGCCGACCTTTCAAAAAAAAAGAAAAAAAAATCTTAAACCAGGTGCCATGGCACACGCCTATAATCCCAGGGGCTGGGGAGGCTGAGGCAGGAGGATCACCAATTCAAAGCCAGCCTCAGCAAAAGTGAGTTGCTAAGCAACTCAGAGAGACCCTGTCTCTAAATAAAATACCAAATAGGTCTGGGGCTGGGGCTCAGTGGTCGAGGGCCCCTGAGTTCAATCCCCAGTACTCCCCCCACCAAAAAAAAAAAAGAAAAAGAAAGAAAGAAACCAGATCTTTCCGGGATCCTTTCTCTATTCTCCACTTCTTTAGATTCAAATGCTGAGGAATTAGTGAGAAGAGGTTCTACCATCAAATGGAAGCCTTCTGTGTGTCACACTCTGCCTCCAATCTTATGGCCCATTTAAAATGGCTTTCATTTCCCCTTTCCAATAAGGGAGACTGAGGTTCAGAGAAGGCAATATTTCGCCCCAGCCCACACAGCTCAGAGTGGTGAAGAGGAGATTGGAATCTGGGCAGGTGTGGAGCCTGTGTGTCCAGTGGGTGACCAGTGTTGGGTGCTGCGTTTTCTGGAGTGTGTAGGGGGGTCACTAGCGACCCTCCCCCAGTCTGGCCAGTCCCACCATCCCTACCTCCCAGGCTGTATAGGGAGCCTGGGGCAGCTTACTGAGGCCATTCCAGACAGTTCCCCACATGTCACCAGCCCTGGGGCTCCATCCTGTGTGCCCCCAGACCTTCCCTGCCCCAGGAGTCCCCTCCAGCTGCTGCCAGCACACTCCTGGAGGGCGGGGTACTCGGGAAGGGGAGAGGAGGGAGCAGGCCCGCGGGGGACCCTTGGCACCCGCGGCTCCCGGCCCTGCGCCGGCGGGACTCTGCACTCCTGTGGGCGCTAGGGGGCAGTGTGTCCGTTCCCAAGAAACTGCGCGGCCCTGGCAGGGAGGCACAGGAGGGGCGCCCACGCCGGGCACAGACTCGCCAGCGCTTCCCCGGCCCCGGCTGGGCACGGGCACAGGCACACGGCTCGCACCTGCAGAGAGGGACAAGGACACACCGAGCAGGGGCGCAGGCAGATGCCCACGCAGGTCCCAGAGCGGGGCGCCCCCGGCCTGGGGCGCAAGACAGAGCTGCCACGCAGCCCCGGACGCGGCCCCGCCGCCACGGACAGACACACAGAAGGCCTGGGAATGTCACTTGGGGAAGACGCAGTGCAGGACGCGGCCACACGCCCCGGACAACATGCCCAGTGTTCAAGAAAGGCGACTCAGACACACACCCGGACAGAAACACGGCCGGCCCCACACACCCCCCTTTCACACACACACACACGCCTCGCAGAGCCGAGTCTTGGAAACGGCCCCAGAAAAATACTCCCACACCCCCCTCCCTGGGGCGCACAGAGTTATTCCACAGGAAACCTGCCCAGGTGTGCAGGGGACCGCCGCCGCCCGGCGTGAAGTCATGGCTGTCCCCAGGCTGCAGGCCAGCCTCCCCACCCCCACCACTCCAGGCCGGGCGGTCCCACTCTCACGTCGCACACGGCTGCCTCCTGGTACACTCAGTCACAGACTCTACCCAGGCCTTTGCCCGGGAGGGGTCCTCCCCACGACAGCCATCCATCCTCCCCACCGGGCCCCCTTCCTGCCCCGGAGGTCCCCTCTCCCCTGCTCTGGCCCAGGAGCCCTGGGAGGGGGTCACCAGAGGCCTTCTCAGGTCCTGGATTTCTTTGTGCCTAAATCAGCCAAGCCCCAGTCTTCGCTCCGGCCCTCCCTTTCCTGTCACTTTGCTAAGTAATAATTTCCATGTCCAATTCCATTTCTTCTCTAGTTCTGAAACCTCTAAGCTATCAGCAAGAGGATAGTTCACATGAAAACTAATTACACAAAATCAATATTTAATCACAGACCAACAACCTGATCCTGCAGAAAAATCCTTTTAAAACTCCACCACCCTGTACAAATACTTCTTCCTGGTGCTTATTTATGGGCCCCATTTTTGGTGGGGGTGATTTTCATTTTTAATTTCAAAAAGAAAAAAAATATAGATATCTGTGGACTCCAGGAAGGACCTTGGACCTGAGCTTGCTTCATCTTTGAGTTTTAAAGTTGTTGGGTTTTAGTCCTTTTTTTTTTTTTTTTTTTTGAGGGGGGTTCTTGGGAAGTCCCTGGAGAGTCTGGCCCCTGCCGCCCCCTCCTCTCACCTCCTAAGTTGAGCCCTATTCCCAGCGTCACCTTGCTGGCTGCAGCTGGGGGGGGGGGGAGCCCTGAATCGGTGCGCGCGCACGACATGGTAACTTTTTAACTCTCGCCGGCGACTGTGGAGTGCTTAATCCGAGGTTTTTAAATAAAAAGGGCTCAGGGGTTGGTTTTATTATAACGTTTATTTCATTTCAGATTTCATGCGCAATTTAGCAAACGCTAGACAGACCTGGGCGATAAACACTTTCTTTTGTGGGGGGAAGGAGGCGTTTTATACACCATGCTTAATTTTATTTAGATTTAATAGCGATATCAGGGCCCTCCAAAGAAAGTTCTGTTTTTTTCCTCCCTTTCTCCTAAGAGTGTAGGTCTGTTAGCCAGACCGCCTGGTGCAATTTTATGGCAAAGAAAATGAAAGGCCTCTCCCTGCTCCTGTCTCCCACTTACTCTTCAGGGCGGAAAACGCACGCACGCACACACACAGGCTCGCGTGGGCACGGACACACGCACCCAGAATAAACACTATCCTCCATCACCTCCAACTTTCAACTTCTAATTGCAAGATAGATTTCAGCCTCGGTGGGGATCAGGAAGATCTAAACATTTTAACTAAGATTATTGGGATAAATATTTCATAAAGAGCAGGGCAGATATTAAATTACTCCTATTGATTTTAGTATCACAACCCAATTCCGTTCTTTGGCCTCTTCAGTTTAATTGATCTCTTAAGGAGGCCAACTTCGCGCCGGGAGAGGGCCTGGGCCTTGGCCCGGGTGACTGGAGCAAGGTGCTGCGGCCGACCCGTGCGCCCTTTACGCGCGGGTCTTCTCGAGGCTCCCAGCCGCTACGGCTACAGGCTACGCCTGGCCGCTCCCGCGCTGGGCTCCTCCGATGTCCCCCCGCGCCCCCCCCCCCGCATCCCCGCATGAAGTGGCAGAGTGATCGTGGCTCCTCCAACCGAAGCCAGAGGCTGAGAACCGGAAACCCCAGACAGTGGCAATAAGGGACAATTGTGTGTGCCCTAGTAAAGGAGGAAAGAGCAAGAGCCGGGGTCTCCCCAGGAGAACCCTAACTTCGGGGTTCCGGGTCTGCTTTAACCTCCAGCAAAATCCCCAGCCGGGCCAGCTCGGGCGCCGCCAGTGGAGAGCAGAGGGAGGGTTCACCCCGGGGCTGAAGAGCAGCAGACACTTAGAGACTTTCCGTGGCGCGTCCAGGGGCTTTGCCAGGCGACCCCATTGTCTGAGCGCCCCGCACCGCTCGCCGCCCACCTCCCCGCCCCCTGCCCACCCGGCAGGTCTCGCTCCAGTTGGGGGTGGGGAGTTGAGAACAGTGTGAATGGGAAGGGGGGTGAACAAAGCCAAGCTCCCGCCATTCTCCTCCGCCTGCGCCCTCTCCAGCCCCCCGCGCCCGGAGGCCAGGACGCGCCCCCAGTGCACTGGCGCCGGACCCCGAGGCGAGGCGGGAGCAGGGGACCCCAGCGCCGGGGTAGTGCGGGTCCGTGGCGGGGGCCTCAGCAGCCAGGACCCGGGACCACCTTAAGAGCGAGCCCCGCCCCGGGCCCGGAGCTTGGGCGGCGCTGATTGGTGCAGATGTAATGGCTGAAATTGATTGCTGAAATGCAAAACTTGTTGCTGCTTCTCCCGGCGCTGGGCGAGAGGCAGACAGAGAGGGGAGCCGAGACCCTCCGAACGCCCCACGCAGAGCCCCCCCGCCAGCCTGGAGCGGGGTGCGCGGACCCCCCAGAGCTGCTCCCGCCCCCCTCCCCGTTCCCGGCTCGGAAAGCGCAGCCGGAACGCCTCGGCTCGCCGGCCCCGCGCGGCCCCCAACCCGCGTACGCCCCCCTTCCCCGGGTCCGAGGGGGACTCGCGGAGCACCTCGGCGCGGCGGCAGGGAACCGGAGCTTCGGAGCCACCCAACCCTTCGCCTCTGTACTCACCCGAGCTTGCAGCGGGACGCGGAGACTCCCGCGAACTCAGACACCGAACGGCGGAGGGCAGAAGCAGCGGGCGGCGGACGTGGCCGAGCAGCGGCGCGCTGGGGCGCAGCGCACCCGCCGCCGGGCAGGGGAGCCGCGCCTTTCCCCCGACCCTCCGCTCCAATCCCGGCGCCTGCCGCCTCCCCAGCCCCGCTGCTTCCTCGGCTCGGGGGCCGGTACCGACGATGCCGAGCAGAGCCTCTAGACCTCCGACCCGCTGAAGAAGCAGCAGCCGCTCGCTCGGGGCCGGCGGGGACTGTGCGAGCGGATCGTGCTCGGCCGAGGCTCGGGCTGCCGGGCGCAGGGACTCCGGGGGGAGGGGGGAGGGCCTCTCGGTCGGTGCCCCCACGCCAGCCGCGGCTTTTCAGGGTCTCCCTCCCGGCCCTTAGCAGCTCCGCGCGGACTCCGGGAGGCTGCGGGCGGCGTCCTGGGGCTCCCCCACCGACCCGAGCGGACTTAAGAAGGTGATTGCTCGGCTTTCCCAACCCCCTTCCCGCCCCGTCTCCCCCACTTAACTTTTTGTCTACGTTCGCCCGCGGCCCGGTCCTCTCCCCGCAAACCCACCCGCGGCTGTGCCAACCGCCTGGGGCATGGGCCCCCCAACGCGGCTCCTGGAGGCCCCGCGGCCTCGCAAGATGTGAGAGGCCCGCCCCGGGCAGATCCAGAGCTTCGGGAGAGGAGCTGAGAGCCCCCAGCCTCCCCACGCCTGGCGAGGTGGCGGTGCGCGCTGCGCCCCCGCGGTGCCGAGCGTCCCGGAGCGCCCAATCCTGGGCTGGAACGAGTAGCTGGCCGGAGGCGCGCCGCGGAGAGCAAGCTGTCATGCCCTATTGATCCCCCCCTTGCCCCCCGCCAAGTATGTTTGGGCTGGACCAATTCGAGCCCCAGATCAACAGCAGGAACGCTGGCCAGGGCGAGAGGAACTTTAACGAGACCGGACTGAGCATGAATGCCCACTTTAAGGCTCCTGCTTTTCACACAGGGGGGCCCCCTGGCCCCGTGGACCCTGCCATGAGCGCGCTGGGCGAGCCCCCGATCTTGGGCATGAACATGGAGCCATACGGTTTCCACGCACGGGGCCACTCGGAGTTGCACGCAGGGGGGCTGCAGGCGCAGCCTGTGCACGGCTTCTTCGGCGGTCAGCAGCCTCACCATGGGCACCCGGGAGGCCACCACCCCCACCAGCATCACCCCCACTTCGGGGGCAACTTCGGCGGCCCGGACCCGGGGGCCTCGTGCCTGCACGGGGGTCGCCTGCTTGGCTACGGAGGCGCGGCCGGCGGCCTGGGCAGCCAGCCGCCCTTCGCAGAGGGCTATGAGCACATGGCGGAGAGCCAGGGGCCGGAGAGCTTCGGCCCGCAGCGACCTGGAAACCTCCCGGACTTCCACAGTTCGGGTGCCTCGGGCCACGCCGTGCCTGCCCCATGCCTGCCGCTGGACCAGAGCCCTAACCGGGCCGCATCTTTCCACGGCCTGCCCGCCTCCAACGGCTCCGATTCCCACAGTCTGGAGCCCCGGAGGGTGACGAACCAAGGAACCGTCGACTCCCTGGAATACAATTACGCGGGCGAGGCGCCCTCGGGACATTTTGACATGTTTTCGCCCTCCGACTCCGAGGGGCAGCTGCCTCATTATGCAGCGGGTCGTCAGGTTCCCGGGGGCGCTTTCCCGGCTGCCTCGGCCATGCCCAGAGCCGCGGGCATGGTGGGCTTGTCCAAAATGCACGCCCAGCCACCGCAGCCGCCACCGCAGCAGCCACCGCCGCAGCCACAGCAGCATGGCGTGTTCTTCGAGAGGTTTGGCGGGGCCCGGAAGATGCCTGTGGGTCTGGAGCCCGGGGTTGGCTCTAGGCACCCCTTAATGCAGCCTCCCCAGCAGGCCCCGCCACCCCCGCAGCAGCAGCCCCCGCAGCAACCGCAACAGCAGCAGCAGCCTCCGCCACCCGGGCTTCTGGTCCGACAAAATTCCTGCCCGCCTGCTCTCCCGCGGCCCCAGCAGGGCGAGGCTGGCACGCCCAGCGGAGGCCTGCAGGACGGGGGTCCCATGCTGCCCAGCCAGCACGCGCAGTTCGAGTATCCCATCCACCGGCTGGAGAACCGGAGCATGCACCCTTATTCCGAGCCTGTTTTCAACATGCAGCATCCCCCTCCGCAGCAGGCGCCCAACCAGCGGCTGCAGCATTTCGACGCGCCCCCCTACATGAACATGGCCAAGAGGCCGCGCTTCGACTTCCCGGGCAGCGCAGGAGTGGACCGCTGTGCTTCGTGGAATGGTAGCATGCACAACGGCGCTCTGGACAACCACCTCTCGCCCTCCGCCTACCCGGGCCTCCCCGGCGAGTTCACTCCTCCTGTGCCCGACAGCTTCCCCTCCGGGCCTCCCTTGCAGCACCCAGCCCCCCCGGACCACCAGTCCCTGCAGCAGCAGCAGCAGCAGCAGCAGCAACAGCAACAGCAACAGCAACAGCAGCAGCAGCAGCAGCAGCAACAACAGCAACAGCAGCAGCAGCAGCAGCAACAGCGCCAAAATGCGGCCCTCATGATTAAACAGATGGCTTCGCGGAATCAGCAGCAGCGGCTGCGCCAACCCAGCCTGGCCCAGCTAGGCCACCCAGGGGACGTGGGCCAGGGTGGCCTAGTCCACGGCGGTCCGGTGGGTGGCTTGGCTCAGCCGAACTTTGAGCGCGAAGGCGGCAGCGCGGGTACGGGGCGCCTGGGCACCTTTGAGCAGCAGGCGCCGCACTTGGCACAGGAGAGCGCGTGGTTCCCAGGCCCACACCCGCCGCCAGGAGACCTGCTGCCCCGCAGGATGGGTGGTTCCGGCCTGCCCACTGACTGTGGTCCGCATGACCCCAGCCTGGCGCCTCCCCCTCCGCCCGGGGGCTCTGGGGTGTTGTTCCGGGGCCCTCTGCAGGAGCCGCTGAGGATGCCCGGGGAGGGCCACGTGCCGGCGCTGTCCTCGCCGGGCCTCCAGTTCGGGGGCAGCCTGGCTGGCCTGGGCCAGTTGCAGTCGCCTGGGGCCGGGGTGGGGCTGCCCAGCGCTCCTTCGGATCGCCGGCCCCCGCCGCCGGACTTCGCTGCGCCAGCCCTTGGGGGCCAGCCGGGCTTTCCGTTTGGCCCAGGGAGCCGGCAGGCCACTCCGCACAGCGGTCCCGGCGTGAACTCACCCCCAAACGCAGGCGGGGGCGGCGGCAGCTCCGGCGGCGGCGGCGGGGGCGCTTACCCGCAGCAGCCGGATTTCCAGCCCAGCCAGCGCACCTCGGCCAGCAAGCTGGGCGCGCTCTCTTTGGGCTCCTTCAATAAACCCAGCTCCAAGGACAACCTGTTTGGCCAAAGCTGCCTGGCTGCGCTCTCCACGGCTTGCCAGAACATGATCGCCAGCCTCGGGGCCCCCAACCTCAACGTGACCTTCAACAAGAAGAACCCCCCCGAGGGCAAGAGGAAACTGAGCCAGAACGAGGCCGACGGCACGGCCATGGCGGGCAACCCGGGCTCGGATTACTTCCCGGGGGGCACTGCTCCTGGGGCCCCAGGACCCGGAGGTCCATCGGGGACCAGTAGCAGCGGCTCCAAAGCCGCGGGGCCGCCAAACCCGCCCAGCCAGGGGGACGGCACCAGCCTCTCTCCCAACTACACCCTAGAATCAACGTCGGGGAACGACGGCAAGCCGGTCCCCGGGGGAGGTGGCCGGGGTCGGGGTCGCAGAAAAAGGGACAGTGGTCACGTGAGTCCTGGGACCTTCTTCGACAAGTACTCAGCGGCTCCGGACAGCGGGGGCGCGCCTGGGGTGAGCCCAGGACAGCAGCAGGCTCCAGGCGCGGCCGTCGGGGGAAGCTCTGTGAGCGACACGCGCGGGGCGCCCACGCCCCACGAGAAGGCACTTACGTCGCCGTCGTGGGGGAAGGGGGCGGAGTTGCTTCTGGGGGACCAGCAGGACCTCATGGCGTCCCTGGACGGTGGGGCCAAATCGGACGGTAGTTCACCGCACGTGGGTGAGTTCGCCTCGGACGAGGTGAGCACCAGCTATGCCAACGAGGACGAGGTGTCGTCCAGTTCCGACAACCCCCCGGCCCTGGCCAAAGCCAGCAGGAGTCCCCTGGTGACCGGCTCGCCCAAACTCCCTCCTCGAGGGGTGGGCGCCGGGGAACACGGACCCAAGGCGCCCCCGCCCCCACTCGGCCTGGGTATCATGTCTACCTCTTCCTCGACCCCCGACAGCTACGGCGGGGGCGGGGGCACCGGCCATCCGGGCACGCCGGGCCTGGAGCAGGTCCGGACCCCCACGAGCAGCAGCGGTGCGCCCCCACCCGACGAGATCCACCCCCTGGAGATCCTCCAGGCGCAGATCCAGCTACAGAGGCAGCAGTTCAGCATCTCCGAGGACCAGCCCCTGGGGCTTAAGGGTGGCAAGAAGGGCGAGTGTGCCGTCGGGGCCTCAGGTGGGCAGAATGGAGACAGCGAGCTGGGCAGCTGCTGCTCGGAGGCGGTCAAGAGCGCCATGAGCACCATCGACCTGGACTCACTGATGGCAGAGCACAGCGCCACCTGGTACATGCCACCTGAAAAGACCCTGGTGGACGGCGCGGACGAGGATAAGACGCTGGCGCCCTGGGAGAAGGCCAAACCCCAGAACCCCAACAGCAAAGAAGGTATATGCGCACGCGCTCCCTCTCCTTTCCGGGTGACCCGCCCCCTCCGCTGGGCAGGCCTTAGCCCCCGCCTCTCGGGTCCCTCAGGGCTTGGAGGGCGCAGGGCCCAACTCAGAGCTGGGTACCCCTCCTTTGGTTATACCAAGAGCCGAGGGGACGCCCACCACCAGGTGCTGCCAGGTAGATTCTGTCTCCGCAAGATGGTAAGAACTTAGATGTCACCCTCTGGGGAATCTTTGTAGAGTCACAGGCACTAACCCTCTGCCCCCAGCCCCCCACTTCTAACTGGGCCATCGTGCAGTGCTCAGAGAAGCAGGCCACTTCTTCTTCACACCAAGACCCCCCTTCACCCTCCACATTCAGGCTGGTGTCCCTTCTTCGGAGTTGTGTGTGTGTCCCCTTTCCTGGCAGGACACCTGGAAAGTTCTGTCCGGGCCTCCCCACCTTTTCCTAGTTAGCCAGCCTCGGCTCTCAGGTGACGGCATCTTCACAGAAAAAGTTGCCAACCTTGGTGTGGGGCAGCGTCAGGCAGAGACAAGGCCTCGCTGGACATCAGCTCCTAAATGAATAGCTGTTTTGTCCTCTTCTTAACTATCAGAGTTTCACTGGAAAACAGCCCAAACCTGGAGACCTGGCTGGCTGCAGGAGGCAGGCCACCTCCCCAGGAGACCTCTCCTTGACATGTGACGGCAGTGTCCTGGGGCTGGGGTGAGGTCTGCTTGGCAGAGACCAGACCCTTCCATTAGGAGATCATTTGTGGATGGGGATATGTATATATATTCCTAAGACACAAAGGACCCGCGTTTGTCAATATCTCGCTTGGCTTTGGTGACAGATGTCCGGTCCCACTTCTCCTTAGCATTCTAAGCACCCCTCTCACCAGGCCTGGAGGCCTTAAGGTGGGAGGGGCGGGGGCTGGTCCTTGGAGCCCTGTTCCCGCTAAAGTAGTAGCAGTTCTTTCAGCCTAAAGATGCCCGGGCCATGATGGGTCTCCATTTTATTTTAATGAGGCTTTATTAGAAAAATAGAGCAAGTAGTTTCTTAAAATTAGGTAACACCAGCCTCCTCCTCCTCCTCCTCCTCCTTTTTTAAAAATTTCTTCACCTTTTTTCTTTGAAGCCCTAGTGGAATTCCTTGGGTTTCACAGGGTGGAGTATATCCATGGTGTCAGGAGCTGGTGACTCAGTGCTGCCCTTTAAAACAAGGTGCCCTGATCCTTGGTCTGGCTTGGAGTTTTTTCCCTTCTCCTTCCTTAGCCCATGTCCCCATGTCTGGCCATCTCTTGCCCCTGGGTTTTGGGTGAGGGTCAGTTTGGAAAGGGGGAGGGGACGGGAGCGGGTCCCAGAGCGAGGTGGTCAGAACTGGGGATTTGGAGGCGCCCATGGCGGAGGACGACGTCCCCCTAGGTTTTCCCGTTCCTGAATGAGGAGGCCCTGGCTGGCTTTTCTCTTTGTTCCCCGTCCCTGCCCAGCCTGGGACGCAGGGACGCGCGCTCTCATTTGAAGCCTGGTGTTTAGCATGCAGGGCAGACGCCGGCCGCCGGGCATGGGCATTCTGCAGGCTGCTCCCAGGCAGGGCCGCAAATTGGTTAGTTGGGGACCCTGGGCCTTTTTTTTTCTTCTTCCCCTTTCCTCCTTTTTAAAATGGAGTTGGACACGGCATTCTGCTGGCCGCACCCCCTCCCCCTTTTCTCTTTTATTTTCTTGTACACAACATCTCGATCTGGCCCGATCGATAGCTGGTTAGCACAAATCTCGGCCCCTGTCACTTCTACCTGGCCTGGCCTGGCTGCCCCTCCCCCTCGCTGCTCCCCCACCCTTCAGTAATCAGGAACATATTGGTCAAAATGGGTGAGAAAAGTTAAAAAGAAAAAAAAAAACACACCCCCCACAGTCACCCAATTTAGAGAATCAGTAAAGAAAACCAGTGGCACTTCCCATCCCTGGTAAAGGGCCCTACTAGGTGGAGAAGTCTGCGGTGGCTTTAATGAGATTTTTCTATGTTTAGCGGCTCTCCCTGCCCAGCCGCTGCCATCCCTTCCTTCACTGGGAAGGGGCTGAGAGGCAGCCTGGGAAGGAAGGAATGTCACTAGAGAATGTTTTGTTTTGTTTGCTTCGTTATCACAGATGAGAAAAAATATTTGGGGGGAACATACTCTGGTCCCCTTAGGCTGGAGGGTCCCCTCTGGGCGGCCCGAGGCCCTCCCCTGTGTTTGAGGAGACAGGGGGCTTCCTCAGGGACCCGAGGGGCTGGCCGCCTTCTAGGCACGTTGGGGACACCCACTTGACCTCCTTTGTTTTCTCTGGAGGAGGCAGGGGCTGAGGCTCTTGGCGCTCCTGTGGCCTTGGGGCTGCTAGTTGAGGCTTTATAAGGTACCTGCCTCCCGGCTGCTCCCTTCCTGCTAGTAAATAAGGATGATTAAACTTTTCATTATGATAACACCCTCCAGTCCCATCTGCACGCGGCGTATAAATAGGTGCGTTGAGCTTTCCACAGGCCCCCGAGTCCCTAGACTGAAAATCAGAGTGAAGTGCCACTTTGAAATAGAGTCAGGGGAAAAAAAAATTAAAGCAAAAAACCATTCTGCTTTTCCTTAATCAGCGTGCCCCGGGTCCCCTCAGCCAGTGTCTCTGCGTCTACCTTGTCCGGGTTCCAGGCCAGCAAGCCCTCTGCTCGCCCTCCCACCCCCGTGGAAGCAGAGCCCATTTTTGTAATGATATTTTATTTTGTCACACCGTAAAACACGCCAGTACTAATGTGATTAAATATTAACACCGTTTCTGAAATTCCCCGCTCCGATGACAAAATACTAGTCGGTATTTAACAAAATGATCCGTGCTCGGATTGGAGGAACGAATCCTTGTTCAGAACTGTGCAGGACGTGTAGCCAGGGGGACGTGCCCGGAGTGTCTTATGGGCTTGTGATGTCCTTCGCAGGGGAGGAAACTTGATTGGCAAGTTGTAGGTCTGGAAGCATCTGGGCCAGAATCGCATGTGATTTCACGATTTCTTAAACCAGGAGAGCAAGCCTCTGGAATCCGCCTCCCCTGACTTCCTCCCCGACCCACCCAACAACTTTTATATAATGAGACTCTGCATCTGATCCTGAGGTGGCACAAAGTTGGGGTGGGGGAAGGGTGAGATGATCCTGGGGGGGAAACTAGCCTGAGTTTGGACCCGTTCAACAGGGGGGTGTGAACTGAAGAATACTTTGCAGGATCCACCACCTGTCTTGGTGAGGGGGGTGTGTGTGTGTGGCTCTGGAGGAAATTCCAGAAGAGAGAAAGAAAAATCAGGGTAGAATAGAGACCGTGGATGTGAAGTTGGAAAAAATGATGCATTTCAAAATTCTGAGCTAAACGCCTGCACTCATTCCTGCCAGACCCCCTTTCAGTTGGGAGTCCTCCGTCTTCAGACCCAGGGCGGCCTAGAAGGGTCCTTCCCACACACTGACACCGGAGTGATGTCAGGGTCTGCTCTCCGTCCCTGATCTGGCCCTTTTTGGAAGTCTGATGTTTTTCCAGGGATGTGGGAGAAAATTTTTGGAATGTCATGCTTCTCTCCCAGCGTTCCAGAAGGAACAGAGTCAGGCAGGCCTGAGAAAGACAGGCGGGCGGTGAATTTCTTCCAACGTGGGGCAGGGAGGGTAGAGGTCCCAGCCTCCCAGCCCAGAGCTGTTTTTCTGAGCCCCCCCCCATCCTCCCCACACCAGGCAGAGAATTTTTAAGGCTCACATTCTCAAACTTGCTTGGGGAGGGCCAGGGACACCAGAGTCCCCGCTTCCCGGGAGATCACCCAGCGCGCATGCCTTCCTGTGACTTTTGTGCCTCTGGAAGATGTAACCCAAAACTTCGCAGGTGTTAATCAGGGCTGATGTAAACAGATAGGGGCTCCCTTTGTGCAGCTGACTTGGGGAGCCACTCCCTGGCTCGCCTCGGCCATCCAACTACTGTTCCTTGGTGCTTATTCAATATTTCATGGCTGACATAAACCTGTCTTCTTGATCCGCCTCCCGACATAAAACCCCAACCCAGAATACATCTGCGATTCTATATTTCTACTAAATATTAATAAAGGACAATGATGTTTTAAGGGGCTGAAGCTTAGCGGGGTTGAACTTCTCGTGGTTTCTGCTACTGAAATTTTCTGCCTGTTTGGATTTTCCGTATCCACCACTTTCTCCTGGGCCATACGTGCCTGGACATTCTCCTCCCTCTACTGACAGACGACTTTTCGTAGACGGCCAGTCTTTCTCGGGATAGCTTCCTCTCCTATAAATTTCATTTCGATTTCTTGGGAGGCCCCTCCAGACCGGAAGCAGGAGACTGTTGGAATGTTCTCCTATTTTATTGAGGGATCTAGGAAAGACGCGTGGGTTGGTTAATCTAATTTCGCTCTCTAGCAATGAAATTCTATGATTCCTGATATGATTTTGTTTGCCTGATAGAGGTATTTAAATTTCCACAAAGAATCTCAATAGGTCCTGAAAATAGGGTTCCTCTCGCCAAGAAGTTACTCGATACCCTCCGCTGATAGAAAATAGACATCTTTAATAAACAGCCCGGGAGGGCCAGGTGAAACTGGAGGAGGCCCGGTCTTCCCACCGTGGCAGGGCAGAGTCGCTGGGATTTCACGGGATCTCCTAAACTCGCTCTGTGCCGCAAAATTGAGCAAACCACTGGTGGCCCCTTTCTCTCCACTTGAGTGACAATGACGTTGGATTGTGTTCCTTGCTCAGGGGAGCGATCTGCGTTACCGAAAGTGTTTAGGAGATAAATGCTCTCAGTCAGGAATCCTGTATTTACCTCTGTTTGGTTAATTTTAGAGATTAAAAGGCTGAAGCTTTATATAATAGGATCAAGTGTCTGGGGAACATGTGAGGACAGGCAGGCCTTCCCGGCACATCGCATCGGGAAAACTCCCAAATCCTCCCACGGCCAGGGGTCCTCCATTTATTGGGGGACCCCCGTCATGGGTCTGTGCACCTTCTGTCCTTTTCTGGACCCCCAACCCCTGCACCCCGTCTCTGTTCCACCCGGGTTTTGGGTCTACAGGGGCCGGAGGAGCCCGGCTTCCTCATCTGGACCCAAGTCAGGGGTTGGCCTTGCTGGGGATCGTGTTTGTGTTGGGACAGTGTCTATTTTTAGGTGTGTCCCGGGTGGACAGATTTGAGCGTGGGATTTGGTGGCTCTTGGTGGAGATGTTGACTGTATATGCGGGTGTGATGGAGAAGAGGGACAGTCCGAGGACACTTGGCAAGTTTCCCCGCCTTCTCACGCACACGAGAGCCAGCAAAGTGGTCTACGGGGGGCTGGCTTGAGAGAGTATGGCCCAGGAGGGTGGCAGGTCAGGGGTCAGCAGGGAAGAACAGGGCCCTGAGCAGTTTAGTAGGTGAAGGACCCCCGCACCCCGCCCCCTGGTCCCCCCTCAGCATCCCACGCAGGCCCGGCCGAGTGTATTTCCATGAGATCTGAAGTCGCTCTTCAACTTCACCCTGAATCTGCTTCCCCAAAGGCGACCGGGGAAGCCAGCTAACCCTCCAGTCTCAATGGCCTTAGCTGACAGTTTCTGATTCTGCAAAAGGACTGAATGAGCGCAAGTCCTAAAAATAGAGGGAGGATTTTGAAGATCCTAATTACAAAATCTCGGCCTCCCAAGCCGCGGGAGACTTTGATCTGGGGTATTTCGGGAGCAGACGCTTGCTCCCCCTCGCTGGGTTTTGTGCCCGAGCGTGCGTGGGGCTGGTGGAGGTGTCTGTGGCTGGGATCAGCCACGCTCGTTTCCCCGCAAGGGCAGGAATCTCTGGGAACCGGTGGTCCCCGCCCCCAGCCTCCCCCCGAGTTGTGGGAAGCCGCTTCTCCCGTATGGAAATGCCTCTCTTGTATTGTGATCTTTTGGTACCAACGACAACGCTGGGCTTTGGAATTAGTCATGGCCCTGCCTGCGGGGACCCTCCGTGTCCTGATGCACAGAAGCCCGGCCTGCATTCCCTAGCTCCGTGCCACTCAGGGTCCCCGAGAAGCCACACATGGGACTTGAGGGAGAAGCTGGTTCTGGGCTCCTGGCCCATGTCCTGGCCCAGTGTGAGAGTGGCCCAGTCATTTGCTACATCTGCAGAGAACATGCAGCTGAGACGCGACCTCACTGGGGGCCTGTGGCTCCAGAGGCTGTGGGAGAGCTGATGGTTAGTGAGCAAACCCCAAACTTATTTTGTGTCCAGGATTGAAAAGCAAACTTAAGTTTTTTTTTTTTTTTTGGTGTAGGGGGTTACCAGAGGTCGAACTCAGGGGCACTCAGCCACTGAGCCCCACCCCCAGCCCTATTCTGTGTTTTATTTAGAGACAGGGCCTCACTGAGTTGCTCAGGGCCTCGCTGTGGCTGAGGCTGGCTTTGAACTCGCGATCCTCCTGCCTCAGCCTCCTGAGCCGCTGGGATGACAGGCGTGCACCCCTGCGCCCATGTAAACTTAAGTTTGATCTTCCTGGGTGTGTGTGAGGGTTTTTGAAGGACATAGGTGTGATGGTCAGGGCCTGCTTTGTTTCCTGGCCTGAATTTTAATCAGCGGCCTCAGGAAGTGGAGTCGGCTTCCCGAACACTGCCCAGGAGGGGACCCGGCCACAGTGTCCCCAGGTCTTACAGGGCGCGTTCCCAGGGGTTCCCACTTAGGGCCTCACAAGGCCATCTTGGAGCCACACGGTGAGTGACACTCTGGCACGCAGCACCCCAAGTTCCCGCTCTCCCTGTTGGCTGAGAAGGCTGTGAGTCCGCATAATCACTGCTTCCTCGCAAAGCCGATCAGAGAGCGGACTTTATGGCAACCGCGTGCGAGGCCGTCCACGATTTATACATCATCGGGGGACCCAGACGCCCTTTAAACCTGAGGCAATTGAATTTAACAGTTCGGAGCTTCTTAGCACATTCCTGCCGGCTCTCTCTGGAGGTCCCAGAAGGGGCATCTTACATGGAATGAATTGGTCCAAAAGAAGGAAGGGGGAGAAAACCAAAACCACCAATAAATGTCTCCATACAACCTCCGTCGCGGGGGCGGGAAGCAGGTTTGACGTTCTTGTCTTACAAGCTCCGACGCCCAGCGCACTCCTGTGACCCCGCTTTCCCTAGAGGTGGTGGGATCAGCCGTGTGAATCGAAGCCTCTGTCTTCTTTCCCATCTCTGACTGCTCTGTGGAAGGTTCTGGAACTCTCTCAAAATGCCTGCTCCTGGGGTTCTGGTCCCTCTGTTGCCTGGGTTTCCCAGGGTGCGGTCTGGGCTTGCTGGCCTTTGGTTTGGGTGACTCAGGTATAGCAGAAAAAGGGTTTGAGGAAATGGTCCCCTTGGGTGAAGGGGTGCTGGGGACTCGGCACCCCGAGGGTCTTTGTCAAGCTGGGTGTTTCAGAGACATCGGGGAGAACCACGGCCTGTTTTCTCTTCCACGTCTCAAAAACCCGCCGCAGTCCTCAGACACCCGACGCCCTGGCTGCCTTCATTGGACACTAACTTGGTGGCATCCCTGTGGCTTTCTTAAATTTAAAAAAAATTTTTTTCCTGCTTCCTGTTCCAGGGGCCTCTCCTGTGACCACCAAGTGGCCCTCAGATGCGTTCGATCGTGAAGATTTAAAATTACTTTTTCCTTCTCCGTGTGAGACAACTCTCTAAAAAGAGCCTTTGAACACTAACTTTTCATTTGTCCAGCACAAGTGGTTCCCAACTTTAAGGACAAATGACACCATCTGGGGCCTTTCTGACTTCCCTGGCTTTGGGTGGTGTGACGGGGAAGTGGGTCTGTCCCGCGTTGAGGGCCCGTGTGCTTGTCTGGCTGTCCTGGTTGGATTTGGGAGCCCCCGGAACGTGAGGTGACAGCTAATGAGTGAACTTCACACTCACACTCCCTCCCTCCCTCTCTCTCTCTCTCTCACACACACACACAGCTTAGCTCATCCAGGCAGCAGGGCCGGGTGAGATGTCACAAAAAGATATGACCCTTTTCAGTTAAGGGAGACCCTGTTTGCAGACGCCCTGGGCCCTGGAACACAAGCATTGTGCGTGATTGGCACCGACCACCAGGGCTGCAGCCCCTCTTCAGGACCGTCCTAGGATCAGAGGCGGTGGGGCGTCTGCACAGAACAGCCTGCTTAGAAATTCCCAGGAGGCAGAAGGCAGGGGGAGAGAAGCGCCCCTGCCCCCAGCTAGGGAGACTGGGTGGAGGTTGGGTGCCACTGATTTTCTTAGGTGCTGGGATGAATGGACCTGGGAGGAGTAGGTCCATAAGAGTCAGGGGTTCTCAACCTTGGGGTTTAGAAGTGGAAAATAATGTCTAACCGTGAGGCACCGCCGACACCTCTGGTCAAGTCGTGGCGGGTGGCTCAGGGCTGAAACTTTTTGTCTGGGTTTACTCCCCTGGAGCTGGGGACTCCCAAAGGACCACATTCCTGGGGGAAATAAATAGGACCAGATCGCACCGCCCGGTGGTCCCCTCAGCAACCCCGGCCTGTTTCTGTTGAGCTAGTGGCCGAGGCAGGCGGTCAGGGTGATGAAGGGACCCAAATGAGTCCCCCCAGAAACGTGGCCCACTCCTGCAGAGGCGTGGCCCCTCCGGCCTGCTGCAGACGCACATCCAGTGTTGAAGATGTGCCCAGATCTTTCCATCAAAGAGCGGGAGGGGAAAGGAGTGACCTTTCCCCTGGTGACCTGCAAGGTGACCGCTGGAGCCTCTCCCTCAGCACCGAACCCTTCAGGGACAGTCACGGGCCCTGCAGGCAGCTCCCACCTCTTGGAACGGAACGTGCCCGAGCTGGTCTCCTGCTCAATGCGTACCTCCATATACCTCCATATACCTCCATATACCTCCATATACCTCCATATACCTCCATATACACACATTTCTTTTTTCTTTTTCCGAATGGCAGGTAAAAAGGGAACCCAAGCAGACAGACTCAGCACGGGGAAGGTCTCCCTGACTCAGATCAGCCACCACGAGGAACCGAACCCCAGGGCCTCAGGCTTCAGTAGCGACTCCATTGGCTGAAAACAAATGGACCCCTTCCGTCCCCCACTCTGCGACTCTGGGTGGCGGCTTAGCGCTGGGCGGGAGGCCGGGGATCACAATCAGGCTTTTTAAAAATGGAAGCGATTTCGCGATCCCTCCGCCGTGACTCTTTCCAGATCCCGGGGCGTCCAGCTCGGGGTGCCCGCGGGTGTAGCCGCGCACGCGCACACGCACCGCCCCTCGCAGGCCGGAGAAGCCCCGTAAGGAATGCAGAGACCCCCCGCAGCCCCAGCGTCTGCTCCTACAAAGTTTGGGCCCCGTCGGGGTGGGGGGGGGGGTGGAAGCGTCTTGATCTCCGTGGGGCAGTTTTGGCGCATTTGTGATCCGGCTAGGGCCTGTGGAATGCGCTGGTGCCTTTGGCTCTTGGGGTCAGTTTTGGTGAGTCCGCGTTTATCCGGTGCCCAGGGTGCGGAGGCTCCTGGCTGGGGTTAGGTGCGCGTGCGCCTGCGTGGGGACCCTTCCCCGGGAGCACGGTCCCCCAGGCTCGGTTCCCACCGGCTCCCCAGGAAGAGGGGGCCAGGGCCGCCTTGGGCCACCTCTTGTCGCGGAGGAGGGCTTAGCCCGGCCGCCGAGCAGACCCAGCCCCCCAGATCCCCGGAGGCAGCCGGAGCAGCGGGCTCCCTTCTGGTCCCTTGGTCCTTGGAGTGTCCCAGCATCAGTGCTCAATGCGCCGGGAGCCGAGCGCCTGCGGGCACGGGGGGGGGGGGGGGGTGTCCGAGTGGGGGGCATGTGTCGCGCCACTTTTAAGCTCGGCGTGGTGTGACTGGCCAAGAAGGAAGGAAAGGTGCTCAGGTCTCCGGAGCTGGGGCGGACAAGGGGCAGCCGGCTTTGGCCTTGGCTATCACCGGCCTCCAGAGGGGAGCTGTGTCCCTGGGACGCGGGACCCTGCCGCCGGGCTCTCTGGCTGCCCCCTCTTCTTCCACGGGCTCTGCACGGCCCTGCCGCAGCCTGTCTGCCTCCGGGGGGTGACTCAGACTCTGCTTTGTGGAATCGCCCCACGCCAGAGCAACCCCGGGCCTGGTGGCGAGCCAGGGTCCCCAGCCCCACACCGTGGCCCCGGCCGCCTCCTGGCAGAGGGAGCCCCGCGGGCCGGGTGCTCTGGGCCCGGAGCCAGCGGCCACCAACTCCGAGGACACGGGCGTTTGGAGAGACGAGGGGACAGTGTCCTTTTTACGTGGCTCCTGAGGTCTAATGGGCGTCGGTGTCGGTCTTGAATTGGGAGAGGGTCTGATCCAGCATTCGCCCCAGCGTCCCTTCCGGCAAGCACAGCTCCCCAGCTGGTCACTACGTCTTCCAGAAGCTTCTCTGGGGACACAGCAGGGTGGGAGGGACGGCGGCGGGGCACACCTGTTACCTGGATCAGCAGTGACGGTGACATTTCTGGGCTCCTGGTTTTCCAGGGAGAATTTATGGGCCAGACGCGCCGGAAGCCAGAAGCCAGAGGCGTTTCTGCTCCTGGCAGCGACACCCCCGGAGCCCCACGCCCAGCACCCGTCCCAGCCCCTGCCTCCCTTAATGAATTAATTTAGCTCCGACAGTTGGTATTAAGTAGCTATTTTGGGAACCAAGGGAGAGAGAGCTGAAAGACTTTTTTTATAAAGCATTTTTTTTTGGGGGGGGGGGGGGAAGTAGTGCATTTTGAAGTTTGAGATGACTTGGAGCCTGGGCGCCTGCCCCGTCCCCACCTGTGACTTGACTTCTCCTTGCAGAGTCCCCCCCCTCCTCCTCCCTTTTTGTTCTCTTCTGTGGGTAAGAATGGCGGGCTCAGCACCCAGGGTGTGCACACTGTGAGAACCTGGGGATCAGTCTCACTTTTTCCAGGGAGAGGAACTCGGTCTAATGGGAACATAGCCCCGTGTTCTCCTGGTGTGTGGCTTTCAAGCTTAAAAGTAGTTTGTTTTCAAGATCCCGAGTTTATCCCTTGCCTTTTTTTTTTTTTTTTTGGTACCAGGGATTGAACCCAGGGCCACTCGACCCCTGAGCCCCTCCCCCAGCCCTATTTTGAATTTTATTTAGAGACAGGGCCTCGCTGAGCTGCTTAGTGCCTCACCATTGCGGAGGCTGGCTTTGAACTCTCCATCCTCCTGCCTCAGCCTCCCCAGCCGCTGGGGTGGTAGGCCTGCACCACGGTTCAGGACTGAAACATTTCCTTTGAACTTAAAAAGTCTTTTCCTTTCTTGTCAGTAAGCCCCCCTCCCCGCCCCAGCAATATTTATCTCTTCCTTAAAAAAGGACCGTGGTCCCGTGGCCGAGGTGCCCTTGGACTCCCAGGGCTTATGTCGGAAACGTGTCCAGGGTGGCTCAGCCCTGGCTGGGCTGTCCTGTGCGCATGGCAGCGGGGCCTATGACAGGGAGTCAAAGAAGATTGTCAATGGCTTATGCAGAAAAACCATTTAGATAAAAAAGCAATTTTCCCTTCTGCATAAAAGTGCTAAGAATTAATAGCACATTCTTTCTAAATGGGTATTTTTATATTATATTTTCCCCCTAATGAAATTCTTTTCCCAAACAGAAATATGTTTCATTTTAAACTTTAGAGTCAAATTGATGTGTTGTGGAGCCGGCAGGAGCCTGGGTCCCGGGTGGAGCGAGGCCCTGCCCTCCAGGCTCTGAGTCTTGAGGATGGTCTGGAGGCCGCGGGAGGTTCTGGCCTTGGCCGTCCTTGGAGACGGGTCTTCCCACAGCGGGTCTGCCCCTGCCCCATCCCGTGGTGGGCTGAGGCTGTTTTTAACAGACAGACAGACTGGCCCTGGAACCTGAGCTGACTGTGCTGACCTGGACGGAGGCTCCCTCTGTCCTGGGGCGTTCCCATGATCCTCTGGGTGGGAGGCCCTCGCCCCCAGCCCCGGCGCCCTTCCTGCTCCCCTTTACATGGCAGCTGGGGAGAGGGCTGCTTTGGTCCCTCAAGGACCCACCAAGGGGCAGCTCCGCGGGTGCCCCGCCACCAGGGCCTGCCTCCGTGGGGGTTTGGGGAGGAGTGGAGATTCAGAACTTCTCAGAAGGCCTGCTCCGTGCAGCCTGGCCAAAGCCTGCAGCTGAGTGTCCTGGAACGTCTTTGGGAGCTCGCTGGGCGGTGTCTGCTGCCCAAGTTCCCCTGCCCGGGTGTGTGGACGTGGAGTCGTTTGGAAGCTTAGGTGTCTGGCTGCGGTGGATGAGCCCCCTAAAACACCTGCTTGCGGTTTTCACAGTGAAAATGGCACTCAGGTGAATGTTTAGGCAACATTCCTAACATTGGAAAGATTCTTCTTCCATCTCTGTGCCCTTCCACACGACATTTTCCAGCTACGAAAACTATGGCCCAGAGAGGGCAGGCAACTCCACGAGGGCCACACAGCAGAGCTGTAAAGTGAGGGAGGACTGGACTGTGCGCTCTTGGCTTTGACCTTCTCTTCCTGCTTCTTGACCCCCCTCCTTGGGAAGGTAGGATCTGATTTCTCCTGGCTCAACTTTGTGCAGACCAACGCCACATCTCTTTGGAAGGGGCCATGACACACAGCTGCGGATGGCAGCAGTACTTGTTCCCCTCGTTGTGCGGGTGATTCTTGACCTTGGGGAACACTTGACGGCACCACGTCTCACCAGAGGAGTGCTCCGGGTCTCAGCTCTGCTCTTGCCAGCAAGCTGCTCAGCTTGGTTTCCTCGTGGGGTGAGGGTCAGGCGCTGCCCTCCTCGAGGTTCTGTGAGTTGTAGCCAGCATTCTAATATGTGATAAAAGCACAGGTTCTGGAGCCGGCAACTCCCCTTCCCAGCTGTGTGACCTTGGGCTGGTGACTTCACCTCTCTGTGTTGTTTCCTCCAGGTGGAGAGGGTAATAATAGTTCTCCTGGGGATAGGAGGAGTCGCTGAGTTAGTGGTTATGTGAGTTGATACTCCCACCGGAGCCTGCCCAGCACAACACATGAATAAGGCCAGCACCAGCCTTTATTGACCACCTACTGTGTGCTAGGTATTTTGCCTATAAAACCTGGCCTCAGGGCCTTGCCCAGGACAGGGGATGGGGTGGTGGGGTCTAGCTCAAGTCACCCTCCCTGCAGCCTGGCTGTTGACCTGGCATGGGCCCTGAGGGGCAGGGGGACGGGTGGTGTGTCATCCCTTCTTGTTGGGGACACTCAGATCTGTCCCCGACGCTGGAGGGCCGGATGCTACCTGGAGAGCTCAGGCCGGGTCTCCGGGGCTGGGGCAGCCTGAGGTGGTTTCCTTCTGCCTGACAGCTCTCCCGAGGGCCGGTTCCCTGATGGGTGTGAGCCGCGTCCGTCATCTTGGAGGAGTTGGCGGGATGAGCTGGCCCCCGGCCTCCAAGCATTCTGCCAGGGGCCTGAGCCCCTGCATCTGGCTGGCCTCTTGGGCGGGGACTCAGGAACCCGCAGGCTTGGGCTGACCAGTGACAGGGAGGGAGGGAGGGGTTGAGACTGAGCCTCTGAGCCTCGGTCAGTCGGACGGTTAGGAGTCAAGCAGGCCTGGGTTTGGGTCCCAGTTCTGCTGCGTGACCTTGGGCTGCTGCATTCACCTCTCTGAGCCTCGGTTTAATGGTTACAGTCCCTGTGACTTCTCCAAGAGTAGCTTCTGGCGTCCTCTGGGTGGAGGCCTGGGTGCTGCTGGCTATCTCGTGATGCCCTCCCGTCACCACAGAGCCACCCAGACCTGGACAGCCGTAGTGCCAGCGTCCAGAAGCCCCCGGCTGGAGAGGGATGAGGGCGCTAGACGGGAAGTCATCTTCAAGGTCCGGTCGCCATGTCTGATAGAAAGTCCAGACTCAGTCCCCAGACACAGAGGAAGCGCCCGCCCGCCACGGGGTGAGGCCGGCTGCGGCGGGAGCCAGGAAGCAGCTGGAGACCCAGCCCCTGCTCTCAAGGGAGGGGACAGACAGCAGCTGAGGCTGATGTCACCGGTTGGGCAGGGCCAGGCAGAGCATTAGAAGGGGGTCTCTGGACAGGGCCACCCGGTCTCTGGGGGCGGTGATGTGGGGCCAGCCGGCTCTCTGGGGGACAGTAGTGTCCACCTGAAGTGTGTGCTGGTCCCCAGCGGCAGACCCTCCCATCAGGCTGATTCCAGGCTTCTGCAGCAACGGCAGCCCCCCCACCCCATCCCTGGGTCCCCAGATCTCTACCCTGGAGCCCGCTGTGTGGAGCTGCGCGGGAAGGGTGTGAGCCGAGGGAACAGCATGTGAGGGGTCCCTGAGGCAGGACTGAGCTGGCCCGATCCAGGAATGAACATGGGGTGCTGGGCGGGAGGAGAGAGTCCTGGTAGGCAGCACCCGACTGCTCAGGGCTTGTAGGCACCATCCGATGAGCAGGTTAGCTTTGATCTGGAGTGTGACGGGAGCCAGGACGCAGGGACCCGTGGCTCATAGTAGATGTGAAGTTAACAGTGGCTCAGCCACGTCCAAGAGAGAGTCTTCCCTCCCCCGACCCAGCTCCTCTTGGGTGGCAGAACTTTCCTGATAGCTTGGGGCACAGGTTAGGGAAGGGGACGTCCCTGCTAGCCGTCACGATGAGGTGCTCAGGGCCCCCAGATTGGGCCTCAGCCTGCCACAGGTGGTGAGGCCCGTCCTGCTTCTCCCTAGGCTGCGCAGGCTGCGATTTGTGGCCTTGTCCAGGGGACTCGGTGTCCTCCTTCCCCAGACCTTGCTTTGCAGGCCTGGCAGGAGTCACCCCCACGGGAACGTAGGGCCGGCTGGGACCAGCCCCGAGGGGCCTGCAGGTGGGACTCGGGCCACCCTGACCTGACATCCACCTTCTGGAAGTTTTCTTTGCTCTTCCTTCCTGGCCGCCTGGGTGGCAAAGAGCTTCTAGCAGGCTGTGGTCAGTGACCGTCAGACTGAGGCCCAGAGACGCAAAGTGAGTGTCCTAAGGCCACCCAGCGGGGGTGGCAGAGTGCTGTCTAGTCCTGTGCTGGGGCACCACGGCCTGAGGCGGGAGCCGTGGGCAGTCTGGGCCTCCCTCCCGGCAGTGGCCAGCCGGGCCCTGAGCTGGTCAAGTGTCTGCCATTAGCTTGTCCCAGGTGAAGGCGGCTGTCGGAACCCCGGGCCTGGGGACGGCGACGTGGTGGGATCGGCAGGATGGGGCCACCTCCCTGAGCCCGGGTCTGCTCGTCCGGCGTCTTGAAGGGGCCAGGGGTCAGGGAGTGGGGGCCGCGCTCCCATGTTGGCTGTGAGCCCAGTGGGCCTCCTGCCCGGGCCCAGGGATGCGGAGCTCGGCCACCCTGACGCCCTGCCCTCTCTGCCCCGAGACCCACAGGGCTGTGGGGCTGGCCAGGCCGGGGACCCCCACCCGCCTTCTGTGGGTCGAGCTCCCTGAGACGCTGTGGCCTGGGACAGCCACCACCCCGCTGGAGAGGGGCAGGCTGCAGCGTCAGAGCCCGTCCTGGGGGACCTGGGGGACCTGGGGGACCGCCCGCATCGGTCACCTGACTCCTGGCCATTGTGGTTGTCTCTGCGTCCTGGATCTTGGGGACCAGGATAGCAGGGCTGCAGCCTCCTGCTGCTGACCCCTGGCCACCCCGGCCTCGATCCCCCAGCTGTGATTCTGGGCAGGGGCAGGATTAAGGGGATAATGAAGAGCGCGGCCAGCACCTGGCACGTCCCGAATGCCCGCCGGCCTGGGCATGAACCGCCGCTCTCCAGCTCCTGGGCAGGGGGACGCGGACCTCCTGGGGGAGGGGTGGCCGTGGGAAGGTGGGGGGCGGCGTCCCTGCCGGCAGCGGGAGTCCTTCACGGGCCGCCTGGTTTCCCGTGGGCGGCAGGAGCGGTGCCTGGGTTGGGGTGGCCTCAGGTATGCGCTGGATTGGGCCGCGGGATGCTCAGGGGCCCTCGACCACGGAGCCGTGTCCCCAGACCTAGTTTGCATTTTATTTAGAGACAGGGTCTCCCTGGCTGCTCAGGGCCTTGCCGTGGCTGAGGCTGGCCTTGAACTTGCCATCCTCCTGCCTCAGCCTCCCCAGCCGGGATGACAGCGGGCCCCAGGCGCTCGGTGGCTGGAGGTTCTTGAGCTCATCTGCAGGATGAGTCTGAGGCAGGGACTGGACCCTCTGCAGAGCCTGAGAGCTCCCGGTCCCTGGGGTCCCCTGCGTGCTCCTTACATGGCGGCCTGGGTAGGGCGTGGAAGATGAGCCCCTAGGTAGGATGAGCGCTTCCTGAAACAGCTGGTGAGTGGCTACAGGAAGGTAGATGGAGCACCTTCTCCTCAGCCGGTTCCAGGACAAGCCAGGGCAGCTGGTCCCCAGGACGCCCCACGCGCTCCTGCCTCTCTCCTTGCGGGCCTGGGTCGCTGACGCCGGACAGACAGACCCCGCCTGGCTTCTCTTCTTCTTTAGATACCAGGGATTGGACCCAGGGGCGCTTCACCACAGAGCCCCGTCCCCAGCCCTTTTGGATATTTATGTAGAGACAGGGTCCCCCTGAGCTTCTCGGGGCCTCGCCACGGCTGAGGCTGGCCTTGAACTCGAGATCCTCCTGCCTCAGCCTCCCAAGCCACTGGGATGACAGGCGTGCGCCCCCGCCCCTCCACGCCCCGCTGGCTTTTCTTCTTGGGTTTCTCCCCAGATCTGCACCATGGTGGGCAAGAGCCCATGGGACCGGAGGTTTCTTCTCAGATTTTGTTTTTTTGGGGAAAAAAAGAAAAACCCTCTTCTGATTCCCCACCTCCATGGTTCGCTCAGAGTTTAACCAAACCAAAGTGGGGTGCCCAGGAGGCTCACGGGAAGCTGAACCCCCTGCCCGCCGGCGGTGGGTCCGAGGCAGGGTCCCCCGATCACGGTAAAGACCAGGCCAAAACTTCCTTTGCATTCCCCTTTTATTTCTGGAACAATCTGCTGGCTGGTTCCTTGGGGTCCCCCCACATTCTCTTTTTCGAAACAGAATCCATTCTTCACCCCAGATGACCAGGCCTGGAGTCCTTTTGCCTGGTCTGTGGTGTCCCCCTGGGTTGGTGGCGGGGACAGGCGTCCAGCTTCTGCTCTGGCAGCCTCCGGGGGAGACGGAGCGGGGTCAGGGGCAACCTCAAGGTCGGGGGGAGCCGGGCTGTGCCTCTGGGTCAGCGGCGCCCTCCCCGTGTCCCGCCACCTCCTCCCGGATCCTGTTGGCCCTGGTGGACTTGGGACCCTCCGTCTTGTGTTTGGTCATGATGATTCTTTAATGAGGTCGGACTGAGAACCCCGGGCCGCCCGGGCTGGAGGGCAATTAACCGGAGACCAACCTCTTAATTAGGGTTTCCCCTGCGCAAATCTCATTTGGAAAATTCCTTATCATCCCGGCTTTAACGACAGCGCGTCCCCGAGGCGGGACTGAGCCCCCCTGGGATCTCTAAGTGAGTCCCCCCAGAGGCCGCCGAGCCTCCCCCAGGAAGGGCTGCGAGAGGGACCCCCCTTCAGGGTTAATTAATCAGAAAATGTCGCGGAGCCTGCTGATTCGGGGAGCTTGGTCTGCCACCTTTTAATTCCCCGCCACCCCTTCTGCCTCCCTTCTGGGTCTTTCTTTTTCTTGGTGAGCTGAAGGGGATCTGCACCCCCGCCCCTCCCTCTCCCAACCTGTCTGTCTTTGTGCAAAGGTTCCATTTTTTTCCTTCCCTTTTTTAAATGCAAGTACAGCCCGGAGTGGAAATGTCAGGGGTCACTCTTCAGGCGGAGGGGCAGGGGGCCCGGGGCCACCTCAGCTGCTGTCTGTCCCCTTCCAGAGACCAGAGCTGGACTTAACCCTTTGGAGCCCAGCGCCCGCCCGCCTGCCCGCCCGGGAACACACGGCCTTTCTTCCCTGGAGTCCAGTGACACTGCCACCAGGTCCCCCTTTTGAGGTGTTAGGCTAAAACTCACTTCTGTGGTGGCAGGGGTGGCAGGCACGGTGGCCTTCCCTAGAAGGAGGCCCGCCCGGTGCATTTTTTGGGGTGCACGTGGAACCCGTGGTGTGTTGGGGACCAGGGTGGAGATGTCACCCGTTCAGACACAGGCCCGGCCACGTTCATGGCCTCCGCCCCATCAGCAGAGAGGTTCAGATTTACAGGAGCCAGCGGGGACAGGTGGGGGTGGAATCTGGTCCCCTCTGGGTTCCCAGATCTGCACCCCGGTTTCTGCTTATTCAAACCCCAGATCCAGGAGAGGAGAAGCCTGAGGTCAGAGTGGCTCCCAGATGCCCACGCCCTTCTGCGGCCCTGGAAGGAGCAGGGCCGTTGGTGTGGCCCATGGGCCCTCCTGCCCGTGGGAAGCCATGGACCCCTTTTACGGATGACACAGCATGGCGGCAGGTGGCAAACCCAGATCTGTCCCCCCTTCTTCCTGTCTGCCAGCTGGGCCAGGCTGCCCCTGGCACGGGGACCCCGCTGCAGGAGAAGCAGCTCTCAGCTCAGGTCTCAGGGCCTGCGTCACCTGGGGAGCTGCGCCTAGATGGGTGGCCTGGGCAGTGGGACTCTGGAGGGCACAGGTGATGCAGGACCAGGCCGTTCGCTACTGATGGTGGGTGTTCTCGCAGGGCCTCAGTTCCCTCCCCTTTGAAGGAGGACCTTGGCGGGGTCAGCCCCCGGGGGTCTGGGACCCTGGACCCACTCCTCACATAGAGCTTCATGGTCAGCAGCGCGCACCCCTGAGCTCCCACAGGGCTTAACTGTTGCTGTTGTTACTCGTTCCTGATGGCGGAGAAGAAAAAGAAATGTCAGTATCAACAAAGTCCCCAAGGGAAGAAGTCCCCCAAAGTAGTCAGAGCGCTGCTGCAGCCCAGCTCAAGGGTTAGGCCTCTGACCTGGGGCTGTGTGATGCAGGGCAGGTTACTTGACCTCTCTGTGCTGTGGTGATGAGTGCAGCATGCTTGGTGAGCGGTGGGCTGAGTCTGAACTCTGAGCCTGGAGGGGAGGAGAGAGTGGTTTGCTTCGCTGCGTTTTCCTGAGCTGGGCAGCTGCTTTGGGATCTCCCCATTGCCTGGCCTCGGTTTCCCCATCTGGAATGGGGAGGCTGAGGTGGCTCAGGAGCAATGCCATTGCCCACTCAGAGCTCAGAGACGGTCTTTTCTTTTTCTTTCTTTCTTTGTTTTTTTTTTTTTTGGTGCAGGGGACTGAACTCAGGGGCCCTTGACCCCTGAGCCCCACCCCGGCCCTCGCTGAGTTTTACTGAGAGACAGGGTCTCCCTGAGCGGTTAGGGCCTCGCTGTGGCTGAGGCTTTGAAGTCGCGTCCTCAGAGATGGCTCTTCTCACACCAGGGGACAGCGGGCGCTTCTCAGCTCTGAGGGTGGGGGTCCGAGCCCCGGAGCTGACCCCGTTGTGGGTCCGGGTCCGTTCTCTGCTGTGTTCAGGTTCCTGTCCGTCAAGGGCCAGGGGACGTGCGGGGCCGGGGTTCGGTGCAGCGCCCTCTGCCCTGCAGCCTGCGGGGTCCCCTTGCTACGCCTGCCTCAGTGTCCCCTTCTGTACAGTGGGCGCTGGAGCCCCGCCGTGGCTGGCTCTGGGGACCGAGTGGAGCAGAGCGAGCCAGAGGCCAGGGAGGCTCTGGGCCGTTGGTCACCCTGATGACGCAGCCCGCCAGGCCCCGAGAGGCCCGGAGCTGCCCAGAGCGGAGCTCGAGTCCCCCCGGCCTGGCCCGCGGCCTGTCTCCCTCGCCCGGAGACCAAAGCCCAGCATCTGTCCCCGGGAGCTGTTTAATATTCTGTCGCGGTAAAATGAACTCATCGGAGCCACCCGAACGCAGCTGAGGCGCCCGCCCGGCCGCCTTTCAGAGGCCCTGGGCCCCCCTTGGGCCTCGCGGGGCTGGCAGCAGCAGCCGGGACAGAGGGGCCCCCTTTTCTTCTTGGTGCCCCTGGGGAGCTGTGTCCCCAAATGGGACTCCTGGAGGGCCAGTGGGGGCTGGGTTTCTGGCCTGTTCAGGGCCTTGTTTGTTCGTGACTGGGAGATTCTGTGTGGGGTCTCCTTGGGGACGCTGGGACAGTTAGGCCGTCCCCAAACCCTTCCTCTGACTGTCCCCCACCCAGCCTCCAAGGGGAGGCCGGAAGCCCCAGCCCACAGCCGCCCCGAGGACGCTGAGCCTCACAGGGCTGCCGACTCCCTGGGGCTCCTGGGGACGTTTATTCTCCTTCCCATTTGACAGGTGAGAAGACTGAGGCCCCCGAGGTGAGCTGGCTTCTCGTGTCACTAGGAAGTGACCAGGCAGGGCCTCAACCAGAACCCGGCTCTGGCCACCGAGCCCTGTTCTCAGGGCCCCCACCACCTGCAAGGCCACCCTGAGGTGGAGTGGCATGGCAAGCTGTGGACCCTGGCTCCTAGGCATACAGTGGGTGCCCCTTAAGTGCCAGCTGTCACTGTGACCTGATGACTCTGTCCCAGCTGCTGCGCCCGCGGCCCTCCCTGGTCCTTGAACACCTCGGGTTCCTCCAAAGCAGGAGCACAAAGTGCTCCAGGTGGGAGCCGGCTCCGTTTCCCGTAATCATCTGTGATAGTTAGTCCTGGGCAGCTTCTCTGCTGAGGCCCAGCCAGGCGGTGGGGGGATGTCCCTCCGCGGGGCTGCTGGGGGACGGGGTGTCCTGGCCTGGGAGCCCCATCGGGGCTTAAGCCCGCAGCAGCGGTTTCTCCCCAGGCAGGGAGCTCCAGGAGGGCTGGTCTGGGGACCTGGCAGCACCGTTCCTCTGTCCCTATGTACCAGAGGGACTCAGCACAGAGTGCTGGACTTAGTCCCCTCTGCAAGTGGCCCAAAGCAGAGCTGGGTCCACAGCCTCTGAGAGAGCCCAGCGCTGGATCTCCAGCCGTGGAATCCAAGGGGGAGCATTTTCCCCCTCCCTGTGGCGCCTTGTGCCCAACCCTTGCGCTCTCAGCCTCAGTTTTCCTTGGCTGTGAAACGGGGGTAACTTGACCATCCAGTGCAGGGGCCGCCATCTTCCTGTCCAGGTCAGGCTGTGAATGTTTGGGGGTTTTCAGCCCAGAGTTTCTCTGTCACTGCTTCCTGACCCCAACCTGGTCATGCAGGAGAGGCCGCAGTGTCCCCGGGCCGGTGTCGTGGCTGACGCAGCTCTGCTTAGGAACACCGGAATCTGAATTTCATATGATTCTCATTTGTTATGAAACAGCCTTCCTACTTTTCAACCATTAAATAATGTCAGATGAAAATTCTTATCTCTTGGGCTACAAAAATAGAGTCCCCCAAGTCTACAGTCGTGGTGGGCCAGATTGGGCCCCATCCCAGCCCGCACATCCAAAGAGGAAGTTAAAAACAGCTGTGTACTAACCTGGAGGGACATGATAACCATCCCCTTCGGCAGCTTATTCCTGTACCTTTACACTTTCTTGAGTGTTTCTCTGCCTAAGGCAGGACTACTATCTACATTGCAGAAAAATCAAGGTTCAGAGAGGCAAAGCACTTTGTCCAAGATCACACAGCTGGGAAAAGAAAGGAGTGGGACCTGAACCCACTGGGTTCTCTGCTCACCCCAGGGCCTGCTGGAGAGGGCTCCAGGGTCCTCTTGGCAACTGAAGTGCTGGAAATCACCTTGGCCTGGGAGCCTGCCTCCCTCCCTGAGCATCAGTTTCTCCATCTGGGAATGGCCCCCTTCGACCTCCTGTCTGCTGGACCGGGTGTCTCCCAGTCAACCAGTATTGGCTCTGTCTTGCTGCAAAGGGTCATGGGTGCATGTGCTGTGCTGGCCAGAGAGGACTTGGGTGGGGGGTGGGGCGTTGGGCGGGAGTTTTAATCCTGGCCTGGCCTTGACCCGTCTTCTGTCCTCAGGCAGGTCGCTGTTTCTCTGGGTCTCAGTTTCTCCCCCTCTGTGACTGGACTAGGTCAGACCACAGGTTCAAGGTCAGGCGCTCACCCGGTTGATCAGGGCCCTCTGGCTGCAGCATCGTCGCTGGGAAGGAGCCAGGCTGAGCCGGTGCCGCAGTTGTTCAGCCAGGTCAGCTGTGGGCTCCAGGAGAAGTGCGCGTTGCTGGGCACTTTGTCTTTGTGGCTCCCCGGACCCGCAGTAGACCTCCGCCCACGGAAGCTTCTGTTTGAAATGACAAGAGTTTGCCTCTTGCAAGAAAGCCCTGGTGGCCCGGTGACTGCTGCAGACTGGCGTTGACCAGCGCGCCCCAGAACTTTCCTCAAGCACAGAAATGCCCTCCGCCTGCCCTTCCCAGCGCGGTGTCCTCGGGCACAGGCAGCTGTCAAACCCCTGAAATGCAGTGATTTGTGAGCAGGGGATTGATTTTAAACTTTATTTAATTTAAAAACGTAAAAGCCACCCGTGCTAGAGGCTGGACACCCCAGGCCTGCATTTGGAGAGCCTGGGCTTCTAGGGGTTCCGGGAGCGCGTCCTTGGGTGGCAGCCTGGTGCTTGGCCACAGGGACAGGAAGCTCTCCTTGCCCCGCCCATAGGCAGCTGGCCCCGCCTCTGCAGGGATGTTGCCCAGGTGGGTGGGCATTGCCCAGGTGGGCGGGCTCTGTCTGGTGGGCGGGCTCTGTGCAGGTGGGCGGGCTCAGTGTAGGTGGGCGGGCTTTGTCCAGGTGGGCGGGCTCTGTCTGGTGGGCGGACTCTGTGTAGGTGGGCGGGCTCAGTGTAGGTGGGCGGGCTTTGTCCAGGTGGGCAGGCTCTGTCTGGTGGGCGGGCTCTGCGCAGGTGGGCGGGCTCAGTGTAGGTGGGCGGGCTCTGCGCAGGTGGGCGGGCTTTGTCCAGGAGGGCCGGCTCTGCGCAGTCTCTCCTGCACCCCAGGCCTCCCTGGGAGGGCTCCTGGATACCTGGGCTCAGACCCCGAGTGGATGAGGTCCGTCCTGCATCAGATCCCGCCTTCAAGGGTCATGTATGTGAGGTTCTCATCCCCAGTGGCCTCACTGTTCCAGGTGCAGAGTGGGCAGGCTGAGAGGGGAGGTGGGGAGTGCGTTTTCTTCTTTCCTTCCTCTCTCCCACCTGAACCCTGACCCTGTTTCTGATGTGAACAAAAGGAGAAGAGGCCTTGGAAACTGACTTGGCTGTATCTTGAGTCAGCTGTTCTGTGCCGTGTGATGGGGGGCAAGTCACCCCCTCTCTGAACCTTTAAAGGGAACAACGGCCGCCCCCTGAAGGAAGACTGCAGCGCCGTGTACCTGTGCTTAGGATGGGTCTGGTTGTGGTCCGGTTCCTGGGAAAGGGTGAGGTCCTTGCCCTCCAGTGCCCTGATTCTAAGGACAACATCAAAACAAATCCAGCCAAGGCCCCACCCAGCCCGCCCCTCCTGCCCAGAGGGCGCCAGGGCTGTGGGGGGGTCATTTAGCTGATGCTCACACCTGGAATTGACCCCCACTCATCCCGGAGGTTTTCCCAGCAGGTTGGCTGGGGTGGGGCGGGGTGGGGTGCTGGTTGGGGGAGGGGCCTCCCTGGGTCCTCGTTCCCAGGGAGGAAGAAGTGGCGGGATCTCCGGCTCTGGCCGAGGGTCAGCTGCGGTCCGCTCTCCTGTACAGACACCGCCGTCTGCTTTTGTGGTCACCACAGGGCCCCAAGCACCGGGAGGGTTCCAGCTTCCAGCTCTCACGGGAAGGCCGCTGGCCCGGCCGGGTTCTGGACGGGGTGTGGACAGACCTCTCAGTCCTGGTCAATCTGGGGACACAGGGTCGGCCGACCTCCAGGGAGGCCCTGTGCCACAGTCTCCCTGGAAGTTTCTGTCCGTCTGTCTGGAGGCCCGGGGGTTGTGCTGTGCGTCTTGGCTATTTTAGAGATTCCCTGGGGTTTGTCCTTGCCCCTGCGGGTGGACATAGCGGGCACCTGTGTGGCAGCTGCCAGGGCCGCAGTGGGAGCCGGGGTCGAAGCCCTCCTGGGAGCTGCAGCAGGCCACAGGACATTTGCAAGCAGTCATACAGAGCGCATGTTAGGCAGGGGTCTGGGAGAGCCCGAGGCAGGAGGCCGCCAGGTGAGGGGAGGAGGGACACAGGTGGCCCAGGTAGAGGGGACAGCTGGCGGGAGAAGTGTACCCCCTTGGTGACAGTGCGCTGCTTCTGGTGAAGCGGGGACCCAGCGCTGGCGTGCGCTGTGGGGCCGCACAGGTCTCTGCCCTGATGCGCTTGCGCCCCCAGCCTGGTCTCCTGGGCCTGGGCCTGCCTGACCCCAGGGACAAGGGCTGTGACCTCTGCCTGGGAGCAGAGTCTCTGGTCTTAACCCTCCTCCATCCCAGAGGCACGGCGGAAATCCCTCCAGAGCTGCCGCGTCCTGGGAAGATCCTGGGGGTGAGGCCGTTGACTCAGTCACGCACCCCTGCGCCCGCCTCTTCCCACACTCCCTGCCCACACCCCACCTTTCCAGGTCAATGCCAGAACTCGCTGACACCCGGGGCGTGGCGGCCGCTCCAAGCCAATCAGCACCTCCCAACGCTCTCCCACCCCCAGGGCAGGGATGAGCGCACTTTTCCCAGCAGTCCGCAGGGGAACTTGGGGTGGGGAACACCTACTCTTCGGGTCACAATCCTGGCAGTCAGCTCTCCTGCCACTTATAAAGAGGACGGCAGCTCCGAGAGGGCAAGTGGTACTCCTGAGGTCACACAGCTTCGGGCAGGGCCTCATGCTGATTTCCTGGGGCTGGAGAGGAGAGCTCAGTCTGATCAAGTGGGAATCGTTCCCCAGAAGCCAGGGAAGGGCTGAGGGGCAACACAGGCAGCCCGGGAGCTTCCTCCCCATTGTTGTGATGGATGCAACCAGCCAGCTCCTTCTAAACCCAAAATAGCTGCAACTGCTCCACCCATCTCTCTTCTCCAGGCCAGGCAGAATCAGGGCCTGGTTAAAAAGACACAGGCAGGCTCTGGACTCATGTGGACCCAGGTTCAAATCCAGCCCTGCCATTTCCCAGCTGCAACACCTTGGCCCTCCTAGGCTGTTCAGGGGATGAGTCAGCTCAACCATGAGCATCACAGGCTGTTCCTGGGATTACCAGGCTTGCCCAGCCTGTCACTGTCTACTGGAGTTGAGGCCATGAGAGGCTTCAGGACCTGCCACCTGTCTCCTGTGGCCCAGCATGGTAGGCTGGCTCGGCCTCAGAGACCCGCCCTTCTTGTGCTGTGTTTGTGGACACATCTTGGTGGTGGTGGTATTATTATTATTATTATTATTATTATTATTATTATTTTGGTACTAGGGCTTGAACTCAGGGTCCCTCGACCACTGAGCCCCACCCCCAGCCCTATTCTGTGTTTTATTTAGAGACAGGGTCTCACCAAGCTGCTTAGGGCCTCACCATTGCTGAGGCTGGCTTTGAACTCACGATCCTCCTTCCTCAGCCTCCCGACTGCTGGGATGACAGGCGTGCGCTATGGCGCTGGCCGGAATCATTATTATTTGAGAGATTTCTACGAGGCCTCCCCCACCCACGTTTCATATTTTATGGGTTCTTAAACAGGAGGTCAGAAAGGTTTCCACGGCAGCCCAAGAAGGATGGCCCATGCCAGAGTGAATCATAGGACCTTTCGGATCCCTTAAGGCCATGGTGCAGATCGTCACATACCAGGGGCATATGCTGAGCACCTGCTGGGCGCCCAGGACTGCTTCCTCTTCAGGGGAACCTGGGTCAATGACCACGTCTCACCCTCAGGCTCAGGCTCAGCCGGCCTCCTCTGTCCAGGGCCTGGGAGCAGATAGATTTATACAAAGTGATGGTTAATTTTTTGTGTCAACTTGATGGGGTCGCAGGGTGCCCAGATATTCACGTAGCCATTATTTCTCTGAAAGACCCTGAGCAGTGCCTACGGTCTTTGCCTCAACTAGGTGGAAGAGCCACAAAGAAAATGCAAACACACTCGCTTGGCTGTGTTCCAATAAAACTTTATTTGCAGAGGCAGACGGTGAGCCGGCCCGGCCCATGTGCTGGGGTCTACTACCCTCACAGGTTCTTCATCTGTGAAACGGGGCTGAGAGGAGTCTGCCTCCCGGTCTCTGTGGGGATTAGCGTGGGACAGAGCAGAACCTGGCTGGGTGTGGGCTGTGATCCTTATCTGTCATTGCTAATAGTCTCCTGTCACTTGGGCCATAGCCCTGCCCCGCGGGCCTGTGATCTCATTTCACAGCTGAGGAGACTGAAGCACGGATCAGGTAGCTGTCCCTCCACCCGTCTGTCACCGTCGGGTGACCTGGGCCGCATCTGCACCCCTCCTCGGGCCTGGGACCTTCAGAAAGGACTCGCTGATGTGATGCGTGGGTCACATGGTCACACGCTCTGTGTGGGGGACATGGAGGGACAGAGGTGGTGTCCCTGGTAGGGGTCACCAGCTGAGTGGGAATAGAACTGGGTGGCCTGGTTAGAACAGGGCTTTCTCCGGGGCCACTGGGTGGGTAGTGGTGGGGGCCCTGGCCTTCCTTGCTCAGAGAGGGAGAACCAGGGCCCTTGTGTGTTCCTGGCTCGGGTGTCCTGTGCCACAGCCGGAGTGAATGGGGTCGGGCAAGGCTTTTATAAATTCGGACAGATTCACAGTACGCTGCACCTGCTCAAGAGCCTGCTGTGGCTCCCTATTGCTCACAGGAATGAGGTCCAAACTCCTTCCATGACTGATCCCACGTGAACCTGGCAGCTTCCTCTTCTCCTATTTCCACCCCGGGGCCTGGGGCCGGCCTTTTAAGATTTTTTCTGAAGAAGTCACACTGGGCTTGAGGTGGCCCTCTTGCTCTGTCCCTTGCCAACCTTTGCGCTCACCTGTCACCCCCAGCACACATCTCAAGTTCTTCCTGGCTCCCCGACCCCGGCCCCAGCCCCAGCCCTGGGTGTCACGTGGGCACCTGCTGTCCCACCGGGCTCCTAGCAGGAGAGGGGACCAAACCCACTTCTCAGATGAGGAAATGGGGACGTGGGGAGCCCAAGGGGCTGATTGGGGTGGCACAGCGTGGCAGTGCCCGGTGGGGGTGGTTTCAGACCCAGGCCTCTGTCTCTGAAGTGCGTGACGGTCCCACGGCTGTCCCCCGTGCAGAGCCCTCCTGGGGACCCAGCAGGGCTGTGGGGACTGAGGTGGTGAGCAGGCCCGTGTCCTCCCTGCCCACTCCGCTGAGCGGCGTCCCAGAGCCTCCGCTGCCCCTGATGGGGAATGAGTCCCCGAAGCCCCCGGAACAGCCACCCAGCCCCAGGCCCGGGAGAGCTGCCCAGTGACAGCAGGCTTGGGGGACCCGGCTCCTGCCTCGGCCCGGGGAGCCCAGGGCTGTTTCTGAGCGCAGCGTGTGGTGGCTCGGGGAGCCGTCTGCTGAACAGCTCACGCGCTCCGCATCCTGGGAACCTGGGGAGGCCTCCCAGTGCTGAGTTGCTCCAGGTTACACGCTCAGAGAGGTACAGCGTCCTGCCTAAGTCGGCTCAGCACTGTGTCTAACAGCGTAGCAGCGACTTGGGTGTGATAGGGTGTGGGAAGTCGCTGGGCTGCCCATGGGGTCTCAGATAGAATGATTCTGGTGACCCTGGGTGGCAGCGACCGTTACTGCGTCATCCAGAGCCATGCTGAGGCTTGGCCTGCAGTGTCCCTGTGTCTCCTCCTGAGGCCCTGCGTCCCTCGGGTCTGGATGAGGACCTGAGGCGGGGCCTTCCCCTCCCAGCCTGGGCGGCAGTGGCTCCCTGCTGGCCGTCTCCTGTCGTGTGTGGAGGACGGTGTGGGCAGGAGGGGCTGGCGCCCAGCTGCCCTGGGCCGTCACGTCTCGGTGCGTACGGCCATGAGTGGCCCTGGGGTACGCAGGCCTCATCTGTCACAGGTCACTGGCTGCATGGTTGGAAGCTCCGGGTCCAGGAGGCCGCACGGAGGCCCCCGGCCCCCAGAGGCCGCCCGCCCCTCTGTCCACTCCCCCGACGTGGCCCTTTGCGTCCCCTCCTTCGGGGCCGGGGCAGGTCCCCAGCCCTCAGTCCCTGCTGTGTCCTGTCCGCCCTGGGCTCCGGGAGGCCTGGTCCGCTCTGCCCTTGATGCTGTCCCCTGCGGAGCCCTGGGCCAGCTCAGTCCAAGTGACAGCTGCCCGCAGCCTGGTCAACTTGGATCAGTCTCCAGGGCTCCCAGGCCTGCCCAGCGGCTAGCACCGGCTGCCACAGCCCAGGGCCCCCCCCAGCCAGCCTGCACCGGGGCCAGAGGGCACCCGGGCCTGCTCTCCAGGAGCCCAGCCAGGCCTGCGCTGCACGGTGACAGTGGCTCTGCACGCACTGAGGCTCATCAGGGCCCATCCCCAGCTGCTGGGTGACCCTGGTTCCTTCCCATCCCATCTGTGAGCCTTGGGCCCTTGTCCTAAAAGCAAGTCACTGTTGACCAGAGAGAGGGGGAGGCGGTCCCCTGGGACAGCTGGTCCCCAGGCGAGGCTCCACGGGGCCGGGTGTGGCCAGACACTGTCACCTGCAGGAGAGTGCAGAGCCTGCAGGGGACCCAGGTGCAGGGCTGGGCTGGAGGGAGGCCGTCCCCTGGGCCTGCCTGGCCCCTGCGAGATGCCCAGGTGGGGTGTCTCTCAGGCTCTGGACACTGTCCCTGGGTCCCTGATCCTCGGGGTGTGGGTGCTGGTTCCCTGCACTAGGGCCGAGACGTCTCAGGGTCCCTCACTTTGGGAGGCTCCTGCCTACATCAGGGTAAGACTGCAGTGCGCCAAAGGAACAGGGGGTCGCACAGACAGTCACCCCCTGGCATTTCAGAGAAGACCAAATAGGCCCAGAGAGGTACCGTGTCCTGCCCGAGGTCACACAGCAAGTGGGAAACAGAACCGAGATGAGGATGTCCCCCATGGAAACAGTGAACAAAGGCTTCTCTGGTGGCTGCCGCGTGCCAGGGAGCAGAGAGACAGTCCGGAGTCACATAGGCATTTGTCCTAGCCCCCCCCCCCGCCCCACTGGACTCTGCTGGCCCTCACTAGAGGTACTGCCAGCCCCCTCTGCAGGTCGACCTGCCTGGGGCCGTGGAGCTGGTGGGCAGCAGGCCTGTGTGGGGTCCAGGGCAGGATCTGAACCCAGGCCTCCGAGCTCTGGTCAGAGCTGTCCCCAGCTGTCAAGCGTGGGCAGGGGCAGGCAGAGCCCAGCTGTGGGTCATGGGATTGCTGTGTTCCTGCTTGTTTGGTGGCCATGAAGACCCCTGGTCTGCCACCAGCGTCCGGCTGGGATTTGCTTTTGCTGCCCCTGAGCCCAAGACACCCCCGGGCCCCATCCTGCAGCTCGGAGGAGGGACGGGGCCAGGGCCGAATGTGGACATGCCCCGCTGGAGCCCTCCGTAGGGTCACGGGTTCTGCAGAAGGGCTGTTTGGGTTTGGGGGTGACTGCTCAGGACCCCGCTGGGGGTGGGGTCCTGGGGACTGGTCTCGCCGTGGGCTGGGAGCCCCCGCCCAACCAGGGAGGGCCTGGGTTCCACCCCCAGCACTAAAGACAAGCCTGGTCTGGGACGGACCCCTGAGGGCGGGAGCACTATTTCCTGAGCACCTGCTAGGTGTGGCGCCGCGTGACCCGGTGTCGCTGGGCCAGGAGCTGGGGACGCCCTTGCCCATTTCACGGGGATAAAGCTGAGGCTCAGGGAGAGAAGCCCGAGGCCGACCTGCTGCGGAAGGCGCCAGGGACCGAGATCCAGACCTGGGTCACCTGACACCGCAGACCCCAGGGTACTCTCCGTCTGGGGTGGCCTGTGGGGGCGGGGCCTGACTCAGACCTTGCCCTTGGGTCAGCAGCGTTTCCGGCCAGAACTAGGCAGAGCCAGGTCCCATTACGTCACAGGTGGGGGCGGGGCCACGTGCCAGGGGCGGGGCCTCGTGCCAGGGGCGGGACCACGTTCCAGGGGCGGGGCCTCGTGCCAGGAGCGGGGCCTCGGCACCTCACGGCAGGGGCACTGGAGAAGTGTCGCCCGGGGTGGCTGCCAAATGGGACAGCAGGAGTCAGCAGAGGGGAGGAGGGAGGTCATGCCAAGCCTGCGGCTTCACCCTGAGGGCAGTGGGGAGCCATGGAAGGTTCTAGCCGGAGAGAGGTCTCTGGTTGGCTTCGGAGGCCCGCGCGGTTCACACAGGAGCATGGGGGCAGCGAGGGATCACGGAGGCCTGGGGGCTGGGGACAGGCGTGTGTGCAGCGGCCGTGGGGAGGCCCAGAGAGGAGCTGGCCCAGCCCTGTGGCGGCCATCCTGGGGCCTTACTTCCAGTCCCAGCAGCCAGCCGCTAGCAGAGTGACACCTGTCACAAAAGTCCCCTCCCAGGTCCAAGAAAAGGGGAAACCAGACTCACCTGCGCTCTTGGGATCCGGGAGGAGACAGGTGCCCGGGCCGTGCTGCTGCTGCGAGTCTCAGTGACAATCCCAGGGACTCAGCCTGGCCCCAGTCCCCGCCGGCACAGAAAGTGCCCCAAGTGGCAGGGCCAGCCCTGGCCATCTCCAGAGCCGGGCTGCTGAGGGCTGGGGACTCGGGGCCCTGACCTTTGTGTGGGGCCTGGCCTTTATTATCTCATTTAGTTCTCCCCACAGCGGCCAGGGGGACCCCGATGTGGTCCTGGCTCACAGCTGGCCCAGGGCACTGGCCACTCTGTCCCCCTCCTCCACACCCTTGGCCGTCCCCCTGGTGGGCACAGGGACAGAAGGTGGCTGGGCCAGAAATTCCCTGCCCGAGGATCCCAGGGTGGCAGGGTGGCTGTCCCCGGCCCCAGCTCCCGCGTCTCACCCAAACCGAGGCGGCTCTGGGGTGGATTTTCAGAGAGGGAAACCTGGGATCCCATGGGGGGCCTGAAGAAGGGAGGGGACAGCCGAGTGTCCCCAGGTGGTGGCAGGTGCCCTCCCCTGCCCTCGGCCACCCTGGCCGCAGCTTGCGGCGCTTCACCTGGAGGGCGCTTTCATCCCTCGGAGTGGCCTGTCACCTCCCCCCAACGCAGGTCCTGGAGCTGTGGTGACAGGCACAGAGGCCCCTGCTGCACACAGAGTGGCCCCTGTCACTTTTGAATCCCGTGGGAGAAAAGGGGCCACTGATTATTTCACAAGTGCCTCTGGCACCTGCTGCCCATTCTCTCTTCCCCTTGGTGAAGGTGACTGTCCCCACTGTGGGTCAAGATGTGCCCAAGATGACATCTGACCTGGGGCTTGTGGCGCGAGGGACAGTAAGGGCAGCCCACCTCCAGGCCTCTACCGTGGGCCCGGGACACAGGCGGCCTGTCCTGGCTGATAGAGGTCCTGACAGCTGTCCTTGCTGGGCAGCCTGGCCCATCTGTCCCCACCCGCCAGAGGCCCCTCGGGCTGCGCTGCCCCAGGGGGGAGGCCCCAGGGGTCCTGTGTGTAGAGGCCACTCGTCCCTGCCTCTGGGACCGCCCCGCCCGTCAGTGCCAGCTCTTTCCGTTATATGGACCTCAAGCTGTTCTGAGATGGGCCCGGAATCGCCACCGCCAAGTGACAGATGGGCAAACTGGGGTCTGTGGATTCTGTGGACAGGAGCTATTGGCCTGGGCACCTGGGGCCTCGAGGGGGGCGCCCACCTCACCCGGCGCCTCAGTCTTCCAGTCTGTCAAGTGGGGACGAGGCGCTGGGCACTGCCCTGCCTCCCCTCTGCAGCCACAGTTGGCAGTGACCAGGTGGGACACGTGACAGTACCCACCGGGTGCCCTGGTGCCACAGCCCGGGCCATCCCCAGCCCCAGGGACTCGGCAGGGGACGGTTCTGTCTCTGGTGCTGGTGTGGGGAGGGACGGCCGCCTGTCGTCCTGAGGCTCGGGGACCCAGGGCCTCTCCCCTACTGGGGCAGGCTGTGACTTGAGGGTCTTCTTTGGGACTGATTTATCTGCCGCCCCAGGGGCCACCGTCCCAGGGCGTGTTGGGTCCCCGCTGGAGCGAGTCCCCAGAGGATGGGTTTGGTCTTGCTGGGGTGTCCAGAGCTCACCAATGGCCACGCGCTCCCTTAAGGACACCTGTGGACACCAGGCTGCGGTGGTGCTCCCTCCTCCTGGGCTCAGGCTGGGGGAGTCCCAGGCCTGTGCTCTGTGGCACTGGGCCAGTGTTTCACCCTCTCTGGGCCCCAGCGCCGGGTCACCCAGTGCCACGAGAGTCCCTGGACTCCTCCTTCCCGATGCTGCTGGGGAAACCCCACCAAGGGAGGCGGGTGGGGACCCAGGTGGGGTCTTGGCACGCCTCAGTTTCCTGTCTGTAGAGTGGGTGTGAACGTGAGGGTCCCCAAGGCGCTCGGCCGCCCCCAGCAGATCTTGCAGCCTAGGAAATCCCACCAGGCCTCTTTCCCAGGAAGCGGGTCTTCTGGCACTGCCCCTTGGTCATCAGCTCCAGGGGGGGGCGAAGCCTGTGTCTGTCCTGTCTCTGCCTCAGTCCACAAGGCGGGCGCGCTGCCTGGCACATAGTAGTTCCTCAGTAAGGGCTCATTCATCAGGTGAAAGAGGGAAGGATCCTGAGTCACCCCTGGCCTGGCGTGGGTCTGTCCCTCTGGGAGGGTCCTCCCTGTAGGCCAGGGCCTCCTGCCTGATCCCAGAGGGCAGGCTGGGCCGCAGCGACTCCTTCCAGGCCCAGGCCCTGGGTGGCCTTCAGTGTCCGGGTGTCCCCTGCAGCCACCGCTGGGCCCCCACCCTCAATTCCCGCCTTCTCCACGGCTCCCGAGGCAGACGGTCAGTTAGTCTGTAATCAAATGAAACTTCCTGTCCCTTCCTGGCTGCGTGACCTTGGGCAGGCTATGTGCCCTCTCTGAAGAAAGAGAATAATCCGAGTTCTGGTGACGCTGGTCCCTGGACACTGGACAACAGTAAATTCAAGTCCCCCCAAACTCTGCTCCGTTCTTTCTCCACCTCACCCTCAGAGCTCGCAGGTCTGTGCTCCTGGTCTGATTCACACTAAGGTGTGAATGGCCTCCAGATTCCGCCTTGAGCATGTCTAACAGACATCATGGAGATCTGTGGTCTCTTGGGGTCTGTGAGGAGGGAATCGGGGGGATTTTCAGGGTACACAGGATGAATGGTCTTCCTCATCGCTGGTCTGTAAAGTTCCCTCACACAGCAGCTGGGGATGGTACTTCGATGCTGGTAGGGAGTCCAGCCTTGGTTTTTGCTGCCTTGCGGGCTTCAGAGGCTGCCTTTTTTTGGGGGGATGGGGTGGGGAAGGTACCGGGGATTGAACTCAGGGGCACTTGACCATGGAGCCCCAGCCCCAGCCCTATTTTGCATTTTATTTAGAGACAGGGTCTCACTGAGTTGCTTAGGGCCTCACTGTTGTTGAGGTTGGCTTTGAACTTGAGATCCTCCTGCCTCAGCCTCCTGAGTCACTGGGATGACAGGCGGATGCCACTGTGCCCGGCTTACAATCTGCCTTTCTGAGGAATGCCCTTCACGTTTCTGTGAACACCTAGTACTCAAAGAGGTCTGTGCCCTTGGTGGACATTTCCATTTTCAGAGGAGGGGACTAGACTCGAGTCCCTTTGTGGGGCTAGCACCCAAGTCTCTCAGCCTTTGGGTTGGAGCTGTGTGTCTCCAGAAAAGTGTCTGTGCCATTCTGGGCTGCCCACTCCTCCTCTGTAAACTGGAGTCAGAAGGCTAAACCCAAAGAAGGGAGGGATGAAAGATAGGCAGCTGTCCCAGGAGGCTCCCCCACCTGTCCCACCCTGTCTCCAAGCTGGGGGGAGGGGCTTGCCCAGCCAGGGGTTGGGGGACTCTGGGCCTCTGCCTGCCCCTGGCTGTGCCCTCTGGGCACCCACAGGCCCCTCCCCATCCTGTCCACTCCCCTGAGGAGGTGCTGGGCATTTCCCCTGCGTGACCTGGTCGGTCCTCTGTGTCTCAGTGTCTTCTCTATGAAGTCGAGGTGACCTCCCTACTTCCCAGGGTTGGCCTGCAGGTGGCCCTGGCTTAAGACGTTTCCGGCACCCATCGGGCCCTGGGCAAATGTCCGTCTGGAGGACCAGAGGACAGGCTGCTGGGGACTGGGACAAGCCCCGCCCCCTCCCCGCGGGCGGGGTCCAGCGAACTCCTACGCGTCCTTCCCCGCCCCCGCTTAGACGCCCCTCCTCCAGGAAGCCCGCCCACCCCCCGTGTCAGTGGCTCTTTGAGACCCCGGGTTGATCTTGCTGGACCTCCACTTCCCAGGGGGACATCGGGACCAACGGCGGGGAGGGACTGCCGCCTCCCAGCCACGACCTCTAGACCCCCAGAGCATCTCTGCCCAGTCGAGGCCCAGGCGTGGCCTCTCCTCTCGACCTCCCTCCCCCAGAGCCGCGCCCACCACTAATCTGCCCTCTCCCTCCTTCTCCCTCCGCAGCCCACGACGCCATCAGCAAGGCCGCGGCCCCGCCCGGCAGCCACTTGCAGTGCCTGTCCGTCCACTGCACCGACGACGTGGGGGACGCCAAGGCCCGCGCCTCCGTGCCCACCTGGCGGTCCCTGCACTCCGACATCTCCAACCGGTTCGGGACCTTCGTGGCCGCCCTCACCTGAGTCGACCAGAGCCCCTCCCCCCAGGCTCTCCCCTCCCCCAACCTGTCCCCCCCCTCCCCCAACCTGTCCCCAGAAAGGGCCACTAGTGCTGCCATGGGTCTTGGTTTTTCGGTCGAGGTTGGTACCTGCTTAGTGGCTTATGGACCCGAAAGGGTTAATTTAAGAGGGCGGGGGATTAAAAAACCTCAAAAGTTTTCTTTTTTTTTTTCTTTCTTTTTTTCTTTTTTAAAGAAACTGCCGCCTGTGTTACAGCGTGACGCTGCCCAGTTAGCCGACTTCCGTGTCCACCTGGGTTTTTCCTGTAGAGAGCTCCCCGTTTCTCTGTAACCCTGGCCCACCCTTTTAGATGACCTCTTTTTTTTTTCTTTATTTTCTTCCCGAAGCTTCTGTGTCCAAGTATTGTTATTTCGTAATAAGACAAGAGTTGCTTTCCTTTTTTTTTTTTTAATTCTCTTTTTATTTTCTTCCCTCCCCCCATCTCCCCCCCCCCCTTTTGTTCACTGCTTATTAAAATGGAAATCCTGGAGAAGAGTACTTTTGGAATATTGCCGGGTGAAGGATTGTCATCGCAATATTATATATTGACACCCAACTGTCATCAGCCAGACAGGAGCCAAACAAGTCCTACCCCTTAGGTATTCCGCCTGCAATTATGTTTTGTCTGTTCCCTAAGAAAATAGAGAGATTTTCCTTCCCACAACACTTCTGGACCCCGGGCTCTTCTTCGGTCTGGCTGTCCTGCTGGAAGCTGGCCCTCCCCGCCTGGATCTGAGGGTGCGTCCAGCTGCCCTGGGAAGGAGGCCCCGCAGTGAGGTTTTTCTCTCCTTTTCTGGGCCTCTGCCTATGGGGAGCCGGGCCTCTGCCTTAGGCCTGGGCTAAGCGGCCTCTGGTCTTCCCGGGATTCCAGGCCCAGGGACCTCAGGTGCCCACGCGGAAGCCTTTGTTCTTTCCTGACTGGGCATTTCCTGGGGACCTAGGGGACTGGGTGTGTCCCCTTCTCTGCTCCTGTTCCTCCCCAGCCAGTCCTGGGAGGATGGGGCCCCTTGCTTGGAGTCCGGGTCCTTTCTCCAGGGCTCTGCCAGCTGCCAGCCTGATCCGGGCCCTTTGTTCTGTAACCTTGGACTCCCTCCCCCCGTTTTGATTTGATTTCTAAAACTAGAGCCATGTCCCCACCTCTCAGGAGGGAACTGCCTCTACTGGGGCAGACGCTGGTGGTCACTGGAGGCCCATGTTGGCAGGGACAGACGGACACCTTGGGGTGCTGCTGACCCTTGCGAAAGGCGTTTGGGACTCTGGGGATGGGGGGGCACACCGATTCCAGGGTGGGTCAGACGAGAAGCCGCGTGACATCGCTTCATTCAGATGGTGACGCTCACTTTTATTTCAGTTTTTCGTTGGCGAGTGGGTTTTTCTAAATGCTCCCTCCCAGGCCCCTGCCTGCGGGGTCCCCAGAGTTTACAGATCCAGTGTCCTTTAGCAAGTGGCCTGAGGCCGGGGCTCCCTGTACCACGCCCACATTGTTTATTTCAAAGAACTTTTCAGTCAAGGGAGAGAAGAGCCCAGGAAACCCTCTGTGTCCCCTGTCCCTCCTCCTCGTTCCCTGGCTGGCCCTTGTGGCTGGGGTCTGGGCCCTCTGACCAGGGGCAGCCCTGGCCACAGGGGTGGACAGAAGCAGGTGGCAGGCAGAGGGAAGGCTTGTTCCCACCACGGGCTGCAGGACGGGCCAGGTGCTGGGCCACACCACCTCCGTGCCCCTGGGGTCCGCTGCGCAGCTGTTGGAGAGCTTCGGGTCGTGGTTCTAGACAGGAGCGGTTTCTCCCTGATGGCTTCAGGCCGGGGAGCAGAGTCTCCCGACCTGTGTCCTGGACTTGGCCACACCGGGCCGCCCGCCCGTGGCCATCGGCCTGTGGTCCTTGCCATTCTAGAAACTTCGGAAGCTTCCAACGTCCTCGCTCCCCACGGGCCCAGCTCGGATCAGCTTTTCGAACAGCCTTAAGCAAAAGGATGGCATTTCCTGTCCTTTGGTTTTCACGGGAAGAATCAAAGCAAATGACGAAAACCCCGACACAGGGGACTCCGGCCTGCACCCGGCGCTCTGCGGGAAGAAGAGGGAGCTGTTCCTATTGCACATGTAAAATAAGGAGACTCGACTCTGCTGTGTGTTAGGCAATCCTGTCGTCTTTTTTGACTCTTAAAAAGAAAAATTCATTTCTGAGATGCTTGGTTGGAAGACTGACAATAGCTCATGAATTGAGTGTTATTTTTTTCTTAATGTAAAGTGCGGTCTTCCGTATTCATGCAGATTGTATATACCTGTATATGTTTTCCTGAGCAGCTAAATAACAATAAATATGACGTTAATGGTGAGTGTGGAGCCTTTGTGGGCGGGGCTGTCTGTGGGCGGGGCTGTATTGGGCGGGGCTGCCTTTGTGGGCGGGGCTGTCTGTGGGCGGGGCTGTCTTTCTCCCCTCCCGCTTTCCGCTTTCCTCTGGATTCTTCAAATTCGCCTGGTGTGTGTGTGTTGACGTTGCTGCACGTTGGGTCACTTCAGGGTTGGTCCCCTTGGTCCCTGTTGACATTTGGAGCCTGATGATTCTTTTTCTTCTTATTTTTTCTTTTTTTGGTACCAGCAACTGAACCCAGGGGCACTTAACCTCTGAGCCCCATCCCCAGCCCTTTTTATGTTTTTATTTAGAGACAGGGTCTCGCTGAGGTTGCTGAGGCTGGCTCTGAACTCGGGATCCTCCTGCCTCAGCCTCCTGAGCCGCTGGGATGACCTGCGTGCCCCATGCGGCTGATGATTTTTTTTCTTGGCCTGCGGGGTGAGCAGCATCCCTGGCCTCCGCCCACCAGATCTCAGCAGCACGCCCCTCCACTATTGGGACAACCTAAAATGTCTCCAGCTGTCACACAGAGTCCCCTGGGGGTAAGATCACCTGGGTCTGGTATCTGACAGTGTGGGAGGGAGGGGGCCCGGGAAAGCCACTTGGTGGCTGTGCTGTGCCGTGTGACAGTCCCACTTCTGGGTTCCAGCACTCAGCTGGGTGACCTCCTGCAGGTCATGTGGCTCTCTGGCTCCTCCATGTCCCCATCTATGAAACAGGTCCAGCTCATGGGGTCATCACGGGACACAGTGTGTGTGGATCCGCAGGCAGGAAGGGCTCCAGAAGCCCAGGCTGTCCCCCTGGGAGCACCTCAGAGGGCTCAGGTGGCTTCTGGGGCTGGGCTGTCCTGCCCTGGACAGGGCCTCCCCTGCCAATGGCCAGGCTCCAGGACACATGGGACTGCAGTGTCCATGCTCTTATTTCTAGAGCGGAGCTCAGGCTGGGCGGCAGCTCCTTGGGGGGCCCTGCCCAGCAGCTCAGGGACCTGTCCACCCCAGAGGACCCGAGGCTGAGGCTCCCCAGGAGGCCCCCCAGGCCCTGCTGGAGTGGGGCTCGCCCATGCCCGCCCTGCCGCCCACCTTACCTTCAGCTTGGCGCCCTCTGTCCCAGGCTCCAGGCCGTCACAGGACCTTCCCTGTCCTCCTCTTGAACATTCCAGGTGTTTCTCAAAGTGTGTTCCAGGGGACCCCAGCCCCAGGCAGGACATTCATCAGTGCCTCATTTGTGGCCTGAGTCACCCTGACCTCTGACCCCACATGGTCCTCGCGGGTGCTGCTCCCTCCCCCCAGCCCGAAGCCCATTGGAGGGCTCCTGTAGGACCCTGATGCCAGTGTGAGGCAGGAACACGGGCGGAGGTGACAGTGGCACCTTGAGGCCTGCACAGCGGCTGTCGGGGTGGGGGCTGGCAGCTCGCATTCCTCCGTGACGCTCTGCCATGGTCCTCCCCCCCCCAGGGCCACGCGGTGCAGCAGGTGTCCCTGGGGTCCCGACACGGCTCCGAGCTGGTTGTTCGACTTGGGCCCTGGACTGTCCCAGGGTCCTGTGCTGACGGCCGGGCTGTCCCGCTCCCGGGGGCTCCTGGGAGGTGACTGGGTGCGGGCTCTGGCCTCGCCGGCGGCCACAGTGGAGTGGACCCTCAGGAGGTGGGAGCAGGTCCCTGCAGGGGTACTTCCTGTCCCCACCCCTTCTCTCTCTCTGCTCCTGGCGGCCATGAGGGGACAGCACTGCTCACCTGCCCCTCCCACCATGAGGTGCTGCCCTGGGACAGGCCCCTGCCACGTGCCCACGGAGCCCGCACCCCAACTGCGAGGCAGAGTCTCCTCCTTAGGGCGCTTTCCTCAGGTGTTCTGTCGCAGCAACGAGCGCGATCATTAGTTTAATTACAGCCGGGCACGGTGGCCCACGCCTACCATCCCAGCGGCTGGGGAGGCTGAGGCAGGAGGATGGCGAGTTCAGAGCCAGCCTCAGCTACAGGGAGGCCCTAAGCAGCTCAGTGAGACCCTGTCTCTAAATAAAACACAGAATAGGACTGGGGATGGGGCTCAGTGGCCAAGGGCCCCTGAGTTCAATCCCTGGTACCCACCCCCCAAAAAATAAAAATAATAATAAAAAAAAAACTCTGCAGGGAACATGCCCAACACAGTACAGGACTCTGAGACTCACGTGAGAGGTCTGAGGAAGACTTCCCCCGGCAGGTCACATCCGTGTAGGGTTTTGGGGGATGAAGAGGAGCCTATTCTGTTCAACCCAGCATAAAAATTGCCTGGAGGGGAGGCTGTGGGCATAGAGTTAGAGTCCATTAAATGTCCATCCCTGCACTGTCCCCTCTGTCACCTCCAGCCCCCTGTGGCCCTTGAGTGCTTGAGATGCGGCTGCCCAAACTGCAACATGTTTGTCAGTAAGAAGACCACACTGGCTTTCTAAGATGTAGTATGAAGAAATAAGAGGGTAAAATATGCCACTAATTACAATTAAAATTCTGTATATTGAGTACATGTGGAAATAATGGCTTAGATACACCTTTAATATGTGAATACAAATAATTTTTAACCATATTTTCTTAATTTAAAAAAATTCAGGGCTGGGGTTGTGGCTCAGTGGTAGTGTGCTCGCCTAGCCTGTGCGAGGCCCTGGGTTCGATCCTCAGCACCACATAAAAAGAAATAAATAAAGTAAAGTTATAAAGAAAAAATTCAGAATTCAGTCTATTCGTTTTCTGTTGCTACTGTCTTAGTTTTCTGTTGTTGTAGCAAAATGCCTGAAGGCGGAAACTTGATAAAGTAAAAAGGTTTATTTAGTTCACAGCTTTGGAGGCCACACATCCAACATTGGGCAGTCCCGTCCAGTCAGCCCCAGGTGGAGCTTCATGGCTGTGTCACAACGTGGTGGATGGCATCCCATGGGAGGAAAGCCCACCAGAGGGGTCACACAGAGAGAGAAGGAAGCTGAACTCACGATATAGCCCTGATCTCGTGGTGACCGATCCAGTCTCTGCAGAACTAACCCTGAGAGGACCGTGACCCTTGTGACCTTGACTATTTCAAGGGCGAGCTACCTGTCTGCAGGTGCCCTGGAGAATCGAGCCTGTGGGTGAGTTTAGAGGGGACAAAGCACAGTCCGGCTGCATTCCTGGGGCGGCGTGGCCGAGGGCCCTGGTCTCCCGCTGGCTGGTGACCGGGGCTGCTGTCAGCTCTCGGAGGTCCCCCAAGTTCCTTCCCCGTGGCCCAGGGGGCCCCACGGTGTGGCTTCCCTGAGGCCGCGGGGCCTCTCAGCCCAGTCTGCTGAGACAGGCTCTCCTGTGACATAAGGTGACCCCGGAGTGACACCCCCTCCCCGTGCAGTCAGCTTTCCACACGCACTTACAGGGGGCCACACCTAGCCATGACTCCCGGGGTCACTTAGGGTCTGTCACCCCCACCCGGGACCCCCCCAGTCCTAACTCCGGTCCCGCGCCTTCTCTTTCCATTACCCAGCGCCACACTAGCCATGCCTGAGTTGCGGCTGTGGGGCTCGTGGGCCGCTGATGGAGGAGGAAGGACAGCGTGGGGATCGCTGGGCTCCCTTGGGCAGATCACCGCACCTCTCTGAACTTCAGTTCCCACCGACCTCTTGAAAGAACTAAAGAGCTCGTGTTTGCAGGGGGCTTCTCAGCCGAGTGCCCACGCCTTCGCAGGTGCTCAGTAAACGGTCGTGTTACGAATAGGACACATTGTCTTTCCTCCTGGAGAGGGCAGGCCACTTCATTGACCTCAAAATTGTCCCCGCGACCTGCAATTTATGAGCCCAAGGACAGCACATCTCAGGCCTCGGTCTCCTGGTTTGTGAAATGAAGAATTCGGACCCTGCGGTTCCGTAAGTCCCTGATGTTGGCGGCCTTCAGAAGGAGAGGAGGGGGCTCAGAGGGGCTGGGGCCCCTGACCATGAAAGAGGAAAGAAGGAAGCTGAACTCACGTTGTAGCCCTGATCTCGTGCCCTGGTGCCTCATGGGTGCCCCATCTGTCCCCAGGGAGGCAGGGGAGGTACAGGAAGATGCCCCGAATCTCTTTATTTTTAAAAAGATTAGACCTGTCAACCCAGTGACTTGGGAGGCTGAGGCAGGAGGCCAGCCTCAATAACTTAGCGAGGCCCTAAGCAGCTCAGGGAGACCCTGTCTCTAAATAAAACACAAAACACGGCTGGGGGTGGGGCTCCGTGGTCGAGGGCCCCTGGTTCATTCCCTGGGGCCCCCAAAAAAAGATTAGGCAAGGATCTCAAGGCCCGAGTGCAGCGGGGGTCTTCCTGCTGACGAGGGCCGTCGGGGCTGACTGTGCCCAGCAGCTGTTTGTGCAGGAGGAGGAGCATCCTGGGGGGGGGGCTGGTTTTCCTGCGTCCCCTGCTCCTGGGGCAGGAACCCTCCAGGTCTGGCCGGTGGGTAGGGCTGGGGTCTGTGAGGGCTGCCCAGGGTGGGGCCAGCGACCACTGTGGCTGTGGCCTTTGTCCCCCCATCGAGGGCCCCATGGAGACCCCACCCCCAGGAGCACATTCTTCTCAGCAGAGTCTGGAGCCCCCGCTGGGCACCCCAGCAGCCCCCTCCTCGCCTTTGTCCCAACCAGGGATCCTCAGAGCTTTGAGCCCCTGAGGACAAAGGGCTCATTGAGGGGCCGGCCGGGCGGGGGAGGGGAGCTGCGGGGAGTGACGGACAGGAGCTGGCCAGGCCCTGCGCACTCTGCCCGGCCAGCCGGGGCCCTGCCTCTGGGAGCCTCAGCCGGCCTCCCTGTGGGACGGACGTGGCAGCAGGACAGGAGCATGCCCCCCCGGCTGGCTGTGCTATCTGTGGCTGTTATGTTTGTGACCCGTGGAGCTGGACGTCCTCGATGGAGAGGACACTGCCACTCTGTGCTGGACATCCCCACCCCGGGGACCAGCCATTTGCACCTCTGGAATCTCGGAGGACCTGGGAGTGTGGGCAACAGGGACGTCGACCCTGCGTCTGGAGGGACCTGCAGCAATGGCCACTCAGCGTGTGTTTACTGAGCATCTACTACATGCCGACCCTGCATCAGGGTGGGGCCCGCGGGGGACAGAGCAATGCCAGCTTAGGGAGCAGGGTTTATGCAGGGTCCGTGGCTAGGACTGAACCCATTTCCCACTCAGTGTGTCTATTAGACTCTTCTCCTCACATTGTGTTAACAGGGGTCTGGGGGGGATGGGGTGGGCTTCAGGTTGTGACGGCCTTGCAGACGAGGGGACAGGCTGGGGGTGAAGTCACTTGCCACTTGTGCCCAAGGCCCAAGTCCTCTGTGGTCCCAGGAGCCTGGCTCCCCTGGCTGGAGGTGGTATGCGGGACGTTGGAAAGCTGGACGGCCCTGGGTTCGAGTCCCGCCAGACGTCTTGACTTGAGGGGCTGGGCTTGCTGAGGCCTGGGAGGTGCTCATAGGGGCTCAAACCCCAACGCAGGCAGCTTTTCCCTTGGGGGCCTGGGACAGGGTTTGGTGAGCCACTGCGCCCCTTAGTGTGGGGGACAGAGGCAGAGCTAAAGGCCACCTGGGCCCAGCCCCTCTCCAGAGCCTCTGATTTGGCCTTTGGAGGTGAGGATCCTGCACTCTGGCTGCAGGCTGTGCCTGAGCCCTGGGTGGGGTGCCTGGGACCCTGGCTGCCCTGTCCCGTGACCTCTGACCCCTGACCCCGGCAATGGCCAGGTGG